>NC_062546.1:36837675-37177675 GCF_016906955.1 Phacochoerus africanus
GCCACTGCTGTGGCATGGGTTTCATCCCTGGCCTGGGAACTTCTGCATGTTGTGAGCATGGCCAAAAAAAAGATATTTTCAGAATCTATTGTCTCAATAGTATTCCTGGAGATTTTCCATAATGGTGCTTACAGCTCAGTTTCACTCCTTTTGAATGAATATCTTTTAATAGTTTGCTTCCATTAAAGCCAGGATAGTAAAATCATGATAAATCCCATTACTGGAGTTCCCTTCGTGGCTCAGTGATTAACGAACCCGACTAGGAACCGTGAAGATATGGGTTTGATCCTTGGTCTCGATCAGTGGGTTAAGGATTTGGCATTGCTGTGAGCTGTGATGTAGCTTGCTGATGTGGCTTGGATCTCGTGTTGCTGTGGCTGTGGTGCAGGCCAGTGGCTGTAACTCTGATTCAACCCCCAGCCTGGGAACTTCTACATGCTGTGGGTTCAGCCCTAAAAAGCAAAAAAATAAAAACAAAAACAGACAAAAACCAAATAAATCCCATTACTGTATAAAGTATTTAAAACGCGAATTTTAATATACCTATTCTTCAAATTTTCACTGTTTTTTTTTTTAGCATCTTGAACATTCTGGGGGAAAAAACAACCCTTAAAAAATAAATAAAAACAGGAGTTCCCTTTGTGGCTCAGTATACATGAGGATTTGTGGCTCAGAACCTGACTAGTATCCATGAGGATTAGGGTTCAATCCCCGGCCTCACTCAGTGGGTCGGGAATCCAGTATTGCCATGAGCTATGGTGTAGGTTGCAGATGTGGCTCGGATCCCATGTTGCTGTGGCTGTGTCGTGGGCTGGCAGCTGTAGCTCTGATTCAACCCTTAGCCTGGGAACCTCCATATGCCATGGCTATGGCCCTAAAAAAAAGGCCCTAAGAAAAAAAAGCAAAAAGATAAATGATAAATAAATTAAAAATTAAATTAAATTAAAAATAAATAAATAAATAAAAACATCTACATGGGGACTCATGTAACCTTAAGCTCCAGTATTACTCAGTGCAGGCCTGGTGGAATCTGTCCTTATTTAAAATTTTGACTACTTCTTCATCATGCATTTTTTTTTTTTTGTATATTTTGACTTTAAAAATATTTATCTTGGAGTTCCTGCTGTAGTGCAATGGGTTAAGGTCCCACTGTTGTGTCTTAAGGACATCAGTTCGATCCTTGGCCTTCCTCAGTGGGTTAAGGATCAAGTGTAGCTGTGCTGTGGCATAGGTCAGCAGCTGCAGCTCTGATTTGACCCCTAGTCCAGCAACTTCCATATGCCACTGGTGTGGCCATTAAAAAAAAAAAAAAAAAAAAAAATATATATATATATATATATATATATATATATGAGTTCCCATCGTGGCACAGTGGTTAACAAATCCAACTAGGAACCATGTGTTTGTGGGTTTGATCCCTGGCCTCGCTCAGTGGGTTAAGGATACGGCATTGCCATGAGCTGTGGTGTAGGTCGCAGACGCAGCTCCAATCTGGTGTTGCTGTGGCTGTGGTGTAGACTGGCGTCTATAGCTCTGATTAGACCCCTAGCCTGGGAACCTCCATATGCCACAGGAAGCAGCCCTAGAAAAGGCAAAAAGACAAAATACATATATGTGTATATATATATATATATATATATATATATATCTCCTGATTGATGAGTCTTGAATTTTGTGCCTGAAGCTTTGGGGATTCCTGCTGGTGGTGGTCTTCCTGGTCTGGAAGGCAAGCCCCACTGACAGTAGCCCTATTTTATTGTAATGTATTTTTATTTATTTACTTATTTGTTGCTTTTTAGGGTTGCACCCACGGCATCTGGAAGTTCCCAGTCTAGTGGTCAAATCAGAGCTACAGCTGCCGGCCTGCACCTCAGCTCAGGGCAATGCTGGATCCCTGACCCACTGAGCAAGGCTAGGGATCAAACATGTATCCTCATGGATGCTAGTCGGATTTGTTTCTGCTGTGCCATAACGGGAACTCCCTATTTTTTTATTTTTGCTTTTTTTTTCTTTTTTAGGGCTGCACCCACAGCACATGGAAGTTTCAGGCTAGGGGTCGAATTGGAGCTACAACTGCTGACCTACACCACAGCCACAGCAACGTGGGATTCAAGCCTTGTCTGTGCTCTCCACTACAGCTCACAGCAACACAGGATTCTTAACCCACTAAGTGAGGCCAGGGATGGAACCCACATCCTCACGGATCCTAGTTGGGTTCATTAACTGTTGAGCCACAAAGGGAACTCCCTATTTTATTTCTAAATTTATTTTTGGCTGCACCTATGACATGTGGAAGTTCGTAGGCCAAGGATCAAACCTGCGCCACAGCTGTAATCAGAGGCATAGCAGTAACAACACCGGATCCTTCACCTGCCATGAGAGAAGTTCATTTGTAGTCCAGTTTTAAAGCCAGCACAAGATGTAGGTTGGAAATGCTTTCCTAGCTCTAGCTGATGCCATCAGTGTTCTGGCCCTGCCATTTCTGGGCACATCCATCCACACCAGCGGCCCTGCTCTGCCCCCACCCCCAGCAGGCCTCAAGTGCTGGGGTGAGAGAATGAGTAGCACCCCAGGGCTGCTGTCCACAATGCTGCCAGAGCAGGTGGACAAAGACCCCCGATCCCAAGGGAGAGTCACTCAGAGGTGTGCGTCCTCCACTGTCCCCCAACCTGGCCTGGTTGGTTGGACTCTGGTTGTCCACAGTGGGATAACCACCCCTTCTTTGTCATCTTCCCTCCTCTGCAGGTGGGGAGTCGCCTCTCATTTTTCCTGGGGTTACCCTCCCAAATAGCTCCTTTCTCAGGAAAACCCAAATTTAAATAATGACGAGGTTTCCTCTGCCCACTCTAAGGCCAAGACATGAAGGCCCCCCAAGTGGGAAGCCTGAAACGCCTCCCCCCGAAGCCAGGTGGTGGTATTTTGCTGTCTTTGCTTCTGCTTTTCATTGTTTGCTCTTGTGGATGTTGTGAACCTTTGTGGACAGTTTCATCTCCTGCCCTAATCATTTTCCTCAGGTTGAATCCTTGGTCATGGTGATTCTTCTTTTCTCTGTATTTCCCCCCACCCCTCAGTCCCTGGCAACCATTTTTCTATTGTTTCTGGGGATTTGAATTTTCTGCATGTAAGCGATACCACACACCATTCGTCTTTCTCCGTCTGGCTTATCTCACTGAACATAATGTCGTCGAGGTCCATCCATGTTGTTGCAAATGGCAGGATTTCCTCCTTTCTCCCAACTGAATGATAAGCCATTGTAGATATGTACCATCTCTTTTTTTATCCATTCATCTGTTGAGGGACACGTAGGTTGTTTGTATGCCTTGGCTATTGTGAATAGTGCTGCAGTGAACCCGGGGTGGGGGTGGGGGAGGGGGAAATCTCTCTTTGAGATCCTGTTTTTTTTCCTTTGGAGCAATATCCAGACAGGGATTTCTGGATCATATGGAAGTTCTACTGTTAAGTTTTTGAGGACCCTCCATACTGGTTTCCATCACGGCTGCACCAATTCCCACCAACAGTGTCCAAGGATCCCCTTTTCTCCACATCCTCAGCCGTGTTTGTTTGTCTCTTGTCTTAGATAATAACCCTTCTGACAGGTGTGAGGTGATCTCTTATATCTGCATGGTTATGATTTGCATTTTTCTGATGAAGTGCATCTCTCAGCCTTTTGTACATCTTCTTTGGGGAAAAAAAATGCCTTTCAGTTCCTCTGTCCATTTTTTTTTTTTTTTTTTAGCTTTTTAGGGCTGCACTCATGGCATATGGGGGTTCCCAGGCTAGGGGTCGAATTGGAGCTGTAGCCACTGGCCTACACCACAGCCACAGCAATGCCACATCTGAGCCAAATCTGCCACCTACACCACAGCTCGTGGCAATGAAAAATTCTTAGCCCACTGAGTTAGGCTAGGAATCGAACCTGTATTTTCATGGATGCTAGTCAGATTCGTTTCTGCTGAGCCACAACGGGAACTCCTACTTATTTTTGAACGATTTTTATTTTTTATATTATGGTTGGTTTACAGTGTTCTGTCAATTTTCTACTGTACAGCAAAGTGACCCAGTCATACACACATATGTATATACACACATTCTTTTTCTCACTTTATCCTCCATCATGCTCCATCACAAGTGACTAGATGTAGTTCCCTGTGCTGTGCAGCAGGATCTCATTGCTTATCCACTCCAAATGCAATAGTTTGCATCTATTAACCCCAGGCTCCCAGTCCATCCCACTCCCTCCCCCTCCCCCTTGGCAACCACAAGTCTATTCTCCAAGTCCATGAGTTTCTTTTCTGTGGAAAGGTTCATTTGTGCCATGTACTAGATTCCAGCTATAAGTGACATCATATGGTATTGCCTTTCTCTTTCTGACTTACTTCACTTAGTATGAGAGTCTCTAGTTCCATCCAGGTTGCTGCAAATTTTGTTCTTTTTTCTCTTCTGCCCATTTTTGAATTGGTCTGTTTGCTTTCTGGCCATTGGGTTGTTCATGATGACTTTTGATGGCTTCATGGGTGGGAGGCTCTGGCTTGGCCAAGACCAACCAGTGCTGTGTCTGCCCCTTGCCCTTGCAGGCATTCGCCCCTACAAATGTGACATCTGCCACAAGGCCTTCACCCAGCGCTGCTCGTTGGAGTCCCACCTGAAGAAGATCCATGGCGTGCAGCAGCAGTACGCCTACAAGCAGCGCCGGGACAAGCTGTACGTCTGTGAGGACTGCGGCTATACCGGCCCCACGCAGGAGGACCTGTACCTGCACGTGAACGGTGCCCACCCAGGCAGCGCCTTCCTCAAAAAGACATCCAAAAAACTGGCAGCCCTCTTGCAAAACAAGCTGACGTCCACGCTCCAGGAGAACGCCAAACTGAGTGAGGAGGAGGAGGAGGAGGAGAAATGAGAAGAGGAAGGGGGATGCCAACGCTGCCATGTGTACACGGATTTCTGGTCTTGAGGGTCTCTGGCCCATGGGCCCTTTCCAAGTACAAGTGTTTTGTTCATCTCTCTGTGCTTTGGGGGCCTCAGCTGGGGCTCCGATCCAAGGCTGTCAATTCTAACAGTGGCATCAGGCTCCCCCCGACCCCTGGGGTCCTAGGGAACATGGTCACATGAATGACGGTTTGTGGATGTGGCTGTGATCATGGTGCAGGATTTTTTTTTTTTTAAGGATTTTCACACATGGAGGCAAGAGTGTTCTTAGAGAGACACCCCTTGGAGAGATTGATGTGGTGACTTAAAATAAAAGTACTTTCACTTGAAATGCTACTCCGGCAAGGAAAATGAATTATATTATTCTGAAAGAGATTACAGGAATTATTTTAATAAATGGAATGTCCTGGTGAAATTCTCCTGATCAGAATGAAATAGGAGAGCGCTGGCCTGTAGCTCTGTTTAGGGCTCATCATGGGACCTTCGACTTCAGGTTATCTGTGGGTTGATATTTTGTACTAGTGGGTGGGTTTGAAGAGGCAGATCTTGAGCTTTGGGTGAAGATTGGGTGAAGGTAAACAGACGGCTGGTGACAAGATAGCCCCACACGTGGCTGACAAGCAGAGTCGCTGGGCTGAGCTGGGCTTGGTAGGTGGTTCCTACAGAGATGTTCTGTCCTCTGGGGCTGGGGCCTGCTGGCTGAAGGCCACCCTCCCTTCCTTGAGTCTGGCACTGGGGATGACTTGGGGCCAAGGCTGGAGGGTGGGGAGATAGCACCCCTGCGGGACAGATGGCGCCGTCAGCGTCTCCTTCAGGGCATGTGACAGCCTTTGACCTTTGGCCACATGCCCCTCCTCACCTGGAAGGTTAGCGATAAAGCCAGTCTGAGGCCAAGGTGGGGCAAAAGGGAGGCAGCCAACCAGGGATCAGGTGTGAGTTGTTTCCAGGGTCCCTCTGTGCCTGGTGGGGCAGGAGGAAGGACCTAGACCCTTCAGGGCACCCCTGGGGCTGGGGAGAGATTTACGCCAGTCCCGGGAGCTGCCTGGGCCGAGTGAGCAGGTTCCTGTCCACCCTGGAAAGTCAAGAAAGTCTTTTTTTGTTTGTTCTTTTGTGTTTTTTTTTTGCCTTTTCTAGGGCCGCACCCACGGCATGTGGAGGTTCCCAGGCTAGGGGTCCAATCAGAGCTGTAGCTGCCAAGCCGACGCCACAGCTACAGCAATGTGGGATCCGAGCAGCCTCTGCGACCTACACCACAGCTCATGGCAACGCCGTATCCTTAACCCACTGAGCAAGGCCAGGGATCGAACTTGCAACCTCATGATTCCTAGTCAGATTCGATAACCGCTGAGCCACAGCGGGAACTCCAAGAAAGTCTTGCTTTGAGGCTGGGCCACCTTGGTCTGGGGGAACAGCATTTGGATGATGGGGCCATTTTCCTATTTCCTCCCTCCTTCCATTGTCCCCCCCACTTCCACCTTCTCTCCTTACTTCTCTCCCCTCTACCACCACTGTGGGCCAAGCCTCATGCCAAGATCTGGAAGTTTAAGTGATAGGTCCTGTCAGTTAACATTTTTCTGCCCAGTCAGCACTTTTCGGAAGGAAGAAAGGAAGGGAGGAAGGAAAGAGAGAAAGAGAAGGAAGAAAGGAAGGAAGAAAGAGAAAGGAAGAGAGGGAGGGAGGAAGGAAGGAAGAAAGCCCTCCAGTTGAGCACCCCTTGTTGCACTGTGTTCTCTGGAGCAATCCTCCAAGCGCTCCTGGGTATGTGGGGGGTCAGCATCCCTGTGCCCAGGGGCAGTGAGGGGACCACAGAGGCTGGGGCTGGAGGAAGGGGCCAGGAATCCTAAATAGTCATAACTCCTCTTTTCCTCTGTCTCCCCATCCTCCCTTTGGAGAGGAAAGACAAGACCTCAGGGGTGACGATGGCTGCACGGGAGGCAGGCGTGAGATGGGCAGATCTTTCCCATCTGGCTTCTCCAAAGGGCAAGGCTGAGACTGAGGGTCCGATCTGAGGGGTCTCTGTGGTTCCTACTCCGCTGCATCTGAAGCTTGGGGTGTTTGGGCCAAGGCTGCAGTGCTACATGGTCTAAGTGGCCACTTTCGAGCCTAAGCAGTGGCAGGGGTTGCCCTTGGGATTGATTGACAGCGGCACAGTGGGGTGGGATGTGGTGGTTGCCCGGTGCAGCCTTGAGGGACAGAGCCAGTGCTGAGGGCTCAACCCTGGCTCCAGAGGGCACATTGCATTGTCTCTCAGCACTTGATTTGGAGGAGAGAGAGGCTAGATGGCAGCAGACTTGCTTCCCTCAGTTATCTGGGTAATCAAGACAACAAAAAGGCGCATTCTTATAAGGGAACATCTAAATGACTCTGGCTGGACCAGCTGGCCTGGGACCTGTTTTGCACAGGGGTGGTAAACTGCTGTCATGGTATTCTCTTTAGGGTCAGATTTTTACTAAACAGAACTCTTTTGGTTGCAAGTGATGAAAACCTAGTTTAAAATGACTTTAATGGGGAGTTCTCGTCGTGGCGCAGCGGAAACGAATCCAAGAAGGAACCATGAGGTTTTGAGTTCGATCCCTGGCCTCTCTCAGAGGGTTAAGGATCCGGCGTTGCTGTGAGCTGTGGTGTAGGTGGCAGACATGGCTCGGATCTGGCATTGTTGTGGCTGTGATGTAGGCTGGCAGCTACAGCTCCCATTGCACCCCTAGCCTGGGAACCTCCATGTGCCGCGGGTGCGGCCCTGAAAAGACAGAAAAAATAAAATAAAATGACTTTAATGGAACAAAGAATGTATTGGCTGTAACTTCTAGAGTTCTTCCACCTTGAGGGGTGGCTGGTTCTAGGTGCTTGAATCATATCATCCTTCTTTCTGTCTTTCATCTGGATTTTCTTCAGGTGGCTTCTTGCTCAGGTGAGGGTTGGGTGGTCCCACAGTGCAGCAGCCCAGCCAAAGTGGGAGTTATCTTCCAGCCAAAGATCCTGGGCCAATGCTTCTTGTCTCTGATTGGCCCAGTTTGGCTCTCATCACTGCCCCCCACTTCCACCCCAGCCAATCACTGTGCTCTGTGAGGTACAGGGCTCTCTTGGCCCAGGTTTGAGCCTTGTACTCCTTGCTCCTCTGAAGCAGGGCTGGAGAGAGTAGGCTGGCTACACCTCTGGCCTGGGATGAGTGGGAAAGTTGTTCCCTAGCAGAAAAGCAGGGTGCTGTAACCAAAGAGGAAATGGAGCTTGGGCAGGTGGACCAGCTCAGACAAGGCCCAGCTGTTGTAACAAAGATTCGCAGCATGGGGTATGGCTTAAAGAAGGCGGAAGGGTATTTCTTCCTCACCTAGCAGTTCTGGGTTGATGGGTAGTTCCCCTCCAGGCCATCACTCAGGGACCTGGACTTCTTTCTTTTGTTACTGTCACGCCCTGGGATCTTGTCAACATGTGCATGGTTGGACCCGGGGCTCTGTGGGTTTCAGCCACCAAGAGAATTGTCTTGGTTTGTGTTCCTCTAGAAGCTGATTTTGAGGCAAGAGTTCAAGGTCAAGTCAGTGGCTTAGGAGGTGATCCCAGGAAGCATCTGTAGGGGAAGTGTGACAGGAGAAGAGAGACAACCAATAAAGGGACTGTAACCAAGAAAGTTATGCTTTGGAGTTCCCGTCGTGGCTCAGTGGTTAACGAATCTGACTAGGAATCATGAGGTTGCAGGTTTGATCCCTGGCCTCGCTCAGTGGGTTAAGGATCCGGGGTTGCCGTGAGCTGTGGTGTAGGTCACAGACGCGGCACAGATCCCGAATTGCTGTGGTTCTGGTGTAGGCCAGCGGCTATAGCTCCGATTAGACCCCTAGCCTGGGAACCTCCATATGCTGCAGGTGTGGCCCTAAAAAGCCAAAAAAAAAAAAAAGAAAAAGAAAAAAGAAAAAAAAATGCTTTGGGCAATCCCATCGGTCATCTCTGGGAGACAGTACAGACCTGCCTTAGTTACCCCACTTGAGAGACGTAGGAAGCCATTGTCCACCAGCTCCCCACACCTGGGGGTTTGGTTGTGGGTGCTGGCATGGGGAGGGCATACATTTCTAGGCATGTCTACCTTGCTCTGTGCACTGGTCAAACTTCCTGTGCCAGGAAAAGCCCTCAGGCAGAGGTCGAGGGCTTGGCCATAAGCAATCGTATGCACCATGTAGAGCAAATGCCAAGGGGGCCTGGATGGGGTGGCACTGAGTCTGGTACAGGTGTGTCAGGGTCACACCTACCCCTCTGAAGCTGCTGACCAAATGTGGCACCTGGTCCTTCCACTCACATTCCAGGGTGATGATCTCCCCAAATCATGTGGGGAGCAGGAAAATGCAGCCCTCCCAGTGACAGCGCTCTGCTGGAATTGGGGAACGGATGTTGGCAGGGTTCGGGGTTGCAGCTCACAGTCTGCCACCGCAGGCAAAACCCACTGACAACCACCCAAGCCTCTGACCCCCTGCTCCCAACCCTGTTTGCCTGTCCTGCTCTCAGCCACTGTCGGGAAATCCAGCTACAACATCCACTGATTCTTAGGCTGGTGGTCCTGGAAACTTAAGTCCATAGGTGGTGAGGGTGGAAACAGATGAGCTATTGTCAGTGTTTCATATCCCTTGCTGGAAACCATTTCTTAGTCTGCATGAAACCCACCCAGCAGTATTTTGGTGTTAGGTCAGCACCTAGTATGGAAACCGATCCTTGTGCTTGTCAGAAGTGTCTCCTGGAGTTCCGGTCGTGGCTCAGCAGGCTACAAATCCGGCTAGTATCCATGAGGATGCGGGTTCAAACCCTGGCCTTGCTCAGTGTGTTAAGGTCCTTTGTTGCCACGAGCTGTGCTGTAGGGTGGCAGCTGTCGCTCTGATTTGACCCCTAGCCTGGAAACTTCCATAGCTGTGGGTGCAGTCCTGAAATGAAAAAAAAAAAAAAAAAGAAGAAGAAGTGCCTCCTGATGGTTCGTTTTGGAGAGAGGCATCTGTTAGCTGTCAATGTGGTTTATTTGGTTGATGCCTTAGGTTGGGTTCCTTGAAGCAAAGCCTGAGACAGGGAAGGAGGAAGAATCTACTGGGGGAGCCCTCAGGAGAAACCAACAAGGAAGTGAGAGATGCAAAGTACAGCAGAAAGAACCCAGGCAAGGATGAGGGCTCAGCTGGAGTCTAGCCTCAGGCTGATCCCAGGGGGAGCTCTGGAGCCTGATGTGCCGTGATGCTGTTCCACCTCGGGATGCTGTTCTACCTCAGGGTCAGAGAGGCTGGGTATTGGCTGTGGGTTGTCCCTGCGGGGAGGGGAAGGCATGACCACCAGGCTATTTAGCAGCCAACACTCTAGGTACACTTGGAGGTCTCCAAGGTGAAGGAGGGAGGAATTACAGGAATGGATTCTTAGGGGTGAAAAAGACTGAGGTCCTTAGGCTCTGGCTACTTCTCCATGGAATATTTCCATTTTATTTTATATTTATTTATTTATTTTGGCTGTGCCTGCTGCATGCAGCATTTCCTTTGCCACAGTCAGACCTACGCCACAGATGTAACCAGAGCTACAGCAGTGCCAACCCCAGATCCTTAACCCGCTGAGCCATGAGGGAACTCCTGAGTATTTACATTTTAAAAGAAAAGTCTTGGGAAAGAATGTGGGAGTTCCCGTCGTGGCTCAGTGATAATGAACCCGACTAGTCTCCATGAGGACTCGGATTCTATCCCTGGCCCTGCTCAGTGGGTTAAGGATCTGGTGTTGCCATGAGCTGTGGTGTAGGTTGCAGATGAGGCTCAGATCCCGAGTTGCTGTGGCTGTGGCATAGGCCAGCAACTGTAGCTATTATTCAACCCCTAGCCTCGGAACTTCCATATGCCACTGGTGTGACCCTAAAATAAAAAATCAAAAATAAAAAAAAAAAGAAAGAAAAGTCTTGACATTCCCTGGTGGCTCAGCAGGTTAAGGATCTAGCATTGTCACTGCTGTGGCTTAGGTCAGTGCTCTGGTGCAGGTTTGATTCCTAGCCCAGGAACTTCCACATGCCATGAGTGCCCCCCCCCCGATAATAAGGGACCTCTTTGGGGGCTAAAGGAATGGATCATTTATTGCAAATTATATGGTGTTTGTGGAGAAATTTTTAGAATTTTAAAATGTGTGCAGAGAAAAGTTTTCCCTTCAAATATGTTTCTGAAATCTATTGACAACTATTGTAGCCAAGCACTTTTAGCCTCTTATGTTACTTTTCTTGAGTTTCTTTACTCAGATAGAAGCAAATATATGTATCTTTATTCTTTGCTGTTATTTTTTAAAATTAACATATAGCATTGTGCATACTCGCTGGAACCTTGAATTTTTCTTTTTTAAATTTTGTTTTATTTTTTTTACTGAAGTAAATTTACAATGTTGTGTTCTTGGTACACAGCAAAATAATTCAGTTTTACATGCATATATATTCTTTTTCATATTTTTTCCATTAGAGTTTATTACAAGATATTGAGTATAGTTCTCGGTGCTATACAATAAGACATTGTTGTTTATTTTATAAAAAGTAGTTTGTATATTAATCCCAAACTCTTTTTTTTTTTTTTTTTTAGGGCTGCACCCGTGGCATATGGAGGTTCCCAGGCAGGGGTCGAATCAGAGCTGTAGCTGCTGGCCTATACCACAGCTCACAGCAACACGGGATCCTTAACCCACTGAGCAAGGCCAGGGATCGAACCAGTGTCCTCATGGATACTAGTCGGTTTTGTTAACCACTGAGCCACAACGGGAACTCCTGTTAAGCCCAAACTCTTAATTTATCCCTCCCCCACACCACATTTTTCTTTAAAAAATGCATCTAGTAGCTCTTTCCATAATAGTACCAAAACATGCTCTCATTCTGCTTTACAGCTCTCTGCTTTCATGGTGTGTGGATGTACCATAACTTAGGTTAGGGGTCTTGTCCTGATGGACATTTATGTTCCCAAAGTTTTGCTACTGTGAAGAATGCTACCATGAGTAACTTGTTTTTTGTTTTTTTAATTTAAATTTTTTAAATTTTTATTATTTTTTATTTTATTTTATTTTTATTTATTTATTTATTTTTTCTTTTCTAGGGCTGCTCCCGCAGCATACGGAGGTTCCTAGGCTGGGGTCTAATCGGAGCTGTAGCTGCCGGCCTATGCCAGAGCCACAGCAACATGGGATCCGAGCCGTGTCTGCAACCTACACCCAGCTCACAGCAACACTGGATCCTTAACCCACTGAGTAAGGGCAGGGACCGAACCCGCAACCTCATGGTTCTTAGATTCGTTAACCACTGAGCCACGACGGGAACTCAGTAACTTTGTACATATGTCAGTTCATGTATGTGCAGACATACCTGTGGATACGTTCTCAGCAATGCAGTTGTTAGAGCTGAGGGCAGACCCGCAGAACATCAATCCATAGGGCTCACTTCCCTAGCTCAGCGATATACCAACTGGATTAGCAGTCTCACCAACAGAGTGTGAGAGCCCCTTCTCCCCACCACCCTGCCGACCTTGTATTGCCATGGTTTGGGATTTGGGCCAATCTCGTGGGAAGAAATAGTTTCTCAGTGTAATTTTTTTGTTTCTAATTGAAGTAGAGTTGGTTTACAAAATTATGTTAGTTTCGGGTGTACACTCAGTGTAATTTTACTTTACATTTTTCCTTTTCTTGTTTCTTTTTCTTTCTTTCTCTTCTTTTCTTTTCTTTCTTTCTTTTTTTTTGTTTTTTTTTTTTTTTGTCTTTTTAGGACCACACGCATATGGAGGTTCCCAGGCTAGGGGTCGAATTGGAGCTGCAGCGGCCAGCCTATGCCACAGCTCACGGCAACGCCAGATCAGGGATCAAACCCAAGTCCTCATGGATACTAGTTGGATTTGTTACTGTTGAGCTGCAGTGGAATGCCCATGTTTTTCTTTTTTTCTTTCTTCTTTTTTTTGGCTGTGCTTGTGGCATGTGGAAATTCCTGGGGGCAGGGATCAAAACTGAGCCACAGTAGCAACCCAAGCCACAGCAGTGACAACAGACCAGATCCTTAACCTTCTGCACCACCAGGGAACTCCCATTTTTCTTATTATGTGTGAGAGAACCCTTAGGAACTTGTTTGTTTTTAATCTATCAGGAAGTTTTGTTCTTTGTGGTCAAAGTTGCTAGTTTCTCCTTCCGTCATTTATCCTTCCATTTTGTTCATGTTGGTTTTTCTTGGCCAAGCAGAAGTTTTGTGATTTTTATATAGTTTGAATTGAGACATCTTTTTCTTTTAAGGTTGCTGGAGGTTGAGTCAGAGATAGAAAGGCCTTCCCACTCCAGGGTTGTATCGGAATTGTCATGCTTTTTTCTAGGCCTTTAATGGTTTTATTTTATCATGTATAAGTCTTTGATCCGTTTGGACTATTTCCTGGCGTATAGTGGGAGGTATGGATCCAACTTTATCATTTTCCAGATGGCCGATGAGAGATTTTTTTTTTTTTTTTTGAACAGGGAGCTGGTCCAAAACACACCAGAGAACGCTGTCTTTAGGAAAAGGTCGTCTGCCTCGGCAGAAGGTATTGGGAGTTAGAGTGAGGCACAGCTTTAATTAGCAGAGACTCATTTATTCAGTGAATATTAATGGAGTGCCCGCTGTGGGCTCTGTACTTGTCTAGACACTGACCCAGAAGAAGTAGTGCAAAGTCCCTGCCCTCCAGGAGTGTCCATTCTCTTGCGGGGGGAGGGGACAAACAAGAAATAAACAAGTCAATATATACTATGTTAACTACTATAGAAAAAAACAGATTTGGTGTTCCAGTTACCATGACTACAAAAATTGTGCCAAGGAGTTCCCATTGTGGCTCAGTGGCAACAAACCCGACTAGCATCCATGAGGATGCAGGTTCAATCCCTAGCCTTGCTCAGTGGGTTAAGGATCTGGCATTACCATGAGCTGTGGTGTAGGCTGCAGATTTGACTTGGATCTGGCATGGCTGTGGCTGTGGCATAGAGCGGTGGCTGTGGCATAGACCGGCAGCTGCAGCTCCGATTTGACCCCTAGCCTGGGCACTTCCATATGCCACAGGTGCTGCCCTAAAAAGACAAAAAAAAAAAAAGAGAGAGAGAGGGAAAAAATCGTGCCAAAACTTTGAGGCTCTGTGGGGCAGGAATTTGGACAGGGCACGGCACAGGGCCAGAGGGGCTGGCTTTCCTTGGCTCCAGATGTCTGAGCCTCTAACTTGAGGGCTGGAGCCTGCAGAATGTCTGTGCCTGGTTCACTCCTGCATCTGGGGGTTTCTGGTGGCTGTCACCTGGGGCCGCGAGTCCTCTTCACAGGGCCTCTCCTGATGGTCTCTCTCTGTGGGCTTCCTACCCTATGGTGGCCCCAAGGGAGAATGTTCCAATAGAGGGAGTCAGGCTGAGGCTCTGTCTCCTGGGAAAAGCTCACCTCTGAGGCCTGCAGGGAGACTTCTGCCATATTATCTGTTAGAAATGAGAACCTGGGGAGTTCCTGTCGTGGCTCAGTGGTTAATGAATCTGACTAGGAACCATGAGGTTTCGGGTTCAGTCTCTGGCCTTGCTCAGTGGGTTAAGGATCTGGTGTTGCCTTGAGTTGTGGTATAGGTCAAAGATGCGGCTCGGATCCCGTGTTGCTGTGGCTCTGGCATAGGCCGGCAGCTGCAGCTCCGATTAGACCCCTAGCCTGAGAACCCCTATATGCCGCAGGAGCGGCCCCAGAAAAGGCAGAGAGACAAAAAAAAAAAAAAAGATTCATTTCCCTTCGTGCCTCAGTGGAAATGAATCTGACTAGTATCCACGAGGATGCGGGTTGGATCCCTGGCCTCACTCAGTGGGGTAAGAATCCGGCGTTGCCCTGAGCTGTGGTGTAGGTCACAGACGTGCCTCAGATCTGGTGTTGCTGTGGCTGTGCCATAGGCCAGCAGCTACAGCTCCATTCCATTCAACCCCTAGCCTGGGAACTGGGAATTTCCGTGTGCTGCAGGTGGGGCCCTAAAAAGCCAAGAGAAAAAGAAGAAGAAGGAGAAAAGAAGTGAGTCCCTAAGACTGGTCCATGTCGGAGGGGAGGGAAATGAGTCTCTCTCTTAGAAGACTTATGGGACCATGCATGTTGCTATGGCCCTTTTTAGAAAACAGGATCTGCCACATAAGGCAGAGGGCTGGGACGAGGATGGGTAGGCGACGTTTGTGGACTTTCGGTGCTTTCTATAGGGGGCCAGGGACGTGTTGCCTGGAAGAAGTGAGGGCACAAACCTACAGTTACAGTAGGGTGTTCCAGGCAGAGGGAGGAGCAAAGGCCAAGGCTGGGAGGCAGGGTGTGCTGAAAAGCAGAGGGGTGAGAAGAGATGGGTGCATTTAAAAGAGGTCAGGGCGCAGGCGGCCATGGTAGGTGTTTGCGAAGATGGCAGCCTTTCTCCTGAATGAATTGAGAAGCCATTGAGAGTTTTGAGCCAAGGAATAGCGTGATCTCACATTCGAACAGGCTTGCTGTGGGAATGGATTTGGAGGTGGGAGGCTTGGGTGGAGGTGGGGAGACCAGTTAGGAGGCCACTGCAGAAATACGGGCAGGACCCAACGAATGTTTGGACCAGGGTGATACAGGAGGAGGTGGCAAGAATGGCCAGATGCTGGGTATGCTTTTGAAAAGAGGGCTAACTGGGTTTGTTGATGAATTGGATGTGGGTTAACGGACAGACCATATATCTTTTTTCGTCTGGGACAGTTCGAGTTTACATGTGAATGATGCCAGCACCCTAGCTACGAGAAAACGAGAGGAGTCAAGGATGGCTCCAGAGTTTTTATGCAAGAGTTGTGGTGCCATTTACTGAGATGGGAATGAGTGACTGTGAGAAACTGGGTCCGGGGAGGGGTGGAGTCGGGAGTTCTGGTTTGGATCTTTTCAAGTTGTCTGTGAGATGTCCAAGTGTCTGGGAAGGTGGGTGCTGCTGCACGAGGTCTGAGGTGGGCACCTGAGTGTTGCTAGAACAGAGAGAGCATGAAGCCACGAAGCTGGATGCCATTGTTCCAGCAAAGAGAAGTGCCCTGGGCATGTGGGCACGTGGGCAGCTGCCTTGGGGGTTAGGGTGTGAGGGAGCACCCAGCAATGGAGACTAAGAAGGAGCTGCCATCAGAAAGAAGGGATGCGGTGGGAGTTGGTGGGGTGGGTGCACCTTGACCAGTGCATTCTGTCACCAGTATACACCTGCTCATGGCTTCAAATGAAAATCTTTCGGAGGAGTTCCTGTTGTGGCTCAGTGGTAACAAACCTGACTAGTATCCATGAGGACTTGGATTCTATCCCTAGCCTCACTCAGTGGGTTAAGGATCTGACATTACTGCAAGCTGCTGTGTAGGTCACAAATGCGGCTCAGATCCGGCGTTACTGCAGCTGCGGTGTAGGCTGGCAGCTATAGCTCTGTTTTGACCCCTAGCCTGGGAACTTCTGTCTGCTGCAGGTGTGGCCCTAAAAAAAAAGAAAAAAAAAAGAAGAAGCAAAAAAATAAAAATTAAAAAAATAGAAAACCTTTATGAGATGTATTTGGAGGACTCATCTTAAACAGGGGACAGGGAACACAATCCAATCTGTTACAAGTGACCTAGTCACTTTATAAACATCGCCTGCTGCTGCACCATTTGTAAGTATGACTTTTGAGCAGCTGTGGCCCACAGGTCCGCTAGTCCCCTGGCTCTGCAGCCCAGGTAGCCTGCACCTGCTGCTGCCTCGCAGTGTCTGCCCTCTTCTCACCATCCTGCCATGCAGACATGTGAAGGAGTCACCTGGGACCTTCCCACCCATTGAAGCCACAGACAACGGCAGCCCCAGCAAAACTCCGTGGGGAGCAGAAGAACCACCCAGCTGAGCCCAGGTGGGTCCACAGAACTTTGAGTGATGATAAAATGAGTATTGTTTCTATCACTTAGTTTTGGAGCAATTTGTCAAGTAGCAACAGATAACTGGAGCACTGCCCCTAACCACCCCCTCAGATTGCAGCCTCTGTCTCTATTTCTCTTCCTCTGCGTGGTTTCTCTTCTCAGCACTTAACATTTTTATACATGCATTGGGGTTTTTAAAAATTTTTTTAGGGCCACATCTGCAACATAGGGAAGTTCCCAGGCTAGGGGTCAAATTGGAGCTATGGCTGCCGGCCTACACCACACCCGCAGCAACTCAGGATCTGAGCCCCATCTGCAACCTACACCACAGCTCATGCTGGATCCTTAACCCACTGGGCGGGGCCAGGGATTGAACCCATGGATACTAGTGGGGTTCATTACTGCTGAGCCACATCGGGAACTCCTATATATGTATTTGTTTACTGTCTGTCTCTCCTAATGCACTATAATCTCCATGGACCTGGGAATTATGTTTGTCCTGCTCACTGCTTTATCCCTGGAGCTGGGGACAGTGCCTGGTTCATAATAGGCACTCCATACATACTTGTTGAATGGATAAATGGGTGAGTATTGACTCTTCTAAGATAAAAATAACCTTGGTTTTAGAATGACCCTTTTCCTCTGAGCAAAACCATCCAGTCCCCGTCTTACCAGGTCATGCACTGTTCTGTGAGGTACCTCCTGTAAGTGGCCTTGGGCATGAACATCCACACATTCTTATCGACCTCCTGCTACATGGAAGACCAACTGGAAAACGAATAGGTAAACCTTTAAAAAGAAACAGCAGCTTTAAACAAATCCAGTTCAGTGTTTGAGGAATCCCCTGTGTTCCCTGAGAGGGCCCAGGAGCAGCAGATGATGCAAAGCCAGCTGGAGGAAGAGGCGGAGGTCCCAGGTCCCCAGGTGAGAAATGAATCGAGGGCACTGACCCCTCTGCTCCTGACTCCCAGAGCCTGCCCGGCACCGCCACCACCTAGAAGTCCCCCTAGAGAGGCCTCCTGGGCCCTGGGCATCTGGCCTTCCATGCAGAAGGCCAGGTTCCCATGGCCGCCACCACGGTCCACACAATTGCTATTTCAGTTCTCCCCTGGGTTCCATCTGCCTGATGTTCTCTCAACCGATTCCAAGCCCAGTGCACCATTTTAGCTGACGTGGGGGAGTGTTTCGTGGGGACAGCAGATGGATGGGATGACAAATAGCAGGATGGTGGGGGACAGCTGAGAAGTGCTTTTCCTGTGCAGGAGCTGTTGGCCGAGCACGTGCTCCACACAGTCTAAAGGCGCGGAGGGAGCAGTGGCGTGTGCTGGGGCACGGGGGGCAAGCTGCTTCCATGTCCTTCTTTGTTGCTAAGCATTCTTGACCATGCGTCCAGTTGCCCAATTCACCAACTGTCCAGGAAGCAGCCCTGAGGCAGTGGCTGATTTGCTCCCAGGGTGCGTGGCGTGGTCATGGGGAAGTGAAACAGAAGAGAAGAGGAGTTCCCATTGTGGCTCAATGGAAACAAGCCCAACCAGTATCCATGAGGATATGGGTTCAATCCCTGGCCTTATTCAGTGGGTTAAGGATCCAGTGTTGCCATGAGCTGTGGTGTAGGTTGCAGACGCAGCTCGGATTCAGGTTGCTATTGCTGGGGCTGTGGCATAGGCCGGCAGCTTCATCTCCAATTCAACCCCTAGCCTGGGAACTTCCATCTGCTGCAGGTGCAGCACCCCCTGCCCCTCAAAAAACACAAAACCACACAGAAGAGAAGAAACCCAAGGGTCGGCTTGGAGCATGTTACTGCTGTGGGCAACCAGGCCTCAGCCCCGCTGGGGACTTCTGGGCAGCCCAAGGGGTGGGGAGTTGGGTTATTCATCCACCACTGCCTGTGTTTTGTTGGCCAAGGGTGGCCCCCAGGAGTGTTAACCTCATGGAACTTTGGCCTGCCTGTAGCCAGATGAAACCTCCAGGTAGAAGTTCTCAGGTTCTTACTAAGAGGTCAGCTCAGGCTGCTCTAACAAAGTTCCATGGACAAGGTGGCTTAAAACAATAGAAATGCATTTCTCACAGTTTTGGAAGCTGCAAGTTCAAGATCAGGGTGGCAGCATGGTCAGGTTCTAGTGAGGGCCCTCTTCCGGGTTGCAGGTGACTGCCAAATTCTCCTGTACTTGTATGGCAGAAGGGGAGCAAGCCAGCAGCTCTGGCTTATTCCTATAAGGGTGCTAATTCCATCACGAGGGCCCCACCCTCATGACCTAATCACCTCTAAAGGCCCACTTCTGAACATCATCATGTTGGGATTAGGGCTTCAACAGACAAATCTGGGGGGTGGGGCGAGGGGGACACAGACCATGGCACCATCATTTGTGACAGCGAGTGCCGAGGGGATTTGGACAGGGTGAGACAGGGTGCACCTGCCACAGGTAAGGTGCTGTTCCTGAGCTGGGGGCCGAGGAAATACAGAGCAGTCTAGTTGGGGAGGTGGCGGTACAAGCAGGTGGGGTGAATTCTGGCACAGAGGCCTGTGTCAGATGCTGTGGGAGGCAGATCACCACTGAGGGCAGTGGGAAGCTGTGGAGAGCAGGGAACACGAGCAAGGTCCTGAGAGCCAGGTGAGGTTCAGGGTTACATAAGTGTAGTTAACAGATCACATTTCTGCCTCCTCCGCCTTCTGCAATGTTGGATGGCTGGGATTCCTGACTAGGGATCTGCTTCCCAGGCATTCAGCAGGAAAGCTACATGAGAAAGGGGCTGGGGCCTTACTCATCTCCACATCCTGGGATGACACCATCAGGACTGGTTGGGAGGGACAGCAGGCCCTGGTGACCAATCAGAAGATCCTGGCATTGGAAATGGTTGGAGAGGTCCCTGGCCCTGCCTTCTCATCTGTGTCTTATCTGGCTGGCGCCTGGCTTTTACAACCATCTGGGGTGTTCCCTTCTGGAGCTGCAGATTAAGGATCTTGTTACTGCAGCAGCCCAGGTTGCTGCTGTGGTGCTGGTTCAATCCCTGGCCCCGGAACTTCCACAATGCCTTGGACGTGAACATTAAAAAAAAAAAAAAAAAAAAAAAGAGCTCAGCACTTGGATGCCAACACTTTGTCATTTGTCCCAGTGGCTAAGGAGTAAACTCTCCTTTCCTTCCTCCTGCCTCTTTGTGCCCCCTGCTTCATGCCTCGCCTCAGGGAGTAGGTTTATGACCTGCGCTATTTATAGTCCTTTACAGATTGAGAAGCATAGGGACAGACAGGCTCACAGTTGCTGCTTACAGCCACTCTGTAAGGCAGGTAAGAAGTTATTAGTTGCATTTTTCAGTTGAAGAAACCAAGGTTTCCCAAATGTCAAGGTTCCGTGTCTAGGAAGTGGCAGGTCCAGGAGGCCCACCCAGGTCCACGTCCCATGAGACTCCCTCCTATTACTACCCTCCCCCCCACCTTCCTGAAGGTAGGGGGTGGTTAAACCGGCCACTCCTTCCCTCTTGTCTCTGGTCAGGCTTCCTCGTTGCCTAGATGACTTGAGACCGTTTTGTGTGCCGCTCATGTGCTGCTCTAAATAAAACCTCTGTCGGCTGTAGCTTTGGGCCCTTCTTTTGCTCAAATACTTTCTTTAACCAAGAGAAAGCAAGGCCTCCAGTTTGGCCTCTGGAGAGCAAGGGAATGGAGTTAGAATGAGTAGCATGGTTTTGGTTTTGTTGTATTTATTTTATGGTTGCCTTCTGTTTATGGCAAGATGTTGCCCCTCTGAGCACCCAGTCTAAACTCATGCTCCTCCTCCGTAGCTCAGGCATTCTTTGTTTCTTCATGGTACTCTCAAGCTGTAATTTTCTTTCTCTCTTTTTTTTAAATTGAAATATAGTTGATTTACAATGTTGTGCTAGTTTCATGTGTACAGCAAAGTGATTTATATATTTTATTTATATATTATATATATATTCTTTTTCAGATTCTTTTTCAAAACTTTATAGATTATTACAAAATATTGAACATAGCTCCCTGTGCTATATAGTAGACCCTTGTTGGTTACCTGTGTTTATCTTAACCCCAAACTTCTAATTACCCCCTCTTTCCCCTTTGGTAACCGTAAGTTTGTTTTCTGTGTCTTTGAATCTGTTCCCGTTTTATAAGTTCCTGTGTATCATTTTTGGGGGATCCCACATATAAACGACATCATATAATGTAACTTTGCGTAACTTCACTTAGCATGATAATCTCCAGGTCCATCCATGGTGCTGCAAATGGCATTATTTCATTTTTTATTTTTTTAATTATTTTTTTATATATAAATTTTTTATTTTCCCACTGTACAGCAAGGGGGTCAGGTTGTCCTTACATGTATACAATTACATTTTTACAATTACATTTTTTTCCCCCACCCTTTCTTCTGTTTATTTTTTGTTTTTATTTATTTTTTATTTTTTGTCTTTTTGCCTTTTCTAGGGCCACACCCACGGCATATGGAGGTTCCCAGACTAGGGCTCGAATCGGAGCTGTAGCTGCTGGCCTACACCACAGCCACAGGAATACCAGATTCGAGCCACGTCTGCGACCTACACCACAGCTCATGGCAATGCCAGATCCTTAACCCACTGATGGAGGCCAGGGATCGAACCTGCATCCTCATGGATGCTACTCAGTTTCCACTGAGCCGCAATGGAAACTTCTTATTTCTTTCTTTTTTATGGCTGTGTAATAGCCCATTGTGTATATACCACATCTTTATCCATTCATCTGTCAGTGGACATTTATGTTGCTTCCATGTCTTGGCTATTGTAAATAGTGCTGCTGTGAACATTGGGGTGCCTGTGTCTTTTTGAATTAGGCCTGGATATATGCCTAGGAGTGGGATTGCTAGATCATATGGTGGTTCTATTTTTAGTAGTTTTTTTTTTTTTGGCCACCCCTGTGGCATGTGGAAGTTCCTGGGCTAGGTTTTGAAACTGCACCACAGCAGCCACCCAAGCCGCTGTGGTGACAACACGGGATCCTTAACCCAATGTGCCACAAGAGAACTCCCTTTTAAAAAATTATTATTTATTTAGTTTTATAGTCTTGGTTTTTAAAGGAACTTCCTTACTGATCTCTACAGTGCTGCACCAATTTACATTCTGCCAGCAGTGTAGGAGGGTTCCCTTTTCTCCACACCCTCTTTGGCATTTGTTATTTGTTGATTTTTTGATGCTGGCTACTCCGACCAGTGTGAGGTGATATCTCATTGTAGTTTTCTTTCTTGTTTTTTTTTTTTTTTTTTTTTCTTCCAGCCTCGCCCATGGCTTGTGGAAATTCCTGGGCCAGGGATCGAACCTGTGCTGCAGTGGCATTCTATGCCACAGGTGCCACACTCTTAGCTCCTTAACCCACTCACTATATGGGAACTTCTGTCATTGTAGTTTTCTTACTATTTTTTTTTTCAGTACTTTTTTTTGCCCTTCCTGTAAATTCCATGTCTGTCTTGTCCCGTCAATGTCTTACATAAATTGGCACAAAACAGACATTCAATAACCCTAACCCTAACCCTCAATAAACACCTGCTGGGTGAAGGGATAAATTAGCCTCTAATTCCCAACCCTGTGCTTTTCTCACCACCCTGTCCTTCTCTGTCCTGCCTCTCAAGTCCCATTTTACAAGTCTTGACTCACTGACCATTCTAGTTCTCCATGTACCTTTCAGATTGCTGAGCTCACGGGTGAATCCACAGCCTCTTGGCAAAGGGCTGACCAGAACTAACCATAATGTCTCAGGGGGCCATTCTGAGCCCTAGCTTGTTTTCTGCTGTTCTCAGGCAGGGCAGTTTCCCCTTCAGTCTGTCCCTTCCTTTATCTCTCTTAAAACTGCTCTGTGTGACTTTCACTTTCTTGATCTTGCATTTAAGATGCACGCAGTTTCACAGCTTGTGATCACCTGTACCTTGTGTCATGTTCTGTGATTATCACCACGTCTGGGATTTGAAAAAAAAAAAACCTCCACACCTTGTGTGTACATGCTGATGATGGTAATGGAGACGGGAGCGGTCACAGGCGGAGCAGTTTAATAAGCGGTATGTATGTGCTGAATGCTCCCCCTTTGTCCAACGTGTCGATGTGTCCCCTGAACTGGGGAGGTGATAAACCCATCTGGAATAGTTAATTGATGGAAAGTGGTGGAATACAACTAAGAATGAAAATGGATGGTAAACACCATGGCTCCAGAGGAGTTCAGTGGAGGGTGGACTGAACCCTCCACGTGCTGATCGGAGCTGGCTCCGAGGAGGAAGGAAGTACTATTTACTTTCCAGCATTGGCACACGGTTTCCCCCTTGTTAATTTTTCTGACAACACTGGTATCGGGATGATCCCCAAGGTACTGATGAGGAAAGAAGCAGAGGGAAAGGACGTGACTACCTAATATTGCAGGGCTGGGATCTGAACCCACATCCGCCTGACTCTGAACTCCTGCTTTTTGTACTGCACCGCCCTGTTTCCCGAAGGGTAGGTCAGACTGAAGCTGGAGATTGGGTAGGGTTGGGCCTCAGGTCCAAGCACTTAGAAAATTAAAACTTGGCTGAACAAAGGGATGAAGGGAAGTTTTCTCAGGCAAAAGCATCAGGGCAAACAACAGCTCAGAGGTGGCGTGAGGCTAGTGCTGAATGGATGGCCTGAATGGATGTTTCTAATCACAACTGATCTTTTTTGTTGTTTAGACTTTGCTTGTCTTTTATTAAACTTCTATCAGCCCTGTTAATTTAGGGACAGTACTGACATAAAGACATATTATATAACATTTCATCATGATTGCATTTTTATTTTAAAAATTTTATTTATTTGTCTATTTTTGGCTGCACCCATGGCATGTGGAAGCTCCCTGGGCCAGGGATGGAACCTGTACCACAGCAGTGACAATGCCAGATCCTTAACCCTCTGAACCACCAGGGAACTCCAGTAACACTGCCTTTTTTTTTTAAACACTTAATATCTCATGGAACATTTTTATACAGATCTTTTAAAATATATCTCTATCTTTGGTAATGAATATCTAACATTTTCATGCACTCATCTTTCCCAGCTATCATTTTAGAAGTCCTCACAGCAGACAGCCCAAGGCCCTGATGTAGAAGGATTTTAACTGAGACTCAGCTCAGCCCCATTTAGCAACAGGCTGAGGGAATGGCCCTCATGCCTGCCTGCTCTTGACCAGCGTCTACCTGGAGCATCAGGGTTGCTCAAGGAAGGCCTGCCCTGCTGGAGCCACAGCCTCCTGCCTGTGTGCAAATAGCCTCATTCCTAATCTATCCTCTTCTCTGAGCTGGTGACCCAGATTCATCTGGTTGGCAGAGGTTGCCCAGGGCTGTGCAGACAGGTCTCCATGTTGCTGTACCAGAAAAAGTGAGGACAAAATCACAAGTTGCCTAAAAATGGGGGGAAAAGAAAAGAAGTCTCACGTAGTTGCTTCAATTCAAAGCAGATGTGTGTGTGAGACTAAAATGCCCAGTTTACTCTGAGATCTAGATAGCCCACCTGCACTTGGCTTCTGGCCCCTAACTGCAGTCTACTTCTCCAACACTAGATGGCAATCCTGTTTTTTTTTTTTTTTTCTTTTCTTTTCAGGGCCACACCTGCAGCATATGGAAGTTCCCAGGCTAGGGGCCGCATTGGAACTAAAGCTGCTGGCCTACACCACAGCCACAGCAATGCCGGATCCAAGCCGTGTCTTCGACCTACACCACAGCTCACGGCAACGCCGGATCCTTAACCCAATGAGCAAGGCCAGGGATTGAACCTGAAACCTCATGGTTCCTAGTCGGATTCGTTCCCGCTGCACCGCAACGGGAATGGCAATCCTGTTTTAAAGCAGATTTTATTCAAGCAATAACGTTGTTGAAGGTAAGTAAAGATTAACTTTTCACACCGTCATGTTGGCACAGAATCTTAAAACTCTTTGTTAATGAATATGTGGGAAAGTAGGACATTTCGGCAGCCACTGGTGGGAGTGGGAGTTGACATCACGTTGTGGAGGGGAGCTGGGCAGTGATACTGAAGCCGTGCACATCCTGTGACCCAGCAGACACAGCCAGGTCTGATCCTTTGATGAGGACGATGAATGATAAACATGTATTTTATTCCTGCTGTGTGCTAGGCACTCAGCCTCATTTAATCTTCACAGCTCCAGGAAGTACTGTTATTTCCCCTCAATTTACAAATGAGGAAATCAGCCACAAAAAGGCCAGGTCACTTGCCCATGGTCACAGAGCTAGTAAATGGCAGCGCCACGATCCACACCTGCTGTGTTCCGGGAAACGGGCACATATGTGTGGGTGCTCACGGCAGCAGTCTGTAGTAGAGAAACAGTCTCACAATCCACTGGCGAGATGTGAAAGTGTGAGGGAACACTGCAGAGCCATGAGCTAGGTCAACGGTGGTCAGCTTGGATGACCTCAGATTCACACTGAGACACAGCAGTGAAAACCAAACCCAGAAAGCACAACTGGGTGTTATTCATGGTGACCAACCCCGGTCTAAGAAGTAAGGTTTTAAGAGGATCTGCTGGATAGATAACACACCAAATTGATGATGGTGTTTGTCTTGGGAGAGGGACATGGGATTAGGCTTTTAAGTTTATTGGTAATGCCTACTATCATTTTTCTGTCCCTCCCTACCTTTTGAGCAACAGGGAAAAAACCCACACCATCCTTTAACTCAGAATAGCATTTTATGATTGATCTTTGCAAATGCATTTCTAAAACCTGACAGCTGTTATTGTCAAGGCAGCAGGTGAGCCTGTGCTCAGAGAGATCCTTCTGGGCTCCTGACTCTAGTATAAGTGGTTTAAGAGTTCAGGAGGTTAGACCTCCAGCCGTAGCACAGCTCCTGTTAACCTGGAAGGGAGGGAGGAGGGAGGCAGGGAGAGTCTGTTCTGCCTTTTACTGAGTAATGGTTTGGTTTGGTTTAAGAACGCTTCTCTTTAGGGCACCAGCTCCAAAACACCTAACGTGTTTCTTTAAAGATGAAAGTTCCAGCTACTCCCAGGTTTTACTTTGTGTGGGAGGAGGGTAGGGTAGGTTATAATCAAATGTTTAACTGTTCAGGTGGAAAGACAGTGATTAAAACAAATTACCCCCTTCCAACTCTTTCTAAAGCCAGTAGGCAAATTGGTTACCTAGAAACACGACTTATGAGTAACCCGCTTCCTGTACTGACCAGGGTCAACATGTATGAAATCATAGTTCATCTGTTGACAAGTTTTGCTAGAACTCTTAAGGGGTTTACAAAAGTTCATTTTCCCAGATTAACAAGAGCTAATGGCTCTGAGCAAGAGGCCTGGTCTGAGGGGGAAAAAGGCATATTTAGAGCAGAAAAACATTGAAAATTGCTTTTTAGCGCCAGCATGGATCTTTTGCCAGCTGCTAAATGCATTCTTAAGAAAGTGTAGAACTGCAGGGGAGAAGGGGAATAGCTTTGAGTGCAGATGGCTTTGAATCTATTGGACTGTCTCAGAGCTCAGGACGGTAGGCTGTGCTCTGCACTTCTGTGAGGAAGTCTCAGAAGAGCAATTTATCCTCCTTTTAAAAATATTTTAATTATCCTCAATTAGAGACTCTCGCCTTGTTGCAAATCCTGTTTCATTTCGCTGGAGTTTAATATGCTACCTCACTTAGGGGAACAGGTGGTATCTGAAAATCGGGAACATCCATGGTAATTCTTGAAAAGCTGTGACTCACTTAGAAGCTGAGATTTGGCTCTCTTCCTGTGGAGAGGCTGTACTTCCTTAGTAGAGAAAATAACTTCTTTTCAATCCACATCTCCCGCTGGGATGGCTGAGCCTTCTTTATTGTTGAGACTGGAAGTATGGGGGCTGCAGGGAGAAACTGGTGCTGGTCAAGGAGGTCTGCCTGAAATTGAGGTTGACTGTTCCTGTTCTAACCACACCTCCCTGGTCAGACCGACCCTCTTTTGTGGAGCAGTTTATGCCACGTTACCTTGGGGACTCTTGGTAAGATTGATGGGTCTGGGAGTTCCCATTGTGGCTCAGTGGTACCGAACCTGACTAGTATCCATGAGGACGAGTGTTCAATCCCTGGCCTCATCAGTGGGTTAAGGAACTGGTGTTGCCATGAGCTGCAGTGTAGGCTGAAGGCGAGGCATCTGGAGTTGCTGTGGCTGTGGTACAGGCCGGCAGCTGTAGCTCTGATTTGACCCCCTAGCCTGTGAACTTCCATATGCTTCGGTTGTGGCCTGAAAAGAAAAAGAGAAAAAAAAAGAGCGACAGGTCCCAGCCATGCTTAGATTAACCCAAGAGAATTATGCTAACATGAGGCCTTACTGCATCCAGGCTCCTGAACTCAAGGGTGAGGCTTGGTGGAGCGGTGTGGCCACGTCTGCCGGGACAACTCCGAATTCTCTCACCTGCTTTTTGACTTTGGAAATTAGAGGCTACAGGAATATATGCTGCTTGGAAAATAGGAAAGTGCATGGGGTCCGGTCTCCCCTCTCCCACCTGATACTTACCTTCCCTGTGAGGTGACTGTGGTTGAGGGCACCCCCTTTGTGCATGCATTTCCATACAATACACCCCTGAGCTGCTGGGTCAGTGGTAAAATTTTGAATTTAAAAACAAAATCTAGGAGTTTCCGTTGTGGCTCAGTGGTTAACGAATCTGACTAGGAACCATGAGGTTGTGGGTTCGATCCCTGGCCTTGCTTAGTGGGTTAAGGATCTGGCGTTGCTTGTGAGCTGTGGTGTAGGTTGCAGACACGGCTTGGATCCCGAGTTGCTGTGGTTCTGGCCTAGTGGTGGCTACAGCTCGGATTCAACCCCTAGCCTGGGAACCTCCAGATGCCACAGGAAGTGGCCCTAGAAAAGGCAAAAAGACAAAAAACAAAAAGCAAAAACAACAACAAACAAAACAAAAAAACCAAAATCTAAACAATTTCCAGGTTTTTAAAATTTCTCATAAATACACAAATTTACCTAAAAAAAGCAAAACCAAAGGCCTTATTACTTACATCTTATATTTTATTTCTTATAATGGCTAATGAAGGGAAAAAAATGATTGTAGCACTCTACTATTTTACTACAGCAACTGTAACTTAAATGCTAACCTACTCCATACAACAGGGAGCCTTCTCTAGGACTGTAGTGGGCATTTATTTAACTTTCCCAAACTCAGTGACAACTAGTCAATTTTAGTACTTATCAAACACAGAAAAAAACGGATGTTATTATTGTTCCCCATAGCCGAAAAACTCCACAAACAATACATTTTCTCCATGTACGCAATTCCTTGACTCAAGCCAGAACATAGCTACCAAAATACCTATAATTACAATTCTCAGGTGGGAGCCTGACTACTTCTGAGGGTTATTTGGGGGAGGCCAAACGGTACTGCCATTGAGATGGTGCACGTGCTCCATCTCTCCTGAGAACAATGTTTACTTGAGGGGAAGGAATCCTTTTCAAAAATGTTAAATGGAACCTTCTTTCCCCAAATGCAGTATCAAGAACCCCAATATATAAAACAAGTTTTAGGAAACTACACTGGCTGTGGTGGTTGGCTGATGTGACCTCTCATCCCCTGCCCTGGGGTGTATGTCCCTCCCTCCTGCTGTGCCCTGGGGAAATGCCCAGCACACTGAGCCTCACTGCCCTCTGCCTCTCAGTTCAAAGACTGGGCATCCTGCCCGGGACACAGAAAGGCCATGCAGGGGGTCGGGGGTGAGAGGGGGTGATTTCCAAGAACCACCAACACTGAGCCAATCCTGCTGGTTTTTCTTTCAGCTAAATGCCAGTCAGAGGTAGCTCCCTTGGTCTTTTATGTGTGGAATTCCGGCTCCTTAAATTTAACTTTTCTGCTTTTGTTTGGTTGCAATACATTTCAAATTACTAGTTCTGCTCTTGTTAATGCAGCTCTCAGATCCTGTGGTACCTCCTTTGAGATCACAGTAGATAGTGGTATGTCTTCCCAAACTCTGAGCAAGTGCTGACTGTTCCCAAACAGCAGCCTGCCCCCTAATGTGGTTTCTGAATATCCTGGTTCTTTTCCTTCTTCATATATTCTTCTAGTCGAAGAAGCCACTTTGCCCAGTACCGGGAACAGAGCTTCGCGTCCATGAAATGTGGGTGGGCAGGGGACCCATCTTTGTAGGCCACCACGATCAAGCCACACTGAACCTAGGAAAGATCACAGGGCAATTCCGGTATCTCTGTAACAGCCTCAGAGCTGAGGTTCATTTCCTTCTCACTCTGGGGCAAACCCAGAACAAAACAATCTACGGTAATAGCTCCGAACTCGGTGTCTATGACGGGCTGATGAAAGACTGGACCAGGATACACAAGAACACAAAGATGACAGTTAGGACACTAAAGAATGGACTGTGATCATTAAAGAACTATTAACAGCAACAAGCCCAGAAAGAGGGGGAAGGTGCCTTTTGAAGTGGTAGGGTAGGAACAGAGTAGGCAGTGGGACACAAGCAGAAAAAAAAACCTAAGGAGATTAGCTAGAGACCAGCATCAAGCAAAGCTGTGAGCGAGGGGAGGCTCAAGTGTCCTGACCTGAAAGCTGTAGTTGGAGTCATGGTTTATGGCACCAACATATGCCACGACTTGCAGTGGGTTGTCAAATGTATTTCGGATGTAAGGTTTTGGTTTCTCCGATGTCTTCCAGTCAATCACACACAGTTTGCCCCTAAAGAGAAACCAAAGGAAGCCCTTGTAGATAATAGCTCAAAATAGAAAACTCTAATAGGTTAAACCTCTTCTTATATATAGTTACTACTTGTCGCCTGGTGACTGGTGCTTCTATTCCCCACTTTCCAAAAAGACAGCCCGCCTGAGCTTTGCTCAGGATTAAAGAGGCGTGATGTTCCTTTTCCTGGAGCCCGTCATTCAGGTCAGCAACAAGGTATGATGGAAGAGGCTTCCTAAAGTGCACTGACGAGAGCTATTAGGTACAGGCCCAGGTGCATGTGTTAGGAAACAAGATCCCCAGGGCAAGTTTCTAAACCTTCTAGAAACTTCTCTGGACCTCCATGGTTTAACAATTGACAAGAGACTTGAAACTACATCTATTACTATCTTAGTTGATTTTGCTTCAAAAGTCTATCAGAATGAACCATGAAAGGTCAGTACAGCGAAGTCCCCATCATAAATGGCACCTCAGAAACCAAAGCTGGAATTCAAATCCATCAATTAACAGGCATCATTTAAATGCAGAAATACAAGTAAGGAGACCAAGTCCCTGTCCTAAAAGTTTACACAGGGTGGGGCATCTTACTATTAGGGATATTGGGAAAATTAAAAAAAAATTCCTGCCACTTCTTTTAGTCAGATACCCAGTACATTCCTCCCCACTCCCCCCATCCTGATGGGATTTTATACTTGTTGCTCAGATAGCAAAAGAATTGAAAGGCCAGTGGACTGATAACTGTGACTCTCAATCCATTTGCTCTGCCTTTCTTGCCTTCAGTTTAGAGGGCAATCTTAAACAAAGTATTTTACCTACCTGTTACTGTAACTCTAGAGTTACAACTTATGCAAGGTATTTATAAAATCAGTCTAGAGTAGCACTGTCTAAAAAAAAAAAATGCAAGCTATATATATCATTTAAAATTTTGTAGCAGAGGAGTTCCCATTGTGGCTCAGCGGAAACAATCCTGACTAGTATCCGTGAGGATGTGGATTCAATCCCCTGGCCTCGCTCAGTAGGTTAAGGATCTGGAGTTGCCATGAGCTATGCTGTAGGTTGCAGACGTGGCTCAGATCCTGCACTGCTGTGGTGTATTTGGCAGCTACCGCTCCGATTTGACCCCCAGTCTGGGAACTTCCATGTGCCACAGGTGTGGTCCTTAAAAAAAAAAAAAGAACAAGGTGAAATTTAATACTTTATTTAATCAAACATGTCCAAAATATTATCATTTCAATACATAATACTAAAAAAAAACTATTACTGAGATATTTAACAATCTTTTTTGTATGAAGTTGTTGAAATCTAGTTTGTGTATTCACAACATACCTCAGTTTGGACTGGCTACATTCAAGTGCTTAATGACCACATGTGGCTAATGGCTACTCTAATGGACAGTGCAAGAATAGAGGTAATATATCATCTTTACAACTGTTTTCTAATATTGTAAAGTTTGACAATCTATGCAAATGAAGAGAGGGCTCCCACATCCCCAGGGAATCCCCATTCCCCTCCTTTGAAAAAATAAAAATACCCTAATATAAAGATTTCTGCCGTGCACGACTGTTTCTAGCAATTAATTATAACTTGCAGAGCTTAATGTGAAAAAAAGTCTTAATAGTATAAACCCAAATTAGAACTGCAGTAAGATAGTTCACAAATAGCTCTTTAACAAATAAAAAGATGCTCAGCTTAATTTATTTTGAAATGCAGACTGAAATGATGAGGTGCAATGTTAAAATGTAGGTAAACCTGCAACCTCACAATTTCCCTTTTAGGCCTGTATCTTAGGGCAATGGTTTGATATTCTGGGTGCAAGTGGCAAGTGCCTGGAAAATTCAGTAAGTATTCAAGCCCAGGCCTACTTCAGATCAGCTGAAATGTATCTAACCCTAATACATCACTCACCAAACAAACAAATGAACCTGTGCACCAGCCAAGAGAAACTCTCACGGCATAATAGGAGACCTGGTCTCTGCCGCAACCTGTAATTGTGAAAAACTAGAAATATCCTAGAGTTCCTGCTGTGGCACAGTGGGGTAAGATTCTGACTGCAGTGGTTCAGGTCAATATGGAGGTGCAGTTTGAGTCCCTGGCCATTGCAGTGGGTTAAAGGATCTGGCGTTGCCACAGCTGCAGCTGCAGCCTGGATTCAATCCTTGGTCCAGGAACTTCCACATGCCATAGGTGTGGCCTAAAAGAAAACACTGGAGTTCCCGTCCTGGCGCAGTGGAAACGAATCTGACTAGGAACCATGAGGTTGCGGGTTCGATCCCTGGCCTTATTCAGTGGGTTAAGGACCCCGCGTTGCCGTGAGCTGTGGTGTAGGTTGCAAATGTGGCTCATATCCCAAGTTGCTGTGGCTGTGGTGTAGGCTGGTGGATACAACTCCGATTAGACCCCTAGCCTGGGAACTTCCATATGCTGCAGATGTGGGGGGGGGGGGGGAAGAGAGACTATAATCAAAATAATAATCCCAACATTTATTGAGTAGGTGGTACGTATTTTACATACTGTACAGGGAATGTCTCATTTAACCTCTATATAAAGCTATGATGTAGGTACTACTACTTGTCCTATTTATATATAGATGAACAAACTGAGGTACAGAGAGGCTAAGTAAATATGCAGCCTAAGGTTAAGAAAAGCCAGAAGCCAAACTCAGGCAGCCTGTCTCCAGAGCCCAATATCTTTTAACTACAGTTCCAAGGGGTACACTCAAAGAGATTTCCCTCCATCCTGCTGTATTGTTCACATGCTTCTTTTTGTTGTTGTTGGAATAGGGGTATTTGCAGGTTATATCCACCCTTGAAATCTGGAATAAGTGGGGGAAACAGTAACATAGAAGCAATTTAAAAATCACAGGAAGCTTTAGTAAGCTCAGAGTTCCTATCCTTGTCAAACACTGCCTGGAAGCCAGGAAAAGAGTTCACTGTCGGTGTCAGCAGATCAAGGGGGATACAGGAAAGAAAATGCGGGAATCAAACTGGATCTCATGGGGGAAAAAAGCAAGGACATGCTGGAAAACAAGCCATCCCAAGGATACTGGAAAGTTATACCTTTCCTCCACCAAATGCTTTGATTTCGGAACACTGATTTTCAAGGATTTGTGGCTTTTATCTACCACATAGGTTTTGACCTTGAAGCAGGAGTTGAAGTGTTGGAAGGGAACCATCTGGCCCACCAAGAATTAGTTCACCTCCACACTTGATGTAAAATGTCTAATACTTACTGATAATCAGCCACACAGTCCAGCAGACCTATATAATTGAGGGTCTCGTGTTGAACAGCACTTTCAACAGCCCGCACTCCACCGACATCTTTCAAAACATGCTGGACACTTTGGACATAGCCAGAGTCGAGATTTTTATCTCTCTCTTTTAAGTTCCCCTGGGGTGAAAGTATGCTCTCCAAGGCTTCATGAAACTGTTTCCCTTGTAAAAACATGTCTGAAAAGAAAATGAGGGGAAAAGGAAAACAACAACAAACCCCCAAAACAAAGCTAGTACTAAAGAACAAATACTCTATTAAACTTTGAAGAATAAAATTAAAAATGACATGAATCACCTTTAAGATACCACATTTCAGCCTCTTATGAGATCTAAGAATGCACTTTGAAAAAAAAAAGGGGGACTAGAGTAGCTTAGACAATAAAATGGTTACAATGAAGTATTTCTAGTAGAATTAGGCCAAAGCTAGAATCAAAGATCTGGGGGCTATAGAACTACATCTAATGAATTCACACTGTGAATTTAAGTGTCTATTTAACTTAAGTAACTCATTAACTGGTTGTGATAAATAGTTTTAAACACTTAGAGCACTATGCTTGTTTATATTTATAGTTCCTGTCACAACCAAATCTTAATTATGAACATAGGTGGAAGCATTCTTTTACTAACAGATTTAGTGACTGACAAGGAATGAAAATCAAGGCACACATGAATTAATGTTGTGGGGCTTGGCTTGGGAGGAGAGGAAAATGTATGACATTCTTCTCCTGCACTTTCTTTTAGAGCAAGAACAGCCCAAGGCAGTGGTTCTGGCCTAAATTCTTTTTCCTCATACTTTTTTTTTCCCCCCAGTCCACAGGTTCAGCATATGGAAGTTCCCTGGCTAGTGGTCGAATTGGAGCTATAGCTGACAGCCACAGCCACAGCCACAGACACAGCTGTGCGGGGTCTGAGCCTCATCTGCGACCTATACCACCCACAGCTCAAAGCACAAGAACGGATCCTTAACCCACTGAGTGAGGCCAGGGATTGAAGCCACAACCTCATGGTTCCTAGTCAGATTAATTTCTGCTGTGCCACGACGGGAACTCTTTTTTTTGGAATACTATTTGGATTCTTTTTTTTTGTCTTTTTTTTGCTATTTCTTTGGGCCGCCCCACGGCATATGGAGGTTCCCAGGCTAGGGGTTGAATCAGAGCTGTAGCCACCGGCCTACGCCAGGGCCACAGCAACGCGGGATCCGAGCCGTTTCTTCAACCTACACCACAGCTCACGGCAACGCCGGATTGTTAACCCACTGAGCAAGGGCAGGGACTGAACCCGCAACCTCATGGTTCCTAGTCGGATTCGTTAACCACTGTGCCACGATGGGAACTCCACTATTTGGATTCTTAACCTGCTGAGCCACAATAGGAACTCCTCCCTTATACACTATTAAGAGGACATAAACATATTCAATAAATGCAAGAAACACTACATATTCACTTGATTCTTGATAAGAAGAAGGTATTTTAATGAGGCAATGGCATTGCTGTTAAATTTGCCCCAAAGCAAAATGTTGGACCAGCTGCCTGCCACTGGAGTATATATTCGTTCTACTCTATCACATGGCACAGCCAGAAAGCAAAACTCATGGAGCATAAATTGGAGACACACAGAAACAGAGTAGGAAACATATACGCTTGAAGACAGACCCACAGAAAATGAGGAAAAATTCATCTAGTGAGGTAATGTTTGTCAAGTATTTTTTACAAAGACTTTGAAAGGTTGGTCCTATGTTGGCAAAAAATGGAGGAGTTCCTGCCGTGGCTCAACAGAAACAAATCTGGCTAGCATCCCTGAGGATGCTGGTTCCATCCCTGGCCTTGCTCAGTGGGTTAAGGATCCGGCATTGCCGTGGGCTGTGGTGTAGGTCCCAGAAGCGGCTTGGATCCCAAGTTACTGTGGCTGCGGTACAGGCCAGCAGCTACAGCTCTGATTCAACCCCTAGCCTGAGAACCTCCATATGGCGTGGGTGAGGCCCTAAAAAGACAGACACAAAAAATGGAATTGCTTCCTGGAAATTACTTGGAAAGTGAAATGAAATTCAACAGAGGAACTATGTTATTCTACTCCACATTTACTTGGCTCAATTGGACTTGTTAGCCCATAAAAGATCTACAAAATAAGATTTAGGGAATTAAAACCTAGGGGAAAGAAGTGTAATATTTGTCTACCTACAGACTAGCTTTTATAAAGTAGAACACAAACATGTTAAAAACAGGAAGAAAAAAAATTGCTTTTATCAACAGCCAAGCAAAAAGACAACTCGTTTCCCACTGTAAGACTTAGGCCTGGGCTGGGTTCTCCACAAGGAAGAGGTGACAAACACGGGAATCTGGGTGTCAGGATCCCTTAGGATTGTAAAGCTAAGATCATCAAACGTGATTTGATTTGTGAAAATTTTAAAAGATAAAAGATTTATTGCTGATAACATCAAGGCAGAGTATTTCACTCAATAAAAGGAATGAAATTATTTCAAGTTCCAGTAAATAAATGTGCATTAAAAAAGTGTAAATCAACTATAATGGAAAAAATAAAAATCTTAAAAAAACCCACCTCAACAATAAAAAAAAAAAAAGTCTTCTATACTCTGACTGGTAGCATGGATATTTTAGGATTAAAAAAAAAATCAGTATAGCAAAAACACTGAAAAAATAAACCCCAGCTCCTTTCAATTACAATCAACATTTAACTGTGAATCAAAGGCAGAGAGATTCTGGGGTTCCTGTTGTGGCACGGGGGAAATGAATTGGACTAGTATCCATGGGGATGCAGGCTGGATCTCTAGCCTCGCTCAGTGGGTTAAGGATTCAGCATTGCCATGAGCTGTGGTATACGTTGGCAGCTGTAGCTCCAATGTAGCCTGGGAACTTCCATATGCTGCCAGTGCGACCCTGAAAAGCAAAAAAAACAAAAACAAAAACAAAAAAATCCCCCAGACTCTCTCATCCTCTGCAATCTTCAAAAGGTAAACTGATGCTTGGAAAATAGAATGACCCCATCCTTCAGAATGCCAGCTCTGGGCACATCTCTAAGCTCTGACCTTGGACAAGACTTGGCAAAAAGGAATTTATCAATCCAGTTATTTTTAAAACTGCCTTTTCTAATCCATTAAGCAATTTAGTGGGTTATTTCATGCTCTTTTTTTTCTTCTTTTTTGGCCACGACACTATAATCTGTATGTGATTGCCATTATTTAAAAAAAAAAAAAAAAAACCAACTAATTCTGCCCATTAAGGTTGATCTTAAATTGGTGAAGAAACATATCGGAGTAGAAATCTAGACCAACAAAGCTGACGCAATGGAGTCAAACTCTAGCTTTCTCTCTACCTGGATAGTGGGGCTCAAACACATTCCAAATAGGAATTCCACTCCTTCATCAAGGGGGCTAGCAAAGCACTTCCTTACTTTGTGCCAAGAACTAGATACCTAGGCTCCCAGGTTTCAGGAGGTTCCTCCCTTTACACTTCTTAGATTTCTACAAGCTGTGACATTTCTGGCTTAAAGAGAATCAAAAAAATTTCCCACTGGAAACAATATTATTTTAAAATTCTAGTGGTACAAATAAAAAACTCAAGATGCCACTAAAAGATCTTTTATAGGAGTTTCTTAGCTCTGTGGTTAATGAACCCAACTAGCATCCATGAGGACTCAGGTTCCATCCCTGGCTAAAGGATCTGGCATTGCCATGAGCTGTGGTGTAGGTCAGAGATCTGGCTCGGATTTGGCATTGCTGTGGCTGTGGCGTAGGCCAGCGGCTACAGATCTGATTGGACCCCTAGCCTGGGAACCTCCATGTGCCTCGGGTACAGCCGTAAAAAGCAAAAAAAAAAAACACTTTAAAAATGTTGCTTAACAAGTAGAAAATAGTTTGGTGGCAGTTACTAATTAACTATCTTATGAAGGCAGTTAGCCTCTGTATATATATTCCTTGCCCCAGGCAGCTGAGGAATTTAGAGGGGGCAGGGCCTTGACCATTTTTGCCAGATCCAAGTGCCAACTAAATGCTTAATACTTTTGCTTTAAAACACATGTGACCACAGGCTTCATGTGTTTTGCACACAATTTGTTTCTAAGATGCCTTAAAATAAGTACATTACTTTTTTTTCCATTGTTTTGGTCTTTAAAAGGATTTTTTAAAAATGTATTTTTTTCTAGGTGCATTAGTCTTTTTGGGGTGGAGTGGAGCATGCCCACAGCATGCAGAAGTCCCAGGCCAGGGATTGAACCTGCACCACAGCTTTACTGAGCCATAGAAGTGACAATGCCCGATCCTCAACCAGCTGTTAAATTAAAAGTGCTTGTGCACCAGCAGGGGTACATGTACTGCTCTCTGGGAAGCATGGGCTAAGGAATGCTCAATGTAAAACTTAGCTTTAACAAATATAATACTGATGGGGACCAGCTAATTCACCTGTACCAAGAGTTTTTTCCTTTTTTTTTAAGGGCAGCATATGCAAGTTCCCAGGCTAGGGGTTGAACTGGAGCTGTAGCTGCTGGCCACAGCCACAGGCACACAGGATCCAAGATGCATCTGTGACCTACACTGAGCTCACTGCAATGTCAGATCCTTAACCCACTGAGCAAGGCCAGGGATGGAACCCATATCGTCAGGATACTAATTGGATTCTTAACCTGCTGAGCCACAATGGGAACTCCATGTTTCATCTTATTTTTGAATGGAATCTGCCTTAAGAAAGCTATTCTCAAAAAAAAAAAAAAAAAAGCTCTTCTCTTTACTTGCCTAAGTTAGTAAGTTAGTAGGAGTTGAAGGCTAAAGTTTATTATTCTTGGTTCCTAATGAAGAACATCTGATTATCTCAATTTACCAAGACCTAAACACAGATCATATGTTCTGGCTTATTGCCAGAGTCTTTATTTTTCTTTTTGTCTTTTTGTCTTTTAGGGCCACACCCACTGCATATGGAGGTTCCCAGAGTATGGGTTGAATCGGAGGTGTAGCTGCTGGCCTATGCCAGAGCCGCAGCAACCCAGGATCTGAGCCTTGTCCTCGACCTACACCACAGCCCATGGCAATGCTGGATCCTTAACGGACTGAGCAAGGCTGGGGATGGAACCTGCATTCTCATGGATACTAGTCAGATAGGTTTCCGCTGAGCCATGAGGGGAGATCCTGCCAGTCTTTAAATTTACGAGACAGTTGTTGCTAAGTAGAGCAGGAGGCTGTTTACTAGATTCTGAACAGGATGCCTAGCAAACAACTAGAATTTCATTATAGGGTGATAGACTTTTCTATAATCAAAGAAAACAGGCAATTCTAATACTTCAGTTTGTAGCTTATAAAATAAATGAATTTACACATCATTTAGTCAGAGTACTTGATCTCTGTGCTTCAGTATTATCTGTGAAATAGGGATAACAGTATCTGTGCTTCATAGTGTTGAAAGGAGGAACAAGTGAGTTAATATATATAAAATGCTGTTAATAATAATTATCATTTGAAAGTAGTTCCTCACTAATTAAGACTAGAAAAAGAACAACTCATTCTTTTGACACTGGTCCTCTATATTCTAGAAAACATAATAACCATACAGAATCAGGATTGAGAAAATTACTTGAAGTATATTCTGCAAAGCCATCTTCTCCCAGTTGCAAAATCATGCGCTGTTTCCACCTCTCCAAACAGGAAATCTGTTCCGATGTCATGGTCTGCTGAAGGATTCGGGTCACACTTGGTATCATATTCCTTTGCAAAGGGATTTTCAAAGGAATTGTAGGATCACTTGTTGCAGTTAGTTTTACACTTTTCTCTGGATTGAAGAGAGGAAACCAGTTTTGTGGAACTCCTGCTTCCTCTTCTTGCTTTGAGGCCTTACACTTACTCACAGGTCCATAGAGTAAAGCATCTTCCTTGAACAATGATTCTGGAGTCTGAGCATGGCCTCTGAATGACAAGACAGATTTTACTAAATCAGAGTACTTTTCTTGGTCCACTTCTTCATAGGGGTTCACTTTTTTCTTCCGTCCACACAAATAAGAGGAAGTGGAGAAAACCACATGGGAGGCTGGTTCTACAGAAAACCCCTTTGAACTTTTAAGCTGCCTGCAGATGGTCTGAAATGCCTTCATCTTTAGATTTTTTTTTTCCCACTTCCCTCTAGTCTACATGTAATGTTGAGGGCCTTTAAAATGTTTCCATTCCTATCAAAGAGAAAAGTGGGGTTAGATAACAAATGTGTTAAATATTTGAACCATCAAAAGTTAAGAGCAGCAACAGTATGATATTGCACATTAAAACTGTATTCAATAAGCTTTTTTGACATGTTTAACAGGGAAGAACAAACCTGGCTCCATATTCAATCTATTCCTTTAGCTCAACTTTGAGCTCTATTGCCTGTGCTTAGTCATGTGGGCTCTGCACATATGTAAAAGAATGTTGCCTATAGCCTGAAAAATATAGGATAACCCATTCCCAAGGTTCTGACCTTTAAAGGTATAACACTTTTCCCTCATATAGACAAAAAATTGTAGAACAGAAAATAAGAATTATCTTATTGAGGAACCTGACTGGTATCCATGAGGACGCAGTTTCAATCCCTGGCCTCAATCAGTGGGTTAAAGATCTTGTGTTGCAGGTCGCAGACAAAGCTCAGATCTGGCTGGCACTGCTGTGGCTGTGGAGTAGGCCCGCAGCTGCAGCTCTGATTTGACCCCTAGCCTGGAAACTTCCATATGCTGCAGATGCGGCCTCAAAGAGACAAACAAAAATAAAACAAAAGCCCCACAATTATCTTACTGAGGTTTACAGGAACATTGTGACTGGGTCTACAAGGACAGTAGCAAGAGGAAAGGATTCCTGCACCAAGAAGTTGGCAACAACCAGCCACATTCCCCTCCTTTTATTTATTTACTTATTTTGGTCTTTTTGCCATTTCTTGGGCAGCTCCTGCGGCATATGAAGGTTCCCAGGCTTGGGGTTGAATTGGAGCTGTAGTTGCCAGCCTAACCAGAGCCATAGCAACGCAGGATCTGACCTGTGTCTGTGATCTACACCACAGCTCACGCCAACGCAGGAACCTCAACCCACTGAGCAAGGCCAGGGATTGAACCTGCAACCTCATGGTTCCTAGTCAGATTCGTTAACCACTGAGCCATGATGGGAACTCCCCCCTCCTTTTAGTATAAAGGAAGCCTGAATACTAACTGGTAAGATGATTCTTTGGGACACTCCTCCACCATCTTCTGAGTGCCTGCTCTCCAATAAAGTCGCTATTCCTTGCCCCAACAACCCTTCTGTCGATTTATTAGCCTATGCTGCAGCCAAGGTTGGTAATATTCAGACAAAACTACTTTTAAAGGACCAGCAGTTATTGAGAACTAGAAGACAGTTTGGGGCAAGATGTCTCCAATATTCAATACGGAGAAGTACTACGCCTAGGAAGGGAGGCGTGTGTAAAGAAAAAACCAGGACCGGAGTTCCCGTCGTGGCGCGGTGGTTAATGAATCCGACTAGAGAACCATGAGGTTGTGGGTTCGATCCCTGGCCTCGCTCAGTGTGTTAAGGATCCGGTGTTGTCGTGAGCTGTGGTGTAGGTCGCAGACACGGCTCGGATCCTGCGTTGCTGTGGCTGCAGCTTAGGCCAGCGGCTACAGCTCTGACTCCTAGCCTGGGAACCTTCATGTGCCGTTGGTGCGGCCCTAGAAAGGACAAAAAAAAAAGAAAAAGAAATACCAGGATCTAGAGGAGGCATGCCAGTCATAGTTAAGTTTACCACTAATTCCCAAATGTTAGATTCTTGGCTAATTAATTCTGTGTGGTTTCTCATTCAGCCCCCAACATCCTCTAAGGTGGGCACTACTGAGATCAGTCTTAAGGAACTCCTGAGCTGGTGGGCGGCGGTCCCCAGGGCCCACTAACCCATACCCCCCTAAGGCGGCCTCCCGCTCTGATAGCGGCGGAACCATAGTGGGGTAGATGTCGCCTGCGGCCCCTCGAATGGGAGTCAGGATGAGGGAAGAGGCAGCTTAAGTAGAAGCCCAGCCCATGGCAGGGGTAGGTACCTCAAGGCCACCACGCTTTGGTAACTCCCAGGGTGCGCGAACAACCCTCAGGCGGGTACTTTTCATCCGTCCCGCGCCTCCGTCCCCAACTAGGCCCCGCCCCACAAACCGCAGTCCCAGCATGCAGTGCGGAGCTCACGTCCCGCCCCTAGCCCCTGGTTCTTCTCCATTGACAATTAAGGAACCATGGGGAGAACCGCCCCGCTGGCCGAAGCGCGGGCGCCTCCGAAACGCGCCTTTTCTCTCTCACGAGATTTTGCTTACGTCAGAGGTCGTCGCCATCTTGGACTCTGGCTGAGTAATAAATTTCCCCCGCACGAGCGCACGGTCTTTCGCGAGAGGCGCCTCGCTTGGGAGGTGTTAGGGGCTCCGCGTTTCCGTCGCGGCCCTGCGGTCGGTGGTTTCCGCGTGGCCCGGAGCGAGGGTAGGCCCCGAGTAACTTCTTTGCCCGGCTCCAAGATGGACGGCAGAGGGGACGGGGGAGGCCTCTCAGGGGGAGCACGTGGGGCGCCGCTCGCCTTTCCTGGGGCTGCTGGGATGGTGGCGGAGTCCCGACGCCTCCCGCCGCCGTCGGGCAGGGAGGCTGGCGGAGGCGGGGCCGCGGCCGCCCCTGAGAGGCTCCCCGGCGGCGGCGGCGGCCCAGCCTCTTCTTTCCTCGCACAGCCAGGCGGCCCCGCTCGAGGTCCGCGTCGCCATGGCCGCGGTTCCCGAGTTGCTGCAGCAGCAGGAGGAGGATCGCAGCAAGGTGAGGCCCTGCCCACCCTCAGGCTCCAGCTTGGGAGGCCCCGGTGATCTCCCGGACCCCACACTCCTTCCCCCGGCCGCGGATTACTCCTTGGGGTCCCAGGGCTGTCCTCCCTGTGGGCTCCCTGGGGCGCTCCTTGGAGACCCGGGAGCGCGTGCTTGACGTGGAAAAGTTCCTGGAACTTCCCTTGGCTCGTTGGAGACCGGCTTGTGAACGTGAAATCCGCTGTTGCGACAAATGACAGCTTGATTTTTTTGTTGTTGTTGCCTCCGATCCGCGTCCCATTCCCTCGAGAAAACTTTTTGGCTCAGATACTGGGGAAATTTTATCGAGTCAAATATGCAGCGTATTCGTTACAGTTAACCGCTAAATGCGTCACTGTGGGGGTTCTGTCATTTTTAGTAGGTGCTCGAATAGTTGAAGACTTATTATGTAAATTACCCCCAGGCTCTTAGATCTTTAGGTCTGAAAGGTAACTGATGCAATAAATTCATGTTACTTTAGCTAGTAAAAGATTTACGGGCAAGCTTCCGCCTTTATTGGTCCTTTACCCGTTTTGAAATTCATAGAGATTGGTATGAGCAACAACGTTTTGTGCAAAATCGTCAACAGAAGTTAATCTGACAGAAAATGAAATTTATTCTAAAAATTGGAGGCACTCTCGAATTTAAGAAACCTGGAAGGATCTCTTTAGCAATCTAAGGCACATTTGATCCACAGCTCTTGGAGAAACTTCAGTTTGTGCCAAAGCTCAGATACAGCTGCTGGGTTATTCCAGTAAGAGTGTCATTGCTGTATTAGTTACCGAAATGAAATTGGGATCTTGGGGTATTTTTCTTTTAAAGTTGAAAGAAGTAACCCCCCCCCCCCCAAAGCCGGAAGTGGGGACTTGAGAACGATTCTTTTTCTAGAACATTCCAAAAGCAGATGGCTGAATAGGAATTTTGGTAGATTGATTTCTCCCCAGCTGGCACCTTCTTGATCCAGAATCGAGTTTAGAGGGCTCTTTAAAAGCTCGACCGACCTCATTATTTGTTAGTATAGTAGAACGATGGTTGGTTTTTAATAATTTCCCCACCACAGAATCTCAATTCTCTAGGAGAATAGGATTCTGAAGGCATTTCCTGACTCTTGGTTTTAGAGACTACATGAAAGGATTATGTAGAATTATTTTCCTGGTATTTTTTCCTAATTGTGGAAAAAAAATTAATAAAAAAATCGGAGTTCCCGTCGTGGCGCAGTGGTTAACAAATCCGACTAGGAACCATGAGGTTGAGGGTTCGATCCCTGGCCTTGCTCAGTGGGTTGATAATCCGGCGTTGCGGCGAGCTGTGGTATAGGTCGAAGACTCGGCTCGGATCCCAAGTTGCTGTGGCTGTGGTGTAGGCCGGTGGCTACAGCTCCGATTAGACCCCTAGCCTGGGAACCTCCAGATGCCGAGAGAGCGGCCCAAGAAATGGCAAAAAGACAAAAATAAATAAATAAAAATAAAAAATTATATCAGCACATGGCTTCCCTTTTTTTCTCTGATCCTAGTCCTAGGATGTGGATCAAGTCTAGGTGATTTTTCCTGTTCACCAAAAGGGCATTTGGGGAAAGTGTGAAATAACAAGAGGGCAAATCTTGGGCATGCTATTCTTTTTGCTGTCATACAGCTTTGTTAGTTGACTGAAATTTTTTTTTTTTTTTTTTTTTACTGAAAATGTTTTAAGTTTAAACTTTCTGATTACCTGCTTTGGGATTTACATGAGGATGGCGATTCCTGAGGTTTAGACCCATCAATAGGGCAGGAACATAATAACTGTTGAGGATTTCGAATACTTGTGTAGAACTTTTGGCTAGTTCAGCAAAAAGAAAAGGAGCCCTGGGCCTGAATCTGGTAGCCTGGCACTTCTGTTTAGTCATCCTTTCTAGTTGAAGGTGTTGATTTGTGTCCTTTCCCAGGACAGTTTAGGGGAAGAGTTACATGGTTAATTTTGTTTTGTTTTTTTGTTTTGTATTTTTGCCTTTTTCTAGGGCCTCACCCCAGGCACATAGGGGTTTCCAGGCTAGGGGTCTAATCAGAGCTGTAGCCGGCCCGCCTGCTCCACAGCAACGCAGGATCCAAGCCGAATCTGCAACCTACACCACTGCTCACGGCAACGCTGGATCTTTAACCCACTGAGTGAGGCCAGGGATCAAACCCACAATCTTGTGGTTCCTAGTCGGATTCGTTAACCACTGAGCCACGACGGGAACTCCTAATTTTGTTTTTAAACTAGTTCTCTACTGATAGGAGAGATTGTATTATAGTCTTTAGAAAAGTAAGGTTTGCCAAGTCTAGATCCTAAAAAGTTGACTAAAACACCATTAGGCCCATCTTCTATGCTTTTCCCTACCTCCTGCACCGGCTGGATCAACTTTCTCTGGTGTCTGATGCTAGTGGAGGGGGAAAAATTGGAGATTATACAGAACCTTGTTCCCATAAAATACCAAGGCCTTCAGTCATTTGCACCTTCCACTTTCTCTAGGCTTCCTGTTTGCCAAAAAGTCCTTTATTCTGCAAACATCACTTTTAGGTTTCCACTCAGGTTCAGTGTGTATTTTTCTTTTGCTTTTTAGGGCAGCATCCTTGGCATATGGAGGTTTCCAGGCTATGGGTCTAGTCGGAACTACAACTGCTGGCCTACGCCACAGCTGCACCAGATCCGAGCCGAGTCTGCAACCTACACCACAGCTCAGGGCAATCAATGCCTGATCCTTAACCCACCAAGTGAGGCCAGGGATGGAACCCACAGCCTCATGTTTCCTAGTCGGATTTGTTTCTGCTGCACCACGATGAGAACTTTTTTTGCTGTTTTTTTTTTCCCCCCTCCCAGTGTGTATTTTTCTATTGTGACGAGTCTCTGTCTTGTTAGTTTTGCAAACGATGGCAAATGGAGTGTGGGTTCTCATTGTCTTGGGATTTTTAAAAAACAATGCTTTGGCTCAGCTCGTCGTGGCTCAGCAGAAACAAATAATGACTGGTGTCCAGGAGGACCCACATTCGATCCCTGGCCTTATTCAGTGGGTTAAGGATCTGGCATTGCCATGAGCTGTGGTGTAGGTCGCAGACACGGTTTGGTTCTAGTGTTGCTGTGGCTGTGGCATAGGCTGGCGGCTACAGCTACAACTCGACCCTAGCCTGGGTACCTCCATATGCCTTAGGTATGGCCCTAAAAAGACAAAAAAAAAAAAAGGTGCTTAAATTTCTGGTGGACTAAAGTAAATGATCACACAGGGAAAGCTTTGTAAGGGCTAGGTGCATTGGTTACATGAGTTTTGGGTGGATGGTGTTCCCTTCTCAAAGCCTGTCACTGATATCTTGTGTTTATGTTACTGCTCTCGTTTGCTGGTAGTTTTTTGTTAAATGGTACGGTAGTTGTCTTTGGTGACTACCCCACGAGCTTCTATGAAGAGTGTCCTACAATTTGTGTTAGTATAGTAAGGATCCTGAATTTTCACTAATACTACACAAGTTCAAAGTAACTGATTCTCGTGGACTGAAGTTTTCTGCTACGTTTAGTTGCTTGACTTCACTTTTTCCTCTTCAAATTAGGGAAGTATGACTTAAAAGAGCTGCCCAACCCTTAGTTCTGGCTCAGTAACTTGCACACAGTGTCTTAAGATTCCTATTTGTGAATACTACTATTGTAGGTCCATTAATCTCACATTTTTTTGGCTGTAGGAAGAAATGGCAGAGGAAGGCTGTTACAGAACTTTCTGGATTCTGAGATCCAAGTTCTAATTTGGCATGAGACCTAGTAAGTGACCGACATGTAATGTAGAGCTTTAGTTTAAATCAGGGCTTTTTTTTTTTTTTTTTAAAGGGCTTAACCCTCAGCATACGGAGGTTCCCAGTCTAGGAGTCGAATTGGATCTGTAGCTGCCAGCCTACACTACAGCCACAGCAGCTCTGGCTCCCCAATCCACTGAGCGAGGCCAGGGATCAAACCCATATCTCCTTGGATACTAATTGGATTTTTTCCACTGAGCCATGATAGGAACTCCTCAGGGCTTTTTACTTTTATTTTTGTGGTGAGTTTTTTGAAAAAATTTTGTATGGTAATTGATTTATTATGTTCTGTCAATTTCTGCTGTACAGCAAAGTCACCCAGTTATATACATTTATATACATTCTTTTTTTCACAGTATCCTCCATGTTCCATCACAGGTGATTAGTTAACCAGGCTATATAGCAGGGTCTCTTTGCCTATCCACTCCACATGCAATAGTTTGCATCTACTAAGCCCAAACTTCCAGTCCAGCTCACTCCCTCTCCCTCCTACTTGACAACCACAAGTCTGTTCTCTGTGTCCATGAGTTTGATTCTTTTCTGTAGGTAGGATCATTTGTGCCATATATTAGACTCCAGATATAAGTGATATCATATGGTATGTCTTTCTCTTTCTGACTTATTTAGTATGAGAGTCTCTAGTTTCATCCATTGTTTTATTTTAATTAATTTGGCCATACCCACGGCACACAGAAATTCCTGGGCCAGGGATCACATGCAGGCCACAGCATCAACCTGTGCCGGATCTTTAAATCAAGTGCCAGATCTTTAGACCCGCTGTGCCATAAGGGAACTCCTAGACCAGGGTTTCTTAATCTGAGCGCTATTGATTGCCGTTTTGGGCTTGGTGATTTTTTGTTGTGGGGAATTGTCCTTCTTGTGCATTGTAGCAGTATTCCCGAACTCTTGAGTGACAGTAGCTCCCTTCCCTTCATTAGTTACAGTCAAAAATAAGTGCAGACATCGTAAAATATCCCTTGGTTGAGAATCACAAATTTAAACTTTCTAAAATGGTGTGATATGGGTGGGTCAGGTTGTCTTAAAGAGCTAATCTTGAGTTTGCTAGTTTCAAGTTTTTTTTCCCCCAAATCTTTGATGAAGTCTAAGAAAATAAGCTGTATAAAACGTAAGCATTATTGACTATTTTTGGTAGAATTGGCCTTCCCCTCAGTGTTGAGGGACCTTACCAAAAAATGGTAGAGTTCTGGGCAGCTGAATTTCAGAGGCCACTACCCTTTTGGAGTTTATTGCCCACTTTGAATAGCGGAAACCGGAGGCTTTAATGCCACAACACGGTTGTGAGGCAGAATTGAAGTTCACTGAGAAGTGTGTTGCAAGGTAGAACTTGGTTTGAAATCCTTTAAAAAAATTTTTGCTTTCTATTGTAATTGCTTGAGGAAATTAGGTAGGAATAGTTCTGTAGGTCAGTAGTACCCTGAAAGCTTCAATTAGCTAGTGCTAAAAGGGAGAATGCAGTGAAGTTGGGTGGTATTTAGAGAAACAACCAATTTCTGCCTTTTACTTTTATAAATTTGGTGTAACTTTTTCAGACATTGCTGTATTGTCTGGAGAGGAAAGTAATTTTCTCAAAATGGTTTCTTCTGTTAATCTGTGGTATATGTTTTCTGCCAGTAGAGTTTATGGTTTACTGTTTTTTGAGGGGGCAGATCCCTAAGCCTTTCGGTCTGGTCAGTATAAATGGTGGAGTACAAAGGCACATGTCTTCAACCTTATGGCTTGTATCTGATGGAAGAGCAATACAAAGCTTGCACATTGGGCTAATGGGTATAGAGAGCTGGTGAATAATGGGATATTGGTACAGTTATATCTGAATGACCTGGGAAATGTGTAGCACCTCTGACTCAGCACAAGAAGTTCCACCAGGAGGCAGGCAACCTTTTCTTTCCATGATGCCATTTGTGTCTCAGCTCTATCCATGTTGCTGAATTATCTTTGTTGGTGGTGAAGGTAAATTTTATTCTGAAATCTTTTTCTATTTCATTGTGCGTTGATCATAAAGTAAGACTGGTTTGCAGTAATGAGCTTCTGACCTGATAGACCAGGGACTTTGGAGAGGGAGACTTGATGAGATCAAGTAGTAGCTGAAGGGCTTTAGCTTTGAATGGGAAGAATTAGTTTTTCATTTGTGGTAGCTGCTTACTCTAGCAGTAATCTGTTGATTCCCAATAGAATTTCAGTGCTAGGAGTTCCTTATAGATCATAGAGTTTCACCCCTTTGACTTTGTGAACTCTTAGATAATACAGGTAATCTTGTAATTGGATGTATTTCTCAAAACCAGTGTTATTTTAGCCAATATTTCAACTTACTTTTTCTGGTTCCATGTCGGGCTTTGACTAGTTCATGGGCTTGCAGCCTTGTGAAGTGATGATTCAGTTTATCCATTCGCTGAGTGCGCTGCACTGACCTTCTTCCAAGCCTTGGTTCCTGTTCTAGGAATTCTGGGCTCTGTAGCCTCCAAATGCCATGCAGTCTGCGGTGTTCTGCTGTTGACAGCTTGTGTGTTGGCGGACTACCGGTAAGAATGGTTGGCGTCAGCAGGGATGAGTCCCTGTGGGCCTCATCTCTCTAAGATGAGTGGTGGAAATCTGATCACTTGCTGCAGCTCTTTATCTGGTTTTTTAAGCTTGTGACTAATTTCTGTAGCTGTTATCTACTTAGTAGACTGGGATCTTCTAGAAGTCAGGACTGCATTACAGGAAGGGAGAGCCAACAACGGCAGTGGGGAGGAGATGAGAACAGATCCCTGTAAAAGTAGAGCACATATTGCTTACACAGTCCACTGTTCTCATGCACCAGTGCCACAACAAAAAACTGGGATAGAATGGGCAGGGGAGAAGAAAATAGTAACATAGTTCCCGTACCAGTATTTGAACCATAAAGAGGCCTTCCAGGATAAGGTATTAGAATTTCTTACAGAGCACTTCTTTCCTGTGAGTTAAAACAGTAACAGTAATATCATGTGAATCTCTTTTTAGAAATTACTGCAGATCCAGTGTGTCTGCTGCAGAGCTTTTTTGGATTTATTTCCTCACTAATGAGTATTGGGCCAGGCAAGGTACCTGTATCTTTCTAGCTGAAAGATGCCCAATTTCTTGCCTGTTTTGGCTCCATGCTGCTTACAGATCATTCATGGATGATTTGTCATATTGATCCTTTCACTGGTAGGGGTCTTTAGGCAGTAGGAGGAACGGATAAAGCAAAATCCTTAGGAGAGAAGTAATTTGAAGGGAAGACATTGATTGATGTAGCATGTACTGGCTGAGTACATTTCTTCTGCTTTGGGACTGGAAAATAGCAAGTAGTTTCCTTGCAACATTCAAATTAAGTTGGGAATATAGGGGCTGGCATAGTCAATTTCTTACCTGTATACAAAACTGGTTAGACTTAAGTGGCTGTTCAGCTAGACCCTGTTCTGGATCAGAGCTACTGTGGCAGTGATTTATCGTGTCCTCTCACTGGGCAATAATATGACAGTAGTGGAGTTTTGCAATTGGTTGTAAAAGTCTTGTACCAGAGTGAATCATAAGTGAGATCTGGACCAAAAGAAGTACTAAGCTCAGAGCTCTGCAGATTTGTCCTTCGGCCATTGTCAGATGCCCCAGCTGGGAGGCTGATAAGCAGGAGGGAATGCGCAGGGGTTCTGTGCTTTTCTCCTTTTCAGGTTCTCTTCAAGCATTCAGATTTCTTTCTTTCTTTTTTTGGCCATGGCATGGGGAAGTTCCTAGGACCAGGATGGAACCTGTGCCACAGCAGTGACAAATCCTTTAACTCAGATTTCTTTCTTTCTTTTTTTGTCTCTTTAGGGCCACACCTTTGGCATGTGGAGGTTCCCAGGCTAGCGGTCCAATCGAAGCTGTAGCTGCTGGCCTATGCCACAGCCACAGCAATGTGGGAGCCACAACGGAAACTCCTCAGATTTCTTAAAACAGTTAAAATTTTGTTTTCTAAGTGAAGCAATGCTTGTAATCCATATAGTAAGGGTTAATCTGATATGTATACTGGTGACTGAAACTCCATCTAGGATACAGTGGTTTCCATGGAAATATCTACAAAAAGTCTTTTAAAACTTTTATTCCACATTGAAGAGTAAAATATAAGTTTGATTCTCACCAGTGACCTAAGGGAACTGGGAAATGTAAAAATTAACATGCTTTAAGTTCAGACGCGGTTTTGAAGCCTGCCTTTTGCCTTTCCTCATTGATTTAAACAACCATTCTAGTTATTTTCACATCTGTGGCCCAAGTCAAACAGTCTGGGCCAGGGCCAGTAGGGCTAAGGCAGCACTCTGGATGCTTATTTAGGATAGGCTGGTGAATGGGGGGAAAGTAGATAGAAGGGTGCCCCCTACTCCCTATACCTTCCATCCTGATGATTTATTTATTTAGTAGCAAGCCCACTGGCAAAGAGCTATGGGGTGTTGGTTTTGTTGACCAAGCAGAAAAGGGAATGCTGAGCTTTTAGTCACAACTTGATGTTTCCGGAGTGAGGATACAGTGCTGACTTAGAAGCTTTAAACATTTCACAACTTTTTACTCCTTGATGTTTTATCTGCTTCATTATCTGGAGGGTTGTGTGCTACAATACAAGAAGGTTCATTTGATTTGTGAATGGGGAGTTGGTGTGATGGCCTGCATACTCAGTGGCATGCTCAAAACTTAGCCACTGTCTTTTTTCAGATAATTCTTTTAAGGACCGAGTGCATACTTTTTCATGTTATCTGTGGTGGTCTTTTGTTGTTGGTATTTTGGGGGTAGGGTGGGGAAGGGGAGTGTTTATCATGTCAGGTGGTCAGATTTTTTTTTTTTTTTAAATCCCTTCCTAGAGTGATATGTCCAGGGAAAAATGATTACTACAAGAGGGGTTCCCATCATGGGTCAGTGGTTAAGGATGAGACTGTTTCCATGAGAGTGCAGGTTCAAATTCCTGGCCTTGCCCCCTGGGTTAAGGGTCCGGCATTGCTGCAGGCTATGGCCTAGGCCTCAGCTGCAGCTCTGATTTAGCCCCTTGCCTGGGAACTTGAATGTGCTGCGTGTGCAGCCCTAAAAAGAAAAACAACTTCTGAAGAAGCTTGGGTGCTTTTTCTTTTTATAGTGCAAAGCCTTTCAAAACCTCTAGTGATTTTTGTTATTTTATGTCCTTATCATACTCTTAACACTAAAAAATATGCCGATAATAATATCTGGGCTATTCTGTATGGTTGGAAGTGTGGGAAAAGAGGTGATACCAGTGTTCAGGAGAACAAAAGGCACCTCATGAAGTCCATTGGAATTCTGACTGGTGCTTCAGTGAGCCCCATTAACAGATGACCTTCCCCTTTGGTCCTCCAGCTCTAATTCCAGAGGTAGTCTGGAGAGCTCACAGGCTCACTGGGCTTGTAGAGAGCTAAAATAGAGTTGTCAGCGTGTTCAGAGATTGAGAGATGGCTAGAAACCAGGATTTGTGACCTTTTTAGGAAATAGGATCTCCGAAAACACAGCAGTTGTTGCTGAGCTCAGGGAAATGCACCTTAGACCTGGCCCATGGATTGCCCCAACTTCACCAGAAACCTGGCCCACTTTATTCATGTACTGACTCTGACACATGTAAATATAAAATGAGTGGGGTGACCAGTATTCTCTGTAGTCAAATTTTAGTGTATATTTTGAGGTCATTTTGAATGCTGTGTTTGTCCAGTGGTAAATTATCAGAGGAGGAAGGAAGCTTTTATCAGAACTGTGTCATAGCTAGAGTCACAGCTGTGATAAAATGAAGTATCCCTGACCTTGAAACTTTATCTTTGTTTGCAGAGATCTCATAAATGGACATGTGAAAATTAAGCCAAACAAGCAACTATTCATGGGACTCATCAAGAATTTATTTGGAAGATGTGTTTAGGTTGAAATGTCAGAAATTAAGTATATTGTGATCTTAAACTGATGTTAAGATCAAGTTCTGATGGTACGACTTGAGGCTTAGTTCTTAGAATAGGGCTATCTCTGGTTTTTGTGATTAAAAATTTTTTTCTTAGCCACAAAGCTGAAGGAAAAGGGAATTACTGACTACTTCTGAGATACAAAGGAGAGAAGTAATCCAGGGGTTTAATCTTTTTATACCAGGTAGAACTAGCTTTTCCATTTTTAGAGGTTAAGTTTTCATTAGTCTTTGGTTTTTTTATATTTGAGAAAAGAATTCTCTCTTTTTTCTTTTTCTTTTTCTTTTTTTTGTCTTTTTTGTTGTTGTTGTTGCTATTTCTTGGGCCGCTTCTGCGGCATATGGAGGTTCCCAGGCTAGGGGTTGAATCGGAGCTGTAGCCACCGGCCTACGCCAGAGCCACAGCAACGAGGGATCCGAGCCGCGTCTACAACCTACACCACAGCTCACGGCAACGCCGGATCGTTAACCCACTGAGCAAGGGCAGGGACCGAACCCGCAACCTCATGGTTCCTAGTTGGACTCGTTAACCACTGCGCCACAACGGGAACTCCTATTTTTCTTTTTAGGATGCACTCACAGCACATGGAAGTTCCCAGGCTAGAGGTCAAATGGTGTAGCTACAGCTGCTGGCCTCCACCATAGCTCATGGCAATGCCTGATCCCCAACCCTCTGAGCAAGGCCAGGGATCAAACCTGAATCCTCATGGATACTAGTTGGATTGCTTTCTGTTGAGCGACAACAGAACTCTCAAGAATTCTCTTGTCTTGACTGGGCATTTTCTCTAAGTTCGGTAATCTAGAGTATTCTTGCCACTGGCTTTCGGGTGGGGGTGGAGAAATGAGGTGCTCAGTCCATGCTTATTCTCATTTGTGTCAGGCCTACTGTCAGCTTGTCTGCTTTAAAGAATGAAATAATTTACCATAATTTAAATTCATTAGGAAAACTTTTTAAAAACAAAAAACCATTTAAACTACTTTTTCCTGATGTTTTTAAACTGGCAAAAATGGAAATAGGTATTTGCCTCTGGATTTCCAACTCACAGAATCGGTTACTTTTGTTTCTAGGGCAGTGGAATTCTGCTAATTAAGGCCTTTGTTAGTTTTTACAGTTCACTTCTTATGTCTAGATTTCTCATTTCCTTCAACAGTCCCTGAATATAAATAGGTCCATGGGAGTTCCCGTCGTGGCTCAGTGGTTAACAAATCCGACTAGGAATCATGAGGTGGGTTCCATCCCTGGCCTTGCTCAGGGGGTTAAGGATCTGGCATTGCCGTGAACCCTGGTGTAGGTCACAGACGTGGCTCGGATCCCTCGTTGCTGCGGCTGTGGTGTAGGCCGGCAGCTGCAGCTCTGATTTGACCCTTAGCCTGGGAACCTCCATATGCCGCAGGAGCGGCCCAAGAAATGTTAAAAAGACAAAGAATAAATAAATAAATAGGTCCACTCTTGAGTGGATTTTTGTCTCTCCACCCAAGATCCCATACTACTTAACTATTCTTTGTACCTTCTCCAAATTTTCCTAATTTCACCTTAGTCTTTTAATACTTCTTGAATGTTCTTGTAATTTGGACATTTATGTATTCAGGATTTCATTCTGTATAGTTGAAGCCTTCTTATTCTTAGTTTGGTTCAAGTATTTGGGTAAATGTATTTTTCATTTAACAAAATATGTAATGTACATGATATTAGAATGATATAGTTCCTTCGTTCAGATTATAGGAATTGACTGTACCACCCAGACAAGTTTCTCCAGTTTCAAATGGTCTTGTATATACTGCTTTTTATTTTTTATTTATTTAATTTTTTAATTTATTTTTTTCCCACTGTACAGCAAGGTAGACTGCTTTTTAATTACTAGCTCTCTGTTTTTGAAAGAATACTTTTTAGGACTAAAATGACTTTGAGACTAATAGCCAAAAAATGTATTTCAGCTAAGATCTGTATCAGTGGACCTGAATGTTGATCCTTCGCTTCAGATCGACATACCTGATGCACTCAGTGAGAGAGATAAGGTCAAATTTACAGTACACACCAAGGTAAGTGACAGAGTGACTTCAGTAATAAAAGCAATGCTAGGTTACAGCCTCGTTATTCAGTGGGGGTAAGAGACTTCCTGCCAGGGCAGGACCTCTCAGTGAGGACCTCTCTCTTCTTGTTCCTAAAGTGTCAGATAAGTGTTCTTCTGCACTTTCCACTGTGGTGGAGCCCTAGGGCTGTGGGAATTGCTGGTGTTAAGTGTGACTTGTCCTCTGCTTCACGGGGAACCGAAGCAGGCAGAGTCGCATAGGTGGAACGACCTACCCACACAACCCCACTTTGCATGGGAGGTGCTTGCTTTCCCATATTTACTAAGTTTTTGGCCTTCACCCCACCTGTTAGCAATTCAAAAGACTTTCCTCCTCCCTCTGGATTTTTAATTTGACAGAAGCAGTATGTCCATCTGAAAAAAGTTTAGTTTCTCAGAATCATTTCTTTCAAGAACATTTTCAGCTTCCTCTCCATTCCATACTAGTTAAGATACCTTATGCCAGGCACTGCTGTAAAGAGTTGCTGTGAACTTAATTTTCTCTTTCTAATAACCTTTGATGGTATTCTGTAGGTGAGGAACTGAAGTACAGGTTTAGAATAAAGTAAATGGCTGAGGCTATTTGAATCAGGAAATGAGAAGCTGGAGCTCTTGGTTTGTGCCGTCTGCAGCATATGTGTTATCTGTGAGGGCCTGTCCCTGTTCTCTTCATACTTTGGTGGCTTGATTAACACACTGCCACTCAGGAGGCAGTGTGATGCCAACCTGATTAGATCTGCCTGAGTTAGCTGAACAGTGGAATTGTGTGAAGAGAATTCCCCTAGAGAACATGTTGAATTTCAGCTTAATGGTGGGATGATCAAAAGTTGCCTTGTTCTTGACTGCATCTCATAATAAAGCTGGATGTTTTATTACTTAGAGTTTTCCCATGGTGCACTGCTGAAATCCAAACCATTTTATCTGAACATGGTGGTTACAGTTACTTCTTTTTTCATTGCAGACCACGCTGCCCACGTTTCAGAGTCCAGAGTTTTCTGTTACAAGGCAACATGAAGACTTTGTGTGGCTACATGACACTCTTATTGAAACTACAGACTATGCTGGGCTTATTGTAAGTGCAGTTTGGATCGTCAGATAATTACTGAAGCCAGTTTCTTCTACCTTGCTTTCATTTTGTTTCAGGAGACTTTTATCTAGTTTTTATAGTAGATTGTGAAAATAGGAGACAAATCTGACTAGCATCCATGAGCATGCAGGTTCCATCCTGGCCTCACTCAGTGGGTTAAGGGATCTGGCGTTGCCATGAGCTATGGTGTAGGCCAGCAGCTACAGCTCCGATTCCGTTCCTGGCCTGGGAACTTCCATATGCCATGGATGCAGCCCTAAAAAAAAAAGATGGTGAAAGTAGTCTGTCAACTAGATAGAGTATGTGTTAACTATTACTAGTGAGGTCTAAAGTATGTGAAAATAGTGTTAGAGCTATAAGATGAAGCAGACCTTAAATTATGTGCAATATAAGGGGGTCAATAGTTATGTAGTTTAAACTCTTATCTGCCTTAGGGTTTGGCATGTCTTTGGCATTTCATTTCAGGCATCAGGTGGATTTGATTTCTATTGATTGTGACATGCAGAGACTTCTCAAGTGTAGTCAAGGAAGCAGTTGTCTGTGCTCCACCCTTGAGATGGATGCAGAAAGAGACTTAGCTGATTTTAAAGGAGAGATGGGAGTTCCCTTACAGTGCAATGGGTTAAGGATGTAGTGTTGCTACCGCAGGCAAAGCCAGAAAATAAAAGGGAAAGATAAATGTGGCTTTTTTCTGCCAGGCCGACTGAGGAATCTTGTCAAATAATTAAAACAAAATCAGTACTGAAGCTTGTATTTCAGAATGTTCACTCAAAATTAGAATCTTAATTATTCTCTAGAATAAAAAATTCCTTTATAAGCCTAGAGATGGTAATCTTGATGGTACATCAGTGGTTTTATTTAAGTATCAATTGTAATATAAATTGAACTGAAGCAGAGTAAAATGTTGTACTCTACCAAGTGTCCGTAGTGATGAGCTGAACAAATGATGGCAAAGTGAGTGCCCAGTTGTAGGGCGGACACTTTTTTTTCCTTGTCTTTTTAGGGCTGCACCCTGCATCCTCATGGATACTACTTGGATTCTTAACCTGCTAAGCCATACGATCTATCCCTGGTCTAGGAACTGAGGTTCCCACATCAAGTCTCGGCAAGCAGCGGCTTGATGTGGGAACCTCAGTTCGAAAATCATGAATTGAACCTGGGCTGCATGGTGAAAGCACTGAGTCTTAACCACTAAACCACCAGGGAATTCCCTGGAGGACACTTATTTTTATCTTTACAGTTGCGCCTGCAACATATGAAAGTTTCTGGACTAGCTGTTAATTTGGAGCTACAGCTGAGGCCTATGCCATAGCCATGGCAGCACCAGATTGATTGCCTACTGAGTGAGGCCAGGGATTGAACCTGCATCCTCACAGAGATAACGTTGGGTTCTTAACTCACTGAACCACAAGAGGAACTCCAGGATACTTCTTTTAAATGGCCAAAGCAGAAGCAGTAAGGTTAAAAGCACAAGTTGAGTTTTAGATGACCCCACTGGGCTACCTGCCTCCTGTGCACAGGTACCAAGTTAGGACATCAGTGTGGGGGTGAGAGCACTCAAGAATTACTTGTCTTTGCTGCAGATTCCACCTGCACCTACGAAGCCTGACTTTGATGGACCTCGAGAAAAGATGCAAAAACTGGGAGAGGGTGAAGGGTCAATGACCAAAGAAGAATTTGCCAAGATGAAGCAAGAGCTGGAAGCGTAAGTGGATTTTCTTTCTTTTTTGGGGGGCCACACCCATGGCATATGAAAGTTCCCAGGCTAGGTGTCATCGGAGCTACAGCTACTAGCCTTACACCATAGCCACAGCAACGCCGGATCCTTAACCCACTGAGGGAGGGCAGGGAGTGAACCCTCATACTAGGCGGGTTCCTTACCACTGAGCAGCAATGGGAACACTTAGGAACTGTACTTTTTTGTTTTTATATATGAATCTTCAGGCCACTGATAACATACATTCCTACATTCGTCCCTGAAGTTTCCTGGAATCACAATTGAAACTAGATTGCATTGAATGCTGCTAAAAGAAGCATTCTAATAGTAACTCCAAGAAGTGTATTTTAATCTGGTTGTAATTATTTCAAAGAAAAGTGGATTCATCTGTGTCATAGTTGGAAGTTTGTATTAAAGTATCTTATGACCCATCCTTGGACCTCTTAGCTCCCTCCCCTCTCTAGTGTATTGGAGGTCAGGTATCCATCTCAGCAGTTCCCTTCAATGTGGTGCCACAGGCCCATGTTATTTAGGGTGGGGCTCACTGAGCTCTGAGAATAGAGTGCCAAACACAGCTGACTCAAGTTCCTATCATTGGGAAGTGTAGTCATCTTAGTGTGTAGATTGAGGTGAAGCCACCTTGTAATTTCTGATAGTTTCAAGCCTCGTTAGACTCAGTGCTGTATACATGGCTGCAGAATTAATGGGTTTTCATTGTTTTAAAGGGTTTTCAGTGTTTATGGCTGTTTTTGTACGTGGGGTGGGCGTCCATCAACCCCAGTTATATCACTTCCCCCTTTGATGGCTATTAGATTCCAAAATGAGAACTGCTTATTACCTAATTAAATACTAAATTATACCAAGATACTTTGGGTCCTGTTCAGGTGTTCTGGGTAAGCAGGAGTAGCACAGTGCCTGTCAGCTGAGCTAAGCCTTCTGTGTTTCTCTTCCAGTGAGTATCTTGCGGTCTTTAAGAAGACTGTGTCCTCTCATGAGGTCTTCCTTCAGCGGCTCTCCTCTCATCCTGTTCTCAGTAAAGATCGAAACTTTCATGTTTTCCTGGAATATGACCAAGATGTAAGGCATTTTTATTCCATTTCCATGATCCAGTTAAAATGTGCAAAAATAAACTTGATATATTTTATGAGAAATTGACTTTCAAAGTTCAGTTCAACACAGTGGGAATCTCTAGCAATAAACCAATGTGTAAGACATTTTTCTAAAACGTTCCTTGAAGATTTTGACCTCTTCTGCTCAGTCAAATTTGGGATTATTCAAAAGAAATTAAGTAGATTCACATTTTTTTCAAAGAAAGAAGACATTCCCTTGCTTTCTTAAATATTTATCCGTATTTAATAGATATAAGGTAAGTCCTGACTTAGAAATTTCCTCAGTGAAGATGAATATCAGCACAACAGAACAGTAATTCTAAAAAGAATTTAAAAGCCAGTAAAACTTGGTGTCTGGATAGTTTGTCACAATATCTAAGTCATGCTTTTAGAATGTAATTTTGAGCTTAGATTTAGTTGTTTATTCAGTATTTTATTTTTAAAGTATTTATTTTGCTTTTTAGGGCGGCACCCACGGCATATGGAGGTTCCCAAGCTAGGGGTTGAATCAGAGCTACAGCTGCCAGCCACAGCAACACTAGATCTGAGCCGCATCTGCGACCTACACCCACTGAGTGAGGCCAGGAATAGAACCCATTCCTCTTCCTCATGGATACTAGTTGGGTTTGTTATTGCTGAGCCAGAACAGGAACTCCCTATTTGATATTTTAGATCTGGTAATCTTAAGTGTGTGCTTATCCTAGGAAACAGTTACTTGGAATGTGTTAAGGACTTGATGAGAAATATACATACCATTAACTGTTTTGGATTTCTCTTCAGCTAAGTGTTAGGAGGAAAAATACCAAAGAGATGTTTGGTGGCTTTTTCAAAAGTGTGGTGAAAAGTGCTGATGAAGTCCTTTTTTCAGGAGTTAAGGTAAGTGGTCTTTAGCTGTTTGAAAAAATTCTCTTCATGTGAATAGGTGACTTTTTATTTCTACAGAATAGGTATTTGGAAGCAAATGGTACTACTCAAATGATAATTTTTCAAGTCTTGGTTATTTTTAATCTGTTCACTGAATTTTTACTTATTTTCCCCAAATGTCCTGTTTCCAGGTAAGGGAACAAGAGCTTTTCCGTACTTTCGTCTTACTTTCTCCTTTTCTGTTAAGGAGAGAGCTTTCTCAATTAGCATCATCATCATTACTGTTCTTTTTAATGCTGCACCCGTGGCATGTGGAAGCTCCTGGGGGCCATAGATTGAATCAGCTGCAGTTGTGGCAATGCTGAATCCTTTAACCCTCGATGCCAGGCTGGGGATTGATGAACCCATGCCTCTACAGTGACCTGAGCCTCTGCATTCGGATTTCTAACTCTGTGTCATAGCGGGAACTCTTCTCAATTATGTTAAAAAAGAAAATAAGCTGTAAGTGCAGGATTTGTTGCTACTCTTCAGAACTGCACTTGGTAGGTAGCCTGTGTAATTAAGAAACTGAATTTCCTGACTCGATGGGAAGAAAAGACATAAAATAACAGAAGTAATTGTACCTGTTTAAATATCACACGTGGGTCACATTTCTGTTGGACAGTGTTATTCTAGAACATAAAATATACACATTTCTTGCTACTCATGGGTATGATACATTTCTTCACTCTTCAATACCACACTCCCAGCTCTTCAGGAGTTACCTTAATAGTTGTTGTGTGGCACCTAACTTTGTCTCTTGAGAGTTTGTGTAAGGAGCCTAGGATGTAGGTGGTGAGAAGAGGGCATTGTCACGAATTTGAAAACCCTGGTGCAGCTGAAGGTGTTCTGTCCCCAGACATTATGGGTGTTTGGTTCCCTGGTCACTGACCACTGGATGCCAGTATTGCCTCCCAGTCTGGAACTACCAAATTTTGCACATAAGGGTATCTAAGGGCAAGGTAGCCATTTTCCAGGCAGAACCTCCACTCTAGCAGAATTGCTGAATTTTACTGGGCTTTGCTAAATGGCCCTTCAGAATGTTCTATGTTGACATTTCCTGCCAGCATTTCACCTTTGCTAATCTCAGATATGAAATGCCAGTTTCATAAAAGTTTGTTATTTGTATTTTGCTGGTCCTTAGAGGTTAAACTTATTATGCATGAGCTTATTTCATGTTTTTTCTAATATAAAATACATATTCATATTCTTAAAGCTTTGCTTTTTTCCCCCTAACCTTTTAGGAGGTAGATGATTTCTTTGAACAAGAGAAGAATTTCCTCATTAACTATTATAATAGGATCAAGGATTCATGTGCAAAGGCTGACAGAATGACCAGATCTCATAAAAGTAAGTGCATTTACCCATTAGCCACTTTGCTTTGCTAACGTTCCAGCTCTTTTTTTTGTGTGTGTCTTTTTTTTTTTTTTTTTTTTGCTATTTCTTGGGCCGCTCCTACGGCACATGGAGATTCCCAGGCTAGGGGTCCAATCGGAGCTGTAGCCACTGGCCTACACCAGAGCCACAGCAACACGGGGTCCGAGCCGCGTCTGCAACCTACACCACAGCTCACGGCAATGCCAGATGGTTAACCCACTGAGCAAGGGCAGGGACCAAACCCGCAACCTCATGGTTCCTAGTCGGATTTGTTAACCACTGCGCCACGACAGGAACTCCCCAGCTCTTGATATAAAGAAGGTTCTCCTTGTTCCTGCAGATGTTGCTGATGACTATATCCACACTGCAGCTTGCCTGCATAGTCTCGCTTCAGAGGAGCCCACGGTCATCAAAAAGTAAGTTTTTGTTGGAAGACATTTTGTCTGATCCTGTAATTGAAAACTGTTAGGAAATATGAGTAATGACTATGTAGTTTCATTTCTGCATGAGTACAAGCCCACTGAGGGTAGACTGGTCTCCACCACTCAAATCGTTCATACCCTCTGAACAGAAATACTTGTAAGATATTTGTAGTGGACTTCTATCTAGACCAACCATGGTAGCTGTTGTCAAAGCCTTCAGTTGTGTTAAGTTTATTGTCTGTTTCTTGAGGATTATTTTGATTTTGGAATTTTTTTTTTTGTCTTTTTGCTTTTTCTAGGGCCAATTCCAAGGTATATGGAGGTTCCCAGGCTAGGGGAATCGGAGCTGTAGCCTCCAGCCTACACCAGAGCCACAGCAATGTAGGATCCGAGCCGTGTCTGCTACCTACATCACAGCTCACTGGCAACGTTGGATCCTTAACCCACTGAGCAAGGCCAGGGATCGAACCCGCAACCCTATGGTTTCTAGTCAGGTTCATTAACCACTGAGCCACGACGGGAACTCCTCTGTGTGTGGGTGGGGGTGGATGTGGGTGTGGAACTATCTTTGAGTGAAGATTGCTTTGTGTGTTGAGGCAAATGGTGCTTACACTTTACTTGAAGAGATTTGGTTAAGGTGGTCATAAGGATAAAGCAATGACCCCAGTCTGATCCTGAGCATTTTTCATATGAATTTTTTTTTACAGTTTCTCCATCCTGGTTACTTATTTTCTGAGGTGGCATAATCAGCTCCCTGCGTATTTATGGGTTCTGTGTCGGCAAATTCAAAAAACTGCAGATGGGAAATATTTCTTTAATTCCAGAAAGGTCCAAAAAAGAAAACTGGAATTTGCTACACATCGGAAACTATTTTCGTAGCATTTACATTTTAAGTATGTTAAGTAATCTAGAGGTGATTTTATGTATACAGGAGAGTGTCTGTGCCTTATGTGCAAATATGCCATCTATAAGGGACTTGAGCATCTGTGAATTTTGATATCTCTGTGGGGTTGGGAGGGCTTTCTTGGAATCAGTCCCTTGCTGTTACTGTGGGATGACTGTGTTCTGCTTACACCGAGGCTTGGTATAATGAGTGGTAGTAGTATTTCTTACTTGAAAATGGAAGTCAGGCTAATGGCAGAACCAAGACAAAATAGTAGTATATTTGTATTATAGCAGAAAACCTGACTTTAACACAGGTTCTGCACACAGGGGGCTGAGGGGGCACCCAGAGAGAGTTATCAGCCTCTCTTGGGTGTGGAACTGTAAATGTATGCAATTTATAACCATCTTCTCTGCTAGACTGTGCCAGTAGTGTTGAAAGCATTACTTTATCTAAAGCACCACAGACTGGGACTCCTGAATTTAGCCATTCATTCGTAGAGGATTGATAAGATGATATTGCATACCTGATTGAAGACCTTAAGCCAAAATTGTGTATATTTGCAGATACCTATTGAAGGTTGCTGAGCTATTTGAAAAACTTAGGGTAAGGATTTTTATGTTGGTCTTTACAAGCTTCAAAATACATAATATATATGGATTTCTGCTTAGGTGATGGTGGTGACTTTTGATTTTTTAACAGAAAGTGGAGAGTCGGGTCTCCTCAGATGAAGACTTGAAGCTGACAGAGCTCCTCCGGTACTACATGCTCAACATTGAGGCTGCTAAGGTAGGACAAGAGTTCTTTAACTCCTGCCATAACCCAGGAGAGGTCTGGTGATAGAAACTACTTTTGTTGAAAGAAGATGGGAATTTGTCAGTAAGTGGTATCAGTCAAAATAAAGAAGTAGGCAGACTCAAATTACCAAAAATTGAGTTGATTCCAGGGGAGAGTATTTTGAAGAAGAATTCAAGCAGTAAGTTCATTGGCTTAAGGTTGCTGGTCTCAAGCAGTAAGTTCACTCACTGGTGGATGGTAAGTGTCTATCTTCTGTATATCAGGCATTTAGGGGAAGTCACTCTCTCAGTTCTTATTGTGAAGGGTGTATATGTAACCTCTAGTTCTGTTTTAGATTGAATGCTTTTCACAGTGATATGTCTTTTTGTGGCATTGTGTCCTGAGTTTGTATTGCTTAGGAGCAGTAGGGCCGATGCTGAGTAGCTAGAGAGTAGTTTGGGGGATTAAATTGTTTTGTTTTTGGCTGCACCCATAGTGTGCAGAGGTTCCTGGGCCAGGGGATAGAACCTGCACCACAGCGTGACCCAAGAAGCTACTGCAGTGACAACACCAGATCCTTAATCTGTTGTACCACAGGGGAACTTCCCCAAGTGGCTGCTTCTGAGGCAGAAAGGATTTTGGGGTTTGTGATCTTTTATTCAATTGCAGTTTCACTACAGCCTTTGAGTTATAAAGCATTACTTAACCAAAAGCAAGACGAAGTGGTAAGCAAAATGACCTTTGGGAATGAAGCTTGTATTCTTCACTACACTAACACTGTCATGAAGGAAAATGTTTAAAATATTTTTATATGAAATGTACTAAATCAGGCAGCATAAAGTTAGGAAAAAATGCTTAGCTGGAAAATATCAGGAAGTAGAAATTCATTCTTTTCCCTAAGGTTGGTTTTATTTTAGTGTAAAATATTTGGATATGTATTTTATTTTGTTTTCTTGGGCTGCACTGGCAGCATATGCAAGTTCCCAGGCTAGGGGGTCACATTGGACTTATAGCTGCCTTCTTATAGCATAGCACAAAACAATGCTGGAGGATCTTTTAACCCACTGAGCAAGGCCAGGGATTGAACGTGCATCCTCATGGATGGATACTAGTTGTATTTTTTGGGGGGGGTCTTCTTGGCCTTTTTCTAGGGCCGCTCCTGTGGCATATGGAGATTCCCAAGCTAGGGGTCTAACTGGAGCTGTAGCCACCACCCTACGCCAGAGCCACAGCAGTACAGGATCCAAGCCGTGTCTGCGACTTACACCACAGCTCTGGCAATGCTGGATCCTTAACCCACTGAGCAAGGCCAGGGATAAAACCTGCAACCTCATGGTTCCAAGTCAGATCCGTTAACCACTGCGCCACGACGGGAACTCTACTAGTTGTATTCTTAACCTGCTCAGCCGTGACGGGTACTCCTGGATGTGATTTTATACACTTTAGTCTCTATTATAGTTTATCTTCTACTTTAATAAACAGCTGATGATAAAATTGCAGTTTTGAATGTACATGTCTGTTGTACACACATGCACTGTAACCTCCTTTGGCGAGGGGGGGGCCGTCTTTTTGTCTTTTCTATGGCCACACCCACGGCATATGGAGATTCCCAGGCTAGGGGTCTAATCGGAGCTGTTGCTGCTGGCCTACACCAGAGCCGCAGCAACTTGGAATCTGAGCTGAGTCTGTGACCTACACCACAGCTCACGGCAACGCCAGATCCTTAACCCACTGAGCAAGGCCAGGGATCAAACCCTCAACTCACTCCATGGTTCCCAGTCGGATTCGTTAACCACTGAGCCACGACAGGAACTCCATAACCTTGATTTTAGATAGTGAGTTTACCTCTGCTTTACTGTAGTTACAAAGACTCTGTTTCAGTTTAGATGCTCAGGTGGATTCCCTAGGGGGTTGGGTTGGCAAGGTAGGGTTATAAGACTGTTGCTACCTGGTTGCCCAGTTGCTTTCTCATAGCATTATCGCTTGACTCTGCACTATATGTTTTGATAGACACTATTGTCTGAAATTACTTTTTATTATTGAGTCAACTAGGGTAAAAATATCCTATAGTCTTCACTGTTGGGTTTCTTCTTTTACTCCATATAAAGAATTCTGGAAAGGCTCTCAATGCTGTTCCCAGCCTAATGTTGAGATTGAGGGGAAAAAATGGGGAGGTACATCAGGCGGTGTATTGGCACCATGGTTCAGGGTCTGTTTTTTAGAGTACTTTAGCTAGTCTTCCTGTTCTGTTCTAGAGATCTTTTAGGATAGGTTTAACTACATATCTGTTAATTTTCTTCTCAGGATCTCTTATACAGACGCACCAAAGCCCTCATTGACTATGAGAATTCAAACAAAGCATTGGATAAGGCCCGGTTAAAAAGCAGAGACATCAAGTTGGCTGAGGCACACCAGCAAGAATGCTGCCAGAAATTTGAACAGCTTTCTGAATCTGCAAAAGAAGGTTGAGCTCTTTACTTTTTGCTTTTTATTTGAAAATGATTTGAAACTTACAGAGAGGGAGTTCCATTGTGGCGCAGTTTAAATGAATCCGATTAGGATCCATGAGGATGAGGGGTTTGATCTCTGGCCTTGCTCAGTGGGTTAAGGATCTGGCATTGCCTTGAGCTGTGGTGTAGGTCGCAGATGTGGCCCGGATCTGTTGCTGTGGCTGTGGTATAGGCCAGCAGCTGCAGCTCTGATTCGATCCTAGCCTGGGAACTTCCATGTGCTGAGGGTGTGGCCCTAAAAAGCAAAAATAAATAAATATAAAATAAAGCTTACAGAGAGAAGTTGCACAGATGGTGCAAAGAAGCCCCATACCATACATCCTTGACTTGGAGTCACCTCACTGTCCTGATTGCCTTTCACTGTCACTTGTACATCTACATGTGTTCCCACTTGTGATTTGTATCAACACATCTGGGGTGGGTTTTTTTGTTTGTTTTTTAAATCATTTGAGATTAAGTTGTATCTTTCTTGGTCTTTTTATCCCTAAAAACTTGGTTGTGTTTTTCTCTCACATCCTTACTGTATAGTTACCACCTTTAGTAAACTTAGCTTTTGCTTAGATTGCAGTCTCCTGTCTGTATTCTCACTTTATTACAATCATTTCCTCCAGTCTTAGATAGCATTTAGTAATCATAACTTTGAACTCTGCCTTAATTTAGAGGAAGCCTAGCTCAGCCTCCCCCTTTTCTTTTAATTGACATTTGCCTTTCTGAAGACCTTAATCTCTTTTTGCAAATGAACTATTCCTTGTTTTTGATTGGTCTGTTCTCTCACGATTGGATTCTGATTATGCATTGCCAGTAGAGTACTCTATTAGTAGTGAGTATGTCTTAGGGTGTTTATCTGAAGGTATGTTGTGTCCACTTTCCCCTCATTTCTGGTGTTTTTCCAGCTCTGAAAATCATCATTTCTTCTAGGAGCCCAGTTGTTTTTACTTAGGGAACAGTAACAGGATTGAGTACCAAGTGTGCTCATTGCTTCTGGGGTGCCTCTGCTCCTAGACCCTTCAGGTGATAGTGGGCAAGTGTAGTGATGTGCACACATACTCATCACGAATCATAGTCCATCTCCATGGGGTTCTCTACCATTCCAGAGTAAGGGGCTTTTAAAATATAGTTTAACTTTACTAGGAGATGGTGTAATGTTCCCATTTAACATGCATATTCCTTGGGGAATCTGACTGCCCTGTAGTTCTTAGGGGGCCCAGAGCAAAGAGTAAAAGACATGTCTTCCAGAATGTGAATGTAAATTATAGTGGGACACTGTACTTGATTCACTCAGAATTCCACCCCAAGTCCCCATGGTAAGTTTTCTCTGGGACTTTTTCCATCTCCATGGTTCTAAAACCTAGGTGTATCTGGAGTAGATTCTGCTCCTTTGTCTTGGCTCCTGTCTGCTCAGGACTGCAGTCCCTTCTTTGTACAAAATCTTTGCAAATGGCCTGCAGACACATTCACAGGGATTCTTTCACTTTTTTTTTAATGGCTGCACCTGCAGCATATGGAAGTTCCCAGGTGAGGGGTTGAATATAGCCACAGTCACAACCTACACTGCAGCTGTAGCAAGGCTGGATCCTTTAACCCACTGTGCTGGACAGAGATTGAGCCCACACCTCCACAGTGACCCAAGTTGCTGCAGCCAAACTCTTAACCCACTGAGCCACAGCAGGAACTCCTCAGAGGAACTTCTTGCCAGCCCATACCTGAATTAAATTCTAGCCTTAAAACAAAACAAAACAAAACAACCAGCTAATTTAAATTTATAAGGAAGAAGAACAATTCAAAACTAATGAGTTAAAAATCTTAGGCTATTATGTATAGGCCAGAGTGTAGTGACTTTGGTAATCATTTTTTAAAGAAAAACCAAAGTGCTTCAAAATGGTGCCAGTTTAAGTCTGTCTTTATTGCCTAAGGTTTATCCCTATGTTATTTGATTGTGTCATCTATTCAAAATGTAAGCCTGGGTGTATGATATTTAAAACTATCATCTGTAGAATGTAGAGATTAATGGGTCTTGACCTATTTGCTGTTGGTTGAAGTTCTAAGGTTGTGGCTGGATTGAACAAATGTAGTACAGTGGGCAGAAATCATGGGAGACAGATGGGTTCTTCTGAGTCCTGGTCCTCAGGGAAGGAGGAGAGCTTATCTTGACATCTAGCAAGATCAGCCTGATATATCCAAGTTACTATGATTTACATCACTATACATTTTTTAATTTTTCACTTTTTAGTGTGGCTGCTTGTATTAGATTTCTGTTGGACAGTGTCATATAGATGAGATGCAGGGATTAAGTTTGCTCCTGGGTACCCTGGGGTACCACCTTAAGCTAAGGGAGGAGTTTGATTAAAGGACTGTCTAAGTTTATGGAAAGAGTTAGTATCCTTTTTTGGTTTAGCCTAATTACTAATAGGACCTTAATCCTGAACAACAGGAACTGGTGACAATAGGAAAGGGAAGGATAGTCATAAAGGTGGCATGTCCTATAGGTCTCAGCATTGAAAAGCTGTCTGGATGTGAAAGTAGCAGTTTTCAAAGTTTAAAAGTAATCCATAAAAAAGGTCCTTAGTGCAAATATGTGTGACCCACCACCTCCATAGGGCACTCCACAGCATTGGATCCTAGCGGGAAAGGGCAAGGCTGCTCAGTTCAGAATTCTCCAGGAAGTCTGTCAGTGATTTGGTGGTGGTTATGTATGTATGTATGTATTTGGGTACTAGTCAAGTTTGTTACCACTGAGCCACAACGAGAACTCTGGGTTGTGGTCATTTAAATGCAGTGGTAAGCACTTTGGTAACACTGTGCTGATGTGATCTGATTGCAGAGATAATAAAAATATGAGAAAATACGGTAGTGTCCCAAGGCTTTGGAGATCATTTAATTTTTAAGAATGATACTTGGGAAGTTCCTGTGGCACAGTGGGTTAAGGATCTAGCATCGCCACAGCTGTGGTGCAGGTTGTAACTACAGTTCGGGTTTGATCTGTGCTGGGAACTTCCACATGCTGTGGGTGTGGCCAGAAAAAATATTTAGAAGTTAAGGATGAGGAGTTCCTGTCGTGGCTCAGTGGTTAACTAGGAACCATGAGGTTGCATGTTCGGTCCCTGGCCTTGCTCAGTGGCTTAAGGATCTGGCATTTCCGTGAGCTATGGTGTAGGTTGCAGATGCGGCTTGGATCCTGCGTTGCTGTGGCTCTGGCGTAGGCCAGCAGCTACAGCTCCGATTAGACCCTAGTCTGGGAACCTCCATATGCTATGGGAGTGGCCCTAGAAAAGGCAAGGAAAAAAAGACCAAAAAAAAAAAAGTTAAAGATGGAAATTGTTCAATTTTTCTTGGTAAACTTTTTTTTTTTTTTTTTTGTAGAGCTGATCAATTTCAAACGAAAGAGAGTGGCGGCATTTAGAAAGAATCTAATTGAAATGTCAGAACTGGAAATAAAGCATGCCAGGGTAAGTGTTGCCAAATTAAGCCAACTTTTAGGGATTTTTTTTTTCCCCCAATTCCCAGTTCACTATTCCAGTGTCATCAAGCAGATGGAGTTAGTTTGCTTTGTAGTTTTTGTTGTGGGTGAGAGCCATTTGTTGGAGTGTTTTTTTTTTTACCTTCTGCAAACCAAAAATCCATAATGTCTTGATGAAATAGTGCCCTCTTTGTGTTTGATTTTTTTTTTTTTTTTTGCCATACCTGCAGCATATGTAAGTTCTCAGGTCAGGGATTAAGCCTGAGCTGCAGCTGCAACCTGTTGTCACAGCTGTGGTAATGCCAGGTCCTTAACCATCTGTGCCGTAGTGAGAACTCTGATGAAATACTGCTTTTTGAGATGATCTTTCTTGGTGGTGGTTACTGGGCTTCCCTCTTGAGGTCCTTGTGGACCACACTCTGAAGGACTTGTCCCAGTAATTTGTGAACATCCGTCATAGCATTATACGGTCCTTTTATCTGGAATTTTCATGGAAAATATATATATGTATATATATATGTCTTTTTAGGGCCGTACCCACAGCATATGGGCCGTTCCCAGGCTAGGGTCCAATCAGAGTTGTAGCTGTCAGCCTACACCACTGCTCATGGCAACGCCGGATCCTTAACCCACTGAGTGAGGCCAGGGATCGAACCCAAAACCTCATGCTTCCTAGCTGGATTCATTTCTGCTACGCCATGACGGGAACTCTGGAAAAAAAATTTTTTTAAATAAATTGTTCTCTAATTTGCTAAGTGCCTTCTCCTACTCTTTTTTGTGTTAAAAAGGAATAGAAATTTCCTTAAATATTTAATTTCTGTACCATAATTTAGCCCAGAAAAAAATGGAGAACAGTGTTCTCAGTGCTAGAGCACATTACAATCCTAGTTAGAGAGCTTGTAAGGATTTGGGGTGGTTTCTGGGTCCAGTAGATATTGCCCAGGGTGCTGTCTGGTCCAGGGCATTTGGATCACTGTCACTGGCCATCAGCACTGGTTAAAGCAGGGCTACTTCAAACATTTGCTTCTATTTTAAATTTTATTTAGACAACAGAGATGTTTATTCACCTTATTCTGTATTGTATATGATCCTTTACATTGGAGTTCTAAAGTATCATTTATGTTATTTATGCATAGTATTCTGAGTATTCTAAGTTTTCAGAATTTCTTCCAGATGAGGACTTGGTAAAAACAAGTCCTAAGTGAGTATTTATCATTTCAAATCTCATTTATAATCTCACCCAACTAGTTTTTTTGCTGCTTTTTATCCAGTCTTTCAGGCCTTCATCTATATCGCGTTTAGGTTAAGTCACATAAGCAGAATTGGCACAATTGCTCTGGGAGGAAACCTGGGGTGGCGGGGGTGGAGAGGCTGAAGTGGCAACTCACCAACATGAAATTGGGATCAGGGGAATTATGGTTCAGTTGTCATTTAATGAAAATACCAGCCCAGATTTCTTGTGAAAAGCTGTCAGTGGTTTGAGGTTAGTTCTTAAGTAATTAGGAAGTCTCGGGTCAAGAATGTTCACTGGCCCACCTTGACTTCTGTCTTCCAGAACAATGTCTCCCTCCTGCAGAGCTGCATTGACTTGTTCAAGAACAACTGAACAAAGGGCTTGAATGTAAAGAGAGCCAGCATCACTTGCACTCGAATCATTACCACGGAAGATTTATTACCTTTGACTTCAGTTTAAAAATACGTGAATAAATAATTTTTGATTTCTAAAAATCTTAACATTTAACCATGTTGGTTTAAAAGTATTTCTATTGCATGTACTTGGACATAACTAATGTTTTCCTTATGCACTTAATACCTCACAGTGGGTAGAATCTAAATACTGGGTTCTCCTCTAATTTGTCTTTAGTAATTAAGAAAGATCATGGAAATCACGTGCCTTTTGGAGACAAGTCTGAGTAGTTTCTTGGCACATGTAGGCTCACTGTTTCATGTGCTTGTGTCCCTACAAACCAGTTGGTTTTTTAGGGCAGATGCCGATTACAACATGATTCAGCTGTTGTTAGAGGTAACAGACATTCCATCCCTTCATTAGGTAATTTTCCCCCTTCTTATTCTCATGGTTCTTTAGTCACCTTAATTTTTTTATACTATAGCAAATCCAAGAAAAATCTCATATCTTTATATACACCCTTTGCAACTCCATTTTTATAGTTGGGATATAAATATTTAAGGGGAGAGAAGCATTTTAAGGGTTTAAGAAAAGTAATACAGCCTCTTTGAGAAGATGGCCCGATCTACATTAAGATGTGAACCCCCCCTTTAATGGTGATAAGGGGGAATGTGTGTGTTTAGGCTTTTTATTATAAGGTATACAATAAAATAATAATCCATGCTGTACCATACATTGTTTTTGTGGAAAACAAGGCCAGGTGCACCTAAGCCCTGAGGATGGTGAGGGCTTTGGTGTCTCTCAATTGTCCTAGCCTCAGTTCTAATCTTAGCATTTTTGAAGACTACAGACCAGTTTTTAGGGTATATCTGTTCCGTCATTGGTGTGACTAATCCTTAAGGGTGGTGCCTGCCAGGTTTTCTGCCCTGTGAAGTTTTATAACATCTTAACCTTTGTAATTATTAGTAAGATAATTAGAGACTATGTAAAAGTTTCCTCACTCTTGTTTTGACCAACATATGGAAGTTCCTGGGCTGGGGACTGAACCTGAGCTGGACTAGGTCTGTTGCTGGATGTGAAATTGTTGGCTGGAATGCTGTGGTCCTGACCCTGCTTAGTGCCCAAGAAGGCACCCTCTCTGAGCCAGACAAATGTGTAAATTGCAGCAGTGCTTTCAACTAAGTTCCCCTCAAGTAAATTTTACAGTGGTGATCTCAAGTGTGTTTGTCTGCCTTCAATGTGAAAGTCTTAATGTAGTCTGCTGGTCAGTAATGAAACTGCATGGGGTTCTGGGTGGGTGAGGGGTGTTTCTAGTTCTTAGCTACCCATACCAGTCAGTGGAGCCATTGCTGCCTTTCAGTGCAAACCTGTGTTCCTTCTGAGGAGTTTGGGAACTGGCTGAAGAGGGAGCCCATGTCCTGACGTGGGAAAGCAGGCAATGTCAGGGTGCTCACATCTTTGTGCCACAGACTTTTGTTTAATTTGAAGCTTGCTTTGAGACACCTGATACCTAGTAGCACACAGCTGCCCTTTCTCTAGAGAAAGATGAGGGCGAGGGAATGTCGATGAGCAAGGGAAGACTGCCTCTGCTCTGTGAAGCTTGGGTGGGAAGTCTGTGCCTGCCTTCATTCTCATTAGTGACAAGGCACAAGCAGTGGGCCGGCTCTCACCACATGTTCGCTTGTCCCACCCTCATTTTCCTGGATCACTTTGCCTTGTCCATCTTGGGGGTTTTGAGGTTCATTTGACCCAGCTCTGTTAAGAGGTGGTTTCTATCTGAAAGCTGTTTCTGCAGGCGAGGGAGTAATAGCCTTGCACCATCAGCCTTCCACCTGTAGGGGGCAGAGACACCTAGGACAGCTGCCTGCCCTCAGCTTATGGAACCTCTTTGGGTGTGACTGAGGGGGAAGCCTGGTGTTCCTGCAGAGGTGCTCAGAGGATCATCTTGTAGCAGGAAGAAGAATGTCATGGGATCCAAGATTTCAAGTTCCAGACGGTATCTTAGCCCAGAAGTCCTCTCCTGGATTCATGTGGGCCTCATTCCTGGTGGCCCTAGATAAAACCATTATTGCTGAGGCTGCTCCTCCTGTTGTCAAACAGCTGTGAGGTAATGGATACAGAGCTCAACCATGTGACATGTGCCAGGAGGAAGGCAGGGAACTCTGCTTCTGGACAGGGGCTCCTGAACTTAAGGCACAGCTGGGTGCTGAGAGGTCCTGGGGCCCCCCCATACCTGTTTCCCACCCCCCTCAACACATACTCAGCGCCCCTTGCCTGGGTATGTGATTCCTTATTGGAGGCTTAATTTGTCACTATTCAAAAAGTATTTGTTTTCTATTTCTGATCTTTGTTTCTGACTATTGGAAAGGAATACAAGCAGTATAAACTAGGAAGTAAAAACCCTTTAACCATACCCCTTAAAAATCACTGTTTCTAGACCCCCCCCCCCCCATTTTTGTGTACTGTATTTTACAGAAAATGATGCCAGGAGTTCCCGTTGTGGCTCAGTGGTTAACGAATCCGACTAGGAACCTTGAGGTTGCGGGTTCGATCCCTGCCCTTGCTCAGTGGGTTAAGGATCCAGCGTTGCCGTGAGCTGTGGTGTAGGTTGCAGATATGGCTCGGATCCCATGTTGCTGTGGCTCTGGTGTAGGCTGGCGGCTACAGCTCCAACTTGACCCCTAGCCTGGGAACCTCCATGTGCCGCAGGAGAGGCCCAAGAAATGGCAAAAAGACAAATAAAAAAAAAAATGATGCCATAGTGAGGATTTCTTTAGGAGGTTCTGAACTGTTGATTATCTTCTCTATTTGGAATGGTCTCCATGGTCCAGAGGCTAGAACACCTTTTGCAGGACCCCCTGGAGAGAAACAGGGAGGAAGTGAGGGTGTTGTGACCCTTCCTCCAGCAGTCTTCCTGTCCTGCAAAAGTGCCATTTGTTAGACTGTAAATGACTTAACAGAGCCATTTTAGAAGGATTTTGATTTTAATTGGGTCTTAAACTTTCATGCTTTACTTACATGCTTAATGAAACTTTTAAAGCTTGTTAAATTGTGAGATGTGTAATCTTGAAAGACTCCAGGAAGAGGAGTACCCATAATCCTAGCCCACAGCCAATTTTATTTCTGATGGTAGCCTTTGCAGCTCTTGGATTAACTCATCTGGTGCACCCTTTCTTGTCTAAAGGAGGATTTTTAGCATCAGTCAAAAGGGGAGGGACCTGGGCGGTTAGGATAGTGGTTCTGCTGAAGGTGAAGCTTGTTGCAAAGATTATGTAGTAGAATACTGGCCTGGCTGCTTCTGTTTTGGCAACTGTTTATGACTGTCCTTGTTTTAGATTGTTACTGTGCAGACCCTTTTCCTGACATTTTAGTGGAGTTTAAGATGGAATGGAGGTGATGTTGCTGTTCCTCGCCATGTCCCCTCCACCCAGGAGAGGGGAGTTCCCTGTGGTGCAGTGGGTTAAGGATCCAGTGTCATCAGCAGCTTAAGTTACTGCTGTGGCACAGATTTGATCCCAGGCCTGGGAACTTCCACATGCCATGTGTGTGGCCAAGAAATTATCACAGGAGGGGACTGTTTCTGCTTTAGATAATATAAGACAAGGCAAGGTTCTGGAACAGCAAATAAAAACTACTGCTGGGTATTAAGGCCAGTTCCAATGACTCCAGAATCAGGCCTGATATTTGGTAATTCTCAAGCTAGGGGTTGAATCACAGCTGGAGCTGCTGGCCTGCACCACAGCCACAGCAACGCCAGATCCTTAACCCACTGAGTGAGGCCAGGGATTGAACCTGTGTCCTCATGGATATTCGTCAGGTTTGTTAACCACTGGCCCACGACGGGAAGTCCATTTTGGTAATTTGACCTGGGGATGAAACTTCCAACTTCCCTGCTGGCCTGTCCACCAGGAGAAGGGAGGTTTCTGCAAAGCAGCTGAGTGGATCACTTGAGGGCAAGGCAGCCTTGGATTCCAGCTGGTTCCACCCACAGTGGCCAGGGCCTCCCTGATCCTTAGGGGTTGATTGTGTCCCCAAACCCTTTTGTCATGTTGGGAAGCAGGCGGCATAGATTGGGGGGGGGGGGGGCGGCGGCAGAAAAAGTGGCAGGAGGAAGAACACAGGAAGAGGATGTCCAGGGGCCAGGGGAGAGGCAGTCAGTGGAGTGCCTGTAGTCAAGCCATGGGTAGAGCCTGTTCTTCCAGGAATCTGCTCAGGAAGCTGCTAGCTGCCCTAGGACGACCTAGAAGACAGGAAATCTCCAGTCTGGGCATTTGAGAGGAAAACGCCTGCTGTGAAGCCTATGGGGTTCCCATGAATGTTTTTCTATACAAAAGTCTTTGTGTCTGCAGGGCTCCTGCCCCCCTGCTGATTACACTGGCTGCAAATCGCTTGTCTCACTGGAGACAGGCCAGTGTGAGGTGCTGTCATGAGGGTCTTGCTGCGAGGAGGTGGGCAGAGGCCAGGCTGGACAGGGATCCCTTGCATCACCAGCACTGGCGGCCTGAGTGCACCCTGGCCCTGCCTTGGACAAGCTTTCACTCCTTCCCTTGGCTCATTTTAAAACTTAAGTCTCATATGCTGATTTTTTTTTTTTAATCTACAAAAAAATTCTTCCATGGTGCCATTTTTTTAAAAGATTTATTACTTTTTTACAGTTGATTGACAATGTTCTGTCAATTTCTGCTGAGCAGCAAAGTGAGCCAGTCATATAGTCTGTACACACACACATTCTTTTTCTGTGATCCATCTTATGCAACATAAAGGCCCAAGTCTCCAGCAACTGCAAGCCCCCACCCACTTCGAGGTTTTATTTTCCCAATGTGCCCATATCCCATGCGTGCTTCTGTAACGTGACTGCTCAGCCTGGGACTCTCCTCCCCCTTGAACCTGGGCTGACTTGAGTGACACATTTCTAATCTGTAGAATGGGGCAGAGTGACAAGGGGTGGGGGGCTGGTTTCCAGTATAGATCAGAGAAACCCTTTCTTTCTGTTCCCTCCCATCCCGAGTCTCTCTCTCTCCAGCTGCCATGCTGGGAGAAGACAAGCCAGGTATAGCAGAGGCCCAGGGTCCCAGCTAAGCCCCACCTTCAAGTCACCCCAGCCCAGGAACCAGACAAGTGAATGAAGGAATCTCCAGACCAGCGGTAACCAGTAGAACTTTGTGATGGAAATTTTCTGTCCAGTACAGTGGCCAATAGTCATGTGTCTGCTAGGGTTTAAAAGAAACAGCAGAACCCCCTGTCAAATATGAATCTGAAATTAACTAGTATATGTCTTGTGCAATCTTTGGGATATGCTTATAACAAAACAATTGTTTTTCTGATAACCCAAATTTACTGCATTTTTATTTGCAAAGTCTGCAATGTGGCTAGTGCAACTGAAGAAATAGAATTTTCATTTTTCAAAAGTTTTAATTAAATAGCCACCCACCCCTGGTGACTACTGTATTGGACAGCACAATCTAGAGAGAGTGCCAGGTCCAGTCATTGTCACCCCAAGACAGTCATAGTCCCCCAGCTGAAGCCCCAAGTGTTAAGTAACAGGAGCCATTCCCTGTAGACCTGAAGTCCTTGACCCACAGAATCCCAGAGCACATAAGATGGTGGTTTGTAACTCAGTAGGAGCTGGAGCCCCTCAGGACCCCAAGCTCACTTCTGCCTCAGCCCCTTTGCTCCCTGTCTTGGAATGTCCTTCATGCCATTGGCTCTTCCCCTCACCTGTTTCCAATCTTTGCTCAAATCTTGCCTTTCGGTGAGGTGAGATTTCACTCCCTCCCTTGCCACCCAATTTAATTCCTGATCTACTCCCCCCCCCCCTTTTTTTTTTTTGTCTTTTTGCCTTTTCTAGGGCTGCTCCCATGGCATATGGAGGTTCCCAGGCTAGGGGTCTAATTGGAGTTGTAGCCACCACTCTATACCAGAGCCACAGCAACTTGGGATCTGAGCTGAGTCTGCGACCTACACCACAGGTCATGGCAACACCGGATCGTTAACCCACTGAGCAAGGTCAGGGATCAAACCCGCAACCTCATGGTTCCTAGATGGATTCATTAACCACTGAGCCACGACAGGAACCCCCTAATTTTCTTCTTTAACTCTCTCTAACAAATCTTCACAAGCCTCTTTCTGTCTTTAGTCAACACTCTGTCAGTCATTGTCATCAAATAGCTTCATGTTCTAGGAGAGTGACCCCCAAAACAGCCATCTCAGTGTGGGTGCCATGAACCAAATTAGCCGTTTTCCAGGCATGACCTAGCTTCAACTTGCTGTTACTGGGCTATAGCCCAAATGTTGGTATTTCACAGTATCACCCAGGGTTAGAGGTACTGTTTGGATGAATCCTGGTCATTGCCTGTGAGCCAGGGGTCTCATCAGCCCCATTTTACAGATGAGGAAAATTAGGCTCAGCCAGGAGGGGACAGGGTCTTCCCAGAAGGTTGAGGCTGGAGCTGGAGCCCCCTGAGCTTTGGAGGGGCCCTCTGTCCCCCAGGAGGTAGGTAACCCCTCCCCCAGGGCCTGTGCTGTGACCACAGAGAACCAGGCTAATGAGAGGCTTCTGGCCCCGCCCATTCCCGCTCTGTAATTTGCTCACTGCCCTTCCCTCTAATTTTATTGTCTTCTCAGCAGTTTCCCAAGACCTGGGGGTCCCGTTTCCAGTAGGAGGCCCCTCCCAGCCTTGATGAAAGGGGCTGCTTTCCTGTTTGGGGGCGGGGAGGGGCACAATTGTTTGCAGAGCCCTGCAAGGGGTGGAAAACCTGTTGGCAAATAGAGTAGGAAGCAATAGCCCCTTCCATCCACCAGGTCCCATTCTAAGTACTTTTTCAGACACTTTTTAGAAACTTCACAGAACTGGTAATAGAGCAGGAGCAGGACATCTGGGGGTCCAGCTAGATGCTCTGGTGGCAGCCTCTCTCGAGTCACTGCCTGGTGTTGGGGTTTAATTTTTCTTGCTTGTTTTCCTCCAGGTCTTGTTTCTCCTCCTGGACTGTGTCTCCTATGGGTGGGAACTTAGTCATGTTTTCCAGACATTCAGTCCTTGCGGGTGTTGGTTTCTGCCTCCCTCCTGCAGCTCACACATTTGCACTGGGGGAGGAGGTTTGCTCTGAACACAACAGGAGGGTCCAGACAGGTAACTTTTTGGCCCCCTCTGTGCATCCAAGAGGCATTTGGAATATCAATCTCCTTTAGGATGAGGATAACCTCTCAGACTAGTTCAAGGGGCTGTGAGGACCAAGGGAGGTGGTCCACCAAAGCCTTTAGAAAGAAGCCCGTATATAGTCAGTGCGAATAAAAGAGATGTCCTATTATTGGTTCCTGACTGAGGGCCATGCACTCGTCAGACTCCCAGTCAGGGCTGTTTGCTCCTCTGCTTTGGAGCCATTTACTTGCGGGGCTTATTCTAGGAATTCCATCTCTGCCAGAGTCCATGTCTCAAGTGTTCACAGGGCAGCTGGAGGTCACAGGCCGTGGATTTCTATGGCTGGGCAGGGTGCTCCCGCAGAGGGCTTGACCCTGCTCCCTGGATTGTGGAATTGCCCTCTGTGGACACTGCTCTCATACAGCTGCCTTTGCAGGCATAGCCCCTTAGCCAGGTGGACCCAGAAAGTCCAGTGCCCAGCCTGAACGTGGAGGGTCAACCATAGGAGTCCTCCACCTGCCCATCTCCTCTGCTGACACAGCCCTGGGGAGCTACTCTGTGGCCTCTTTCCCCCAGGGCACTGCAGGTATCCTGGGTTAAACCTGGCCACCAAGGCCACCTGACACTCTTCCTGCACACACAGGCTGGCCCTATGTCCTGGGGCATGGGAGAGGGGCAGGAGCTGGAGGGTCCTCTCCCCTCTGTAGGAAGGGTTGGAGGTGGGTCCACAGTCTCAGACCCGGCTCCATACCCCCTCCTGGGCTGCCCGGGCCACCTGCCAGATACAACATTGTGCCCAAGTCTGCTCTGGAAGATCCTGGACCACGGCAAATGTGAGCACTCACCTATGAACTCCAAGTCAAGTTTTCCTCCTAAATTACCCTGATCCCCTGAGGTGCCTGGGGTTGGGGGACGTGGAGAGAGGTTGAGGTGCAGGTGGCAGTTGCCCTAAGGGGCCCCCCGCCTTTGCCCCTCTCCCTTAGTCTCTGAAGCTTTCCCTGTAGAGGGTGTACCCCTGCCCCACCAAGGTTTAAGGCCCCTGCTGTTAGCTTTGCATTAAATGATGCTGAAGTCAGTGTCCTGAGGGCTGGGGCTGTGGGAGGCATCTACTGGACAAGGAAGGTATCTGGAATTTTAGGCAGAGGAAGTGGGAGTGCTGGGCCAGGGGGAGATGGTGTGAGGGGAGCGGATCCTGGGATGGTTGATGGGGGAAGGTGGTGCTTGTGGCCCCAGAAGGCAGAACCAACCGAGTGTGATGACAGGAGACAGGGATATGGGCTTGGGCTGGATTATGAAGATATCTTGTCAGCACAGCCCTCAAGGGGAGGTGGGCATGTTCTGGGCTCTGCCTACCCAGCTGCCTCCTCCGGGAAGACCCCTATGGTGCCTCTCCTTTGTTCCCAGCCCTGCCCTTCTGCTGGAGCTGCCTGCAGTCTCTGCTCGCAGGCGAGGCTGGAGCACTGAGGTCTGGCCTGGAGGGCCTTCTCCCCTGACTCTGGTTGGCCGATGAGGGGCAGTGCTGGGACTTTGAGGACAAGCTGCTGGCCTGTAGGAGCCACCGGGTGGGGGTGGGGTCCATGTGGCGATGCAGAGAGAGAGATCCCTGATGGTGTCGCTCCAGCACTGTCCTTGCTGCTATGGGACCTCCAGGGGTCAGTGGTTAGTCACACTGCGGGGGTCGGGGTGGGGGGCCGGCAGGGGCTGGAGTCTTAGGAGGGCAGGGGTTCCTTCCTGGGACTGGAGCAGGGGTTCAAGGAAGGCTTCCTGTAGGAAGGGATGGAGACCCCATAGCCCAGAGGGGTTGTCTGGACAATCTGGTTGGAGGGAAGAAAGGCCTTCCCAAAGCGGAGAGCAGCTGACTTACGGCTCCCCCTGGGAGGCTGGGAGAGGTGAGTGGATGCCAAGGACTCTCCCTCTCTACCTCTCAATTCTCTTGTAGCCAAAGCTGTGTCCTACCTCTTCCTGCTCTGCGACTCAGCTTACTCTTCTGTTAAATGGGTCTAACCAGCTTCACACTTGAACAGGCATCAGAATCAACAGGGACGGTGCTAAAAACGCACAGTCCCGGGCTTTGTCCCTGAGTGAATGGAGGGGTGCATGTTGGCTGGGTGGGGCACAGGGCTGTGCATTTCTGATGAAGGCCCTGTGCCTATACTTTGAGAAGTTCCCCCACACCCCCTGGGAGTCCAGCAGGCCCTTTGGACACTAGAATCCATGAAGCAGACTGCCGAAGCAGTACCCATGTTTACCCGGGACCTTCCAGGCCCGAGCTCATCAGAGATCACAGGCAGTGTCTTTGGGCTACGCCCTTGCCAAACACAGCCCACTGAGCCCCTGACGCAGCTCACTGCCCTGGCCACCATCCTGAAGTTCCCCAGGAGGATCAGCTGAAAGGCATCAAGGGCATGTGCCAGGGGCCCTCTCCAAGGCTCTGAGGAGGGGAGCTCAGTGGCCTGGGGGTCCTGGGAGTGCTCTCCAGGGACCCTTTCTAGACCAGGCTCCCTCTGTGGCTCAGCCTCCTGGCCTTGTGCCTTTCCTCACCTTTGTCAATATTTATTTCTCCCCTGGCCTCAAACAGCCTGGTATTTGCTTAAAGGGCCAGAGCAAACTGACGTGGCAGCTGTTACTTCCATGCCTTGCCCTCTGCTGCTCCCTGGCCCATCCCTGGGAATGCCCCATCTCTGCAAGCATGTCCCCAGGCAGCCCCAGCACAGCTTTCCCAGGTCACCTGAACCTGTCCTGTATCCAGTCCACAGGCCTAGAACTCAGCTCCTGAGAAAGTCCTTAAGGTGGCAAAACTGCTCCTGGCTGCAGCACGAACTCCTGATCCCAGTTGGAATAAGCCATAAAGAGGTGGTGAAAGAACATGCTGTTTGAGACGGATTTGTACATTATTTTCTACGGAATCAGATCCTGGCCTTGGCTGATGCCTCGCATGGGCTTGGGAGACCCTGTCGTGGAGCATGGAGCCCCAAGTGCCATTGATGAATGTGTGACCAGCCCTTGGACAGGGCACTGAACATTTTTTGTGCCAAATCTGTTCAACTGGGATCTTGTAACTTTTGCCTCCTTTGAACTGGGGTGGAGGAGGAGCACACTGCAGAGAAAAGGCCTAGGCTCTGACCACACTACAGAATATTTTGAGGGGTATCACCCCAGTTTTGAGCATCACTTGGATCAGTACTAGTATGGTGATTGTTTCTTTTCTAAAAATAAGGTCATGGAGTTCCCGTTGTGGCGGAGTGGAAATGAATCCAACTAGGAACCATGAGTTGCAGTTCGATCCCTGGCCTCTCTCAGTGGGTTGGGGTTCTGGCGTTGCCATTAGCTGTGGTGTAGTTCACAGATTTCTCTTGGATCCCGCATTGCTGTGGCTGTGGTGTAGGTTGGTAGCTACAGCTCCTATTCAACCCCTATCCTGGGAACTTCCATATGACGTGGGTGGGTGCAGCCCTAAAAGAAAAAAGAAAACAAACAAACAAACAAACAAACAAAAAACGCTGCTGGTAAGCCGGACATTTGCTACTGTTTTTAAAAATTCTTATTTTGAACTACACTTTCAAAAGCAGGAATAAAAAGAAGTAGTAAATTAAAATTGCAAGAATGGTATAGAAATTCTCCTGTCCTCTTCTTCCAACTTCCCTCCAAATCGTGGCCCATCAATCAAACCTGGGAGGATAACTCTGCACTAACCACCTTAATCCAACTCAGGATGCTGCATGAACCTCGCCAGCTTTTCCACCCACTTCCTTCTTGTGCTCCAGGAACACAACCAGGATCCCACATTTGGTCATTCTATGTCTCCAGGTGTCTTGCCCTCAGCAACGGTTCCTAAGTTGTGCCCTGTCTGTTAGGACCTGGACATCCAGGAAGAGTGCCGCTCAGTCACTTGGCTGCTCATCTCTCAGCCCAGGCTTTGTGGGTCTCCTCACACGCATCCAGACATGGCGTTTGTACCAGGAGATCACAGCGCTGATTTCTGCAACGATGTCTGCTCTTGGGTCCAGTGGCTCTGTAAGGTTATTTTACCTCCCACCCCATGCCTTGTCCACAGAGGACTCAGGAGAGAGACCCTGAGGCTCATGCAGATGTCTTTTCTCCTCAAACCTCCCACAGATTCTAGCATCCCTCAGTTGACCTTGCCTGCTGTCCCTTCAGCGGTGTTTGCCTGATTCTGGCTGCCTCTACCTCCCTCCCTCCCTCCCTCCCTCCCTCCTTCCACAGGTGTGAATTGGATTTCCATTGCAAGAAAGAGCTCTCCTTCTGCTCGACTGATGTATTAATCAAGTAGTTATTCATATCAGTGTGGACTTGTGCATATTTGATTCTGTGGGTGATAATCTGATACTATCCTTTTTTTATTTCATCATTCAGAGGCCATGTCTCCAGCCCTGGCTGTTGGGAGCTCCTTCAGGGCTCCTGAGTCCTTTGGACGAGGCCTCCCCCGACCCCATCTTTTCTGGTTCCCCACGGTATTCCAGGATTTGCTGCTGGCCTTGCTCAGCGAAGCATTGGATATTTTCCTTGGGTTCTGTGGGCTATTGAGGCCACAGGTCACATCTTCTGTTTGATAGCAGTTATGGGCTAGATTATACTGAAAACATATTCCTTAGTTGACTGGTGTGTCACTGGGAGATTGGAAGTCGTGGTTGTTTTTTGTTTTTTTTCTTTTACTTTTATATTTTTATATTTTTTTACTTTTTATATTTTTAAGGTTTTTATTTTTTCTATTATAGTCAATTCACAATGATCTGTCAATTTCTGCTGTACAGCAGTGACCCAGTCATTCATATATATAATACATATACATATTCTTTTTCTCACATTATTCTCCATCATGTTCCATCACAAGTGACTAGATACACTTCCCTGTGCTATAGAAGGATCTCACTGCTTATCTACTACAAATGCAATAGTTTGCATCTACTAACCCCAAACTCCCAATCCATCCCATTCCTTCCCCATCCCCTTTGGCAACCACGAATCTGTTCTCCAAGTCCATGAGTTTGTTTCTTTTCTGTAGGTAGTTTCATTTGTACCATGTATTAGATTCCAGATATAAGTGATATCATATGGTATTTGTCTTTCTCTTTCTGAGTTACTTCACTTAGTGTGAGAGTCTCTTGTTCCATCCATGTTACTGCAAATGGCATTATTTTGTTCTTTTTGATGGCTGAGTAGTATTCCATTATGTATATATGCCATATCTTCTTAATCCATTCATCTGTTGATGGACATTTAGGTTGTTTCCATGTCTTGGCTATTGTGAATAGTGCTTCAGTGAACATAGGGGTGCATGTATCTTTTCCAATGAAAGTTTAGTCTGGATATATGCCCAAGAGTGGGATTGCTAGGTCATATGGTAATTCTATATTTAGTTTCCTGAGGTACCTCCACACTGTTTTCCATAGTTGTTGTACCAATTTACATTCCCACCAACAGTGTGGGAGGGTACCCTTATCTCCACATCCTCTCCAGCATTTGTTATTTGTTGATCTTTTTTAGGGCCACACCCATGGCATATGGCACTTCCCAGGCTAGGGGTCAAATCGGAGCTGCAGCTGCTGGCCTATACCACAGCCACAGCAATGCAGGATCCAAGCTGCATCTTCGACCTACACCACAGCTCATGGCAACGCCACATCCTTAACTTACTACTGATCGAGGCCAGGGATCAAACTTACAACTCATGGTTCCTAGTCAGTTTCGTTTCCACTGCACCACAACGGGAACTCCTTTGTTGACTTGTTAATGATGGCCGTTCTGACCAGTGTGAGGTGGTACCTCATTGAAGTTTTGATTTGCATTTCTCTAATAATTAGTGATGTTCAGCATTTGTTCATGTGCCTTTTGGCCATCTGTATATCTTCTTTGGAGAAATGTCTATTCAGGTCTTCTGTCCATTTTTCGACTGGAAGGCTAGTCCTAGTTAGTTAGTGGTGAGTATCCCCGCGTGTCATTTTTTTGATTGGGTTGTTGGTTTTTTTGCTGTTGAGTTGTGTAAGTTGCTTGTATATTTTAGAGATTAAGCCTTTGTCAGCTGCATCATTTAAAACTATCTTCTCCCATTCCATAGGTTGTCTCTTTGTTTTCCTTTTTTTGATGGTTTCCTTTGCTGTGCAAAAGCTTTTAAGTTTGATTAAGTCCCATTGATTTATTTTTGTTTTTATTTCTGTTGCCTGGGGAGACTGACCTAAGAAAACATTTATAAGGTTGATGTCAGAGAATGTTTTGCCTATGTTTTCTTCTAGGAGTTTTATGGTGTCTTGTCTTATGTTTAAGTCTATAAGCCACTTTGAGTTTATTTTTGTGCATGGTGTGAGGGTGTGTTCTAGTTTCATTGATTTACGTGCAGATGTCCAGCTTTCCCATCACCACTTGCTGAAAAGACTGTCTTCTTCCCATTTTATATTCTTGCCTCCTTTGTCAAAGATCAATTGACCGTAGGTGCCTGGATTTATTTCTGGGTTCTCTATTATGCTCCATTGGTCTGTATGTCTGTTTTTGTACCAATACCGTACTGTCTTGATTACTGTAGCTTTGTAATATTGTCTGAAGTCTGGGAGAGTTATGCCTCCTGCTTGGTTTTTGTTCCTCAGAATTGCTTTGGCAATTCTGGGTCTTTTATATTTCCATATAGAAGGTAGAGAAAAGTTTTATTTGTTTTTGTTTGTTTGTTTTGCATTTTAGGGCCACACCCATGGCATATAGAGGTTCCCAGGCTGGGAGTCTAATCGGAGCTACAGCTACAGTTGCTGGCCACAGCCACAGCAACACAGGATCCAAGCTGCATCTGTGACCTACACAACAGCTCACGGCAACGCCACATCCTTAACCCTCTGAGTGAGGCCAGGGATTGAACCCACAACCTCATAGTTCCTCTTCGGATTCATTTCTACTGTGCCATGAAGGGAACTCCCTTTCTTTTTCTTTTTCTTTTTTTTTTCATATAAATTTTTAGATTGTTTGTTCTAGTTCTGTGAAAAATGTCATGGGTAATTTGATCGGGATCACATTGAATCTGTAGATTGCTTTGGGTAGCATGACCATTTTAACAATATTAATTCTTCCAATCCAGGAGCACGGAATATCTTTCCATTTATTTGAATCCTCTTTAATTTTCTTGATTATTGTTTTATAGTTCTCAGCATATAAGTCTTTCACATCTTTAGTCAGGTTTATTCCTAGGTATTTAATTTTTGGGGGTGTATTTTTGTTTTCCTTTTCTACTATTTCATTGTTAGTATACAGAAATGCAACTGATTTCTGAATGTTAACCTTGTATTCTGCTACTTTGCTGAATTCATTGATCAGTTGGAATAGTTTTTGTGTGGAGTCCTTAGGGTTTTCTATATATAGTATCATGTTATCTGCATAGAGTTACAATTTTACCTCTTTGCTTCCAATTTGGATACCTTTTTTTTCTTTTGTCTGTTTGCTGTGGCTAGGACTTCCAATATATTAAATAAAAGTGGTGAGAGTGGGCATCTGTTGAGTATTATATTAGCTGTGGGTTTGTCATAAATGGCTTTTATTATATTAAGGTATATTTCCTCTATACCCACTTTGGGAAGATTTTTTTTATCATGAATGGATATTGGATTTTGTCAAATGCTTTTTCTGCATCCATTGAAATGATCATGTGGTTTTTGACTTTTCTTTTGTTAATGTGATGTATGACATTGATTGATTGCATATGTTGAACCATCCTTGTGAACTTGGGATGAATCACACTTGATTGTGGTGTATGATCTTTTTTTATATGTTGCTGAATTCAGTTGGCTAAAATTTGGTTGAGAATTTTTGCATCTGTATTCATCAAAGATATTGGCATATAATTTTCCTTTTTGGTATATCTTTGATTTTGGTATTTGGGTGATAGTGGCTTCATAGAATGTCTTTGGGAGTGTTCCTTCTTCAACATTTTGGAGAAGTTTAAGACAGATGGGTATAAGTTCTTTGTATGTTTGGTAGAATTCACCTGTGAAGCCATCTGTCCTGGACTTTTGTTTGTAGAGAGTGTTTTTATTACATATTCAATTTTATTTCTAGCGATCACTCTGTTCAGTTGATCTATTTCTTCTTGATAACAGTTATGGTGGGCTGTAAGTGTCTAGAAAGTTGTCCATTTCTTCTAGGTTGTCAAATTTGTTGGCATATAATTGTTCATAGTATTGTCTTATGGTTTTTTGTATTTCCGCAGTATCCATTTAGATTTCTCCTTTTTTCATTTCTTGTTTTGTTTATTTGAATTCTTTCTCTCCTCTTCTTGGCGAGTCTGGCCAGAGGTTTGTCAATTTCCTTTACCCTTTCGAAGAACCAGCTCTTTTGGTTTTATTGATTTTTTTTCTATTTTTTGAATCTCTAGTTTATTGATTTCCTCTCTGATCTTTATGATTTCCTTCCTTCTGCTGACTTTAGGTTTTGTTTGTTCTTTTTTCTGATTCTTTTAGGTGGTGGGTTACGTTGTCGATTTGAGACTTTTCTTCCTTTTTTGAGGAAGGCCTATATTGCTGTGAACTTCCCTCTAAGCATTGCTTTTGTGGCATCCCATAGATTTGTGTTTGTAGGTTGGAAGTTGTGATTGTCATGTAGGGAGCTGTTCAAACCAGGCAGGATCTCGTTAAGCTCCAAAACTACTGTCATTTATGAATTCTCTTCCTTCTACCTTAAAGTCTCCCCAGTGAGCCCCTAGGGTTGAAAAGCATGGGAACACCCAACTCAAATTGACCAGGAACTTCCTTTGCCTGGCAGACAGAAGAGTGCCAAGATTTTATGCTGATGACCTTGACCTTTGTTCATGAGCTTCACCTGATCTTAACTAACAACTGAGAAAGTTGGAAAGTTTCTTAGTTTGAGTTCCCTCAGAGGCTGACCTTGTTATATGGATTCAAAGGCAAGGACTTTCTATGGGAGGTGATCTCAGGGGGGCATGGAGAAGCGAGATGGGGATTGGAGGGCAGCCATGACTGAATTATTATTGTATCATCAAGTACATCATCAGCATCTGGGCAACTAGAGCTCAGTACTGCTGAAAAGCCTGGGAGACAGTGTGGGATGCAAACCTAGGAGCTGGGCCCCACAGGACCTGGGATATTTATATACCAACTCTTGTTAATTTGGGGGGTCAGCTGCTCCTTGGCATATTAATTCTCTAGTTCTTCTAAGCACGCAGGCAGAGCGGGGTATGGCAGCTGGAGAAAGTCCACCAACAAAGTTGTGCACAGAAATGGTAAGGTCTGCAGGCTATGGCGGGGACTCCATGCCGATCCCCATTTTACAGGTAAAGAAACTGAGGGGCAGAGCAGCTAAGTGACTTATTTGGAGTCTAGAAGTGGTACCAAGTATCGGCACTTGAGGATATGAATTTGGGTAAGGATCGTGTCAGATGGTTCAAAGTCTCTACCCAGACTTTGGAATCTCCTCCCTTTGGCCCTGCTTCTCATGGCAGGTCCCTTTACCCCACCCCCGGCCCCCTGCCACTCACTGGCCTGGAAGTGGCCTCCAGGGCTGGGCTGGGTGTTTGTTTGCACAAGGCAAGCCCCAGCAACAGGAATGATGGTTCCACCTAGTGTCTTGGTAGCTGCAAGTTGGTTGTTGAGTGGGATGGGGAAAAGCCCTTGCATTATTTCAGGAGACTTGAGTCATGTCAACCCTGCCAATGAGTAGTGTTACACAATTCAGTGAATAGACGGAAGAAATCCTGGCCTCTTATTTGCTTAGACTGTTGGGCTGACAGTCTTTTCCTTCCTCTGGCCCCAGGCTGCTCTGACACCCCCCAAAAATAGAACTTCCCCATTCAGTGTCATACTGTGGTAGGACCCGGATCCTCACTGTTCTCCGGGCCCCTCCCAACCTCCTGCATCTAGTATTCCGACAACTCCTCACAGCCCCTTGTATATCCCCAGCCTGTCCTGGTGAACTCTTGGGCCTGGGCTGTCTTTATGAGTCTGGAGAGAGAATTCTGGGCAGGAGACCTGGGCTCTGCTGACAAATAGCCATGGATGACGTGAGGCTGGGGTGTAGCCTCCACTGCCCACTGGAGGAGTCCAAGCGTTTAAAGAGGAAATTACCCTCACCCAGTCCATCTCCTAGGACTTCAAAGCAGATGAGGTTACAAGACGGCCTGGCCGACTTCCCAGGCTCCTCTAAGAAACAGAAAGAGACAATAAGCATATAAAAAGATGCTCCACCTCACTGTTCTTTTTTTTCCCAAGAACATGTGCCTTAAAAATACTAGCGAATTAGGAGTTCCTGTCTTGGCTCAGCAGTTGACGAATCCAACTGGTATCCATGAGGATATGGGTTCGATCCCTGGCCTTGATCAGTGGTTGAAGGATCCAGCATTGCCCTGAGCTGTGGTGTAGGTTGCAGACGGAGCTCCGATCCTGAGTTACTGTGGCTGTGACTGTGGCTGTGGCTGGCAGCTTCAGATCGGATTCGACCCCTAGCCTGAGAACTTCCATGTGCTGTGGGTGCAGCCCTTAAAAAAAAAAAAAAAAAAAAAGGACCAGTAAATACATAAATAAAAGTACTAGTGAATTAGGAGTTCCCGTCGTGGCGCAGTGGTTAATGAATCCAACTAGGAACCATGAGGTTGCGGGTTTGGTCCCTGCCCTTGCTCAGTGGGTTAACGATCCGGCGTTGCCGTGAGCCGTGGTGTAGGTTGCAGACGCGGCTCGGATCCTGCGTTGCTGTGGCTCTGGCGTAGGCTGGTGGCTACAGCTCCAATTCGACCCCTAGCCTGGGAACCTCCATATGCCGCGGGAGCGGCCCAGGAAAGAGCAAAAAGACAAAAAAAAAAAAAAAGTACTAGTGAATTAAAGATGCTAGTGATGGCAGGGAGGGGGGCAGTCGAGCCCTTTTGTCCACATCCTATAACCCAGAGAATCATGTCTTTGAGTCTGTGGGAGAGAAACACTCGCATAGGCATGTGGGGTCTTAGGGGTGTGTAAGGCTGTTCACAAAAGCTGTGCTTCTCAGCTGTCCCTGGACAAGCACTAGCCTTTATTCCCAGTCTGTCACTAACTCATACATTTTTACGTTTACTGTAAAAATGAACTGCTGGAGAAATAAAATTTTAAAAACCGAAGACAACACAAGTCCCTGATATTGTTTTCTTTTTCTTTTCTTTTTTCAGGGCCGCACCCACAGCCCATGGCAGTTCCCAGGCTAGGGGTCAAACCGGCCCACACCACAGCCACAGCCACTCTGGATCCTTCACCCACTGAACAAGGCCAGGGATCAAATTCACGTCCTCGTGGATAGTCGGGTTCGTTACTACTGAGCCACAATGGGACCTCCACCCTTGATTCTTCATGGTGAGATCTGACATAACATCACTCTGCCAAGTTGCTATAAATTTTTTTTCAGTACTTATGCTCCCCACCCAACCCCCTCTCTTATCTCATCATAACTAATAAACAGCTCCTGGGCCAGCCTCGGGCACTGGACCACAGACTCTGAGTCCAGCTGCTCAGCTATGTTGCTTGCAAAACAAACTGGAGAGAACCTACATACTTATTTAATAGAAGAATGACTATATAAATATGCTATGTCCATAGCACAAAATCTGTGTAAATAAAGATGGGAGATTTCTAAGACCTGACATGGAAGGATGGCTGAGACGCATTATTGAGCGGAAAAAGGACACAGTTTTCTCATGTGTTAAATGTGAAAAAAAAAACCCACCACAATAAAACAACCCTCTTTGATTCCTATGGGCTCATGAATATGTATGAAAACATATAGCAGAGGGACTGGAAATGCATCCCTGTGATACAGGCACAGCTCATTGTTCTGCCCTTTACTGCACTTCGAAGATACTGCATTTTATTTTTTGCAAATTCAAGGTTTGTGGCAACCCTGTGTCCAGCTAGTCCATCGGTGCCACTTTTCCAACAGCATTTGCCCACCTCATGTCTCTGTGTCCCATTTTGGTAATTCTTGAAATATTTCAAACTTTGCCTATTTGTGATAGAGATCTGGGATCAGGAATTGTTGATGTTACTACTGCAAAAAGATTATGATCCCTGAAGTCTCAGAGGATGGCTATTATTTTTTTAGCAAGAAAGTACTTTCTTTGTTGTTGTGCCTGCAGCATGCAGAAGTTCCTGGGGCAGGGATGGATCCTGAGTCACAGTAGTGACTACACTGGATCCTTAACCCAAGGGTCTCCACTAATTGATTTTCAAATGTTGACTAGCTTTGCATACCTGGGATAAATCCCACTTAGTTGTGGTGCTAATTCTGTTCATTCATTGTTGCTTTGACTTGCTAATATTTCATTGAGGGTTTTTGTATCTATGCTCATGAGAAATATTGGTCTATTCTTCTCTTGACATGTCTTTGGTTTAAATAGTAGGGTGATTTAGACTTCATAGAGTGAATTAGGAAATATTCTTTCTGCTTTTGTTCTCCGAAAGAGACCGTAGAGACTAGGTATTATCTTTTCCTTAAATGTTTGGTAGAATTCACCAGTGCAACCAGTTAGGCCTGGTGCTTTCTGTTTTGGAAGGTTATTAATTATTGATTCATTTTATTCAGTAGATATAGGCCTATTAAGACAGTCTATTTCTTCTTGTGTGCGTTTTCGTATGTTATGTCTTTCAAAGAATCCATTTCGTCTAAGTTATCGATTTGTGGGTATGGAGTTGTTTTGTTTTTTTTGTTTTTTCGTTTTTTTTGCTTTGTTTTTTAGGGCTGCATTTGAGGCATATAGAAGTTCCCAGGCTAGGGATAGAATCAGAGCTAGCTGCAGCTGCCAGCCTGCACCACAGCCACAGCATCATCTCTGACCTTCACCACAGCTCAGGCCAACACCGGATCATTAATATGCTGAGTGAGGCCAGGGGTCAAACCATCCTCCTCATGGATACTAGTTGGGTTCATTAACTGCTGAGCCATGACGGGAACTCCTTCTTCCTTTTTAGACATAAAAAATCATATTTCATTTTGTGTCTGTATCACATTTTGTTTATCCATTCATCCATTGATGGACATTGGCTGGCTTATGCCTTTTGGCTATCGTGAATACTGCTGTTATGAATGTAGGTATGTAAATAGTTCTTCAAGATCCTGCTTACTTTTCTTTTTTTTTCCTTTTTTTCAAATATTACTCAATGAATTTATTACATTTATAGTTGTACAATGATCATCACCTGCTTACTTTTCTTTTGAGTAGATACCCAGAAATGGAACTGCTGGATCACATGGTAATTCTCTGTTTAAGTTTTTGAGGAACCACCACACTGCTTTCCACAGTGACTACACCATTTTACATTCCCACCTACAATGCTGCCAAACTTTTTCTTTCCTTTTTTTTTAAGGTTACACCTGCGGCATATGGAAGTTCCCAGGCTAGGGGTGGAATAGGAGCTGCATCTGCTGGGCTACACCATAGCCACAGCACAACTCAGGTCTGAGCCCCATCTGTGACCTACACCACAGCTCACGGCAACGCCAGATCCTTAACCCGCTGATTGAGGCCAGGGATCGGACCCACATCCTCATGGATCCTAGTCAGTTTTGTTAACCACTGAGCCACTAAGGGAACTCCCGACAATGCCTTTCTTTTCTTTTCTTTCTTTTCTTTCTTTTTTTTTTTTTTTGTTTTTTTAGGACCACAGTCATGGCACATGGAGGTTCCCAGGCTAGGGGTCTAATCGGAACTACCATTGCAGGCCTACACCACAGCCACAGCAACGCGGGATCTGAGCTGCCTCTTCGACCTACACCACTGCTCACAGCAACACTGGATCCTTTACCCACTGAGCAAGGCCAGGGAGCAGACCTGCATCCTCATGGATACTAGTCAGGTTCGTTAACCACTGAGCCTCGATGGGAACTCCCTTCTTGTTTACTCTGACCGAGGAGACGTATAGGCTGCCAGTCAGGGTAAATCTCTTCATCTGGTCCACTTCCCTTTCCCCAGCCCCCCCCACTGCAAAGACATTATTGCCTCATTCAGTGTTTCAGTTTCCCTTCCCACCATCCATTGAGATCTACTGCATTATTTACATCTGCGTTTAAATAGGCTGAGTGGTTTCCATCTTTTGAAAGCTCTCCCTTGAGAAATTCACATCATCCATGTTGTATTCCTGCCAAAAATGTTTAACCTGAATCCAGTCATGAGGAAACAATCAGACAGACCCAGAATGTGGGACATAGTACGTGACAACTGGCCTGAACTCTTCAAGTGTGTCAGTGCCATGACAGACAAAGAAAAGACAGGGCACGGCTTTCGATTAAAGAGGAGGACAGAGACGTGATGGCCCAAGGGAATGCAGGAACCTTGACTGGATCCAGGACTGGGGAAGAGAAAGTAGCTTTAAGGGATGTTTCTGGATGTAGATGTGGTCTGCTCACTAGATGATGTTATTGATTCATTGTTAAACTGAGAGTTCCTGTCGTGACTCAGCAGTTAACGAACCTGACTAGCATCCATGGGGATGCAGGTTTGATCCCTGGCCTCCCCCAGTGGGTTAAGGATCTGGCATTACTGTGAGATGTGGTGTAGGTCACAGACGCAGCTCGGATCCTGCATTCCTGGGGCTGTGGCGTAGGCTGGCGGCTACAGCTCTGATTGGACCCCTAGCCTGGGAACCTCCATATGCTGCAGGTGCAGCCCTAAACAACAACAGCAACAAATCTTAAATTTCCTTGGGTGGGATATGGCACTGAGCTCATGTAGCAGAATGGGAAAGCATTCTTAGGAAAAGCATGCTGAAGTAGTTAGGAGTGTCTGCAACTTTATTTCCAGTGAGTCACCCCAAAATGAATATCTTGGGGGGAAGTGAATGAGGCAGAATGTTGACAAACGATGAATTTAGGTGAAGGGTGAAGAGGCGTGCGATCTTCCTTCAACTCTGCAGGTTTGATACTTTTCACAGTGGAAAGTTGAGCAGAAGAGAGTCTTCCCTTGATCCGTATCTGCCTGTGGCTGCCCCCAGTTTATCCACCATCCAGTGCAGCCGATCTTCTGGATAGAGTCCACTTCCTCACAGCACACGCATCCCTCAGGCCATCCCCGCTGGCTTCTGCCCATTACGGCACTGTAATTGCCTCGCCAAGGTCTTGACCGCTTCCATGCTACCCACCTGACAGGCTATGTTCCACACAGGCAGCCACGCCTCCTTCTTGAATTTCTTTCTTTCTTTCTTTCTTTCTTCTTTCTTTCTTTCTTTCTTTCTTTCTTTCTTTCTTTCTTTCTTTCTTTCTTTCTTTCTTTCTTTCTTTCTTTCCTTTCTTTCTTTCTTCTTTCCTTCCTTCCTTCCTTCCTTCCTTTCTTCTTTCTTTCTTTCTTTCCTCTCTTTAGGGGGTGCACTTGCAGCATATGGAGGGTCCCAGGCTAGGGGTAGAATCGGAGCCGTAGCCATTGGCCTACACCACAGCCACATCAACACCAGATCCAAGCTGCATCTGCAGGCAACACCAGATCCTTAACCCACTGATTCAGGCCAGGGATTGAATCTGCGTCTTCATGGATGCCTGTCACATTCGTTTCTGCTGAGCCACAATGGAAACTCCTCGAAATACTTCTGCCTCTCAGACTCCAGGATGCCTGCTTCTTCTGGTTTTCCTTCTGCCTCGCTGGTCTCTTCTTGCTCCTCTTTATTTGCTGCTTTTTCTCTACCTAGCCTCTAAATTTTGAGGAGCTCAGACTCTTTCTTTTTTTTTTTTTTGTCTTTTTGCCATTTCTTTGGGCCGCTCCTGCGGCATATGGAGGTTCCCAGGCTAGGGGTCGAATCGGAGCTGTAGCTGCCAACCTGCGCCAGAGCCACAGCAACGCAGGATCCGAGCTGCGTCTGCAAACTACACCACAGCTCACGGCAACGCCGGATCGTTAACCCACTGAGCAAGGGCAGGGATCGAACCTGCAACCTCATGGTTCCTAGTCAGATTCGTTAACCACTGCGCCACGATGGGAACTCCAGACTCTTTCTTCTTTAGGTCTTTCTTCAGGTGATTCATTGATTCTTATGGATTGAAAAAAACTGAGTTTGTTCTAATGATGCCCAAATACAGACCTCCAGCCTGGATCTTTCCTATACCTGACAACTCTTATTAGACATCTCTCCTTGGATAGCTCACAGATATTGAAAGTTTAACTTTTATTCATTAAGCAAATATTGAGCACCCACTATGTACTAGGCAATAGCTCCTAGACACTGGAGGTGGGGTGGAGAGTGGGGTGGGGGCTGGTGGGGGAGTGGGGGGTGGGGAGGAGCCGGTAATGGCTGCACTCACTGGGAAAGACAGATGACAAGCAAATAAGAAAGAATTTGAGGGTGGTGAGGTCTTTGAAAAGAATAAATGAAAAAAGGAATCTGTTAGAGACTGCTTGGGTAGACTTGTATTTGGGGTGATCAGAGGTGTATTTTTGATAAACTCCCTACCCCCCACTCCTCTCAGATCCCTCTAGAGTTATTTATTTGTTTATTTACTTATTGTCTTTTTGCCTTTTTTAGGGCCGATCCCACGGCATGTGGAGATTCCCAGGCTAGGGGTCTAATCGGAGCTGTAGCCGCCGGCCTACACCACAGCCACAGCAACATCAGATCCAAGCCACATTTGTGGCCTACACCACAGCCTGTGGCAATGCTGGATCCTTAACCCACTGAACGAGGCCAGGGATCAAACCCTCAACCTCATGGTTCCTAGTTGGATTCCTTAACCACTGAGCCACGACGGGAACTCCTCTAGACTCATTTAAATTCTTTCCTTTTTTTTTTTTTTTTTTTTCCCCCTTAGGGCTGAACCCACAGCATATGGAAGTTCCCAGGTTAGGGTCAAATCAGAGCTGTAGCTGTCGGCCCACCCCACAGTCACAGCAATGCAGGATCTGAGCCATGTCTGTGACCTACGCTGCAGCTCACAGCAATGCCCGATCATTAACCCACTGAGCAAGACCAGGGATCAAACCTATATCTTCATGGATACTGGTCAGAGTCTTAACCCACTGAGCCATAGTAGGAACTCCACTTTTCTTTCCTGCTCTGCAGATCAGCTTGCTCAACTCCTCCCTCTAATCTTGCACAAAACTCTACTCAGGGCTCAATTGAAAAAAAAGGAAAAAAAAAGAAAAAAAGAGTCAGGCCTCTTTGGAAGGAAGCTGCTGTCTCTCTGCCCTCTCCCCAACCCCAGCTCTGTCTCTTCCGGCCCCATCCCTGTCTCATACTAGCCCTGCACAGGCTCTTCTGCATCCCCTTTACTCCTCAACATCCCTGCCCTTGCCTCCCATCTATTTTGGACCAAAGATTAACCTTTAAAGGTAAAAATAAGGCTTTTCCCCAAATTGAGGCTTTATGCAGTGTTCTCCCAGAAACTTCTCCAGGTCCAACACTGCCAGAAGACACTCTCAGGGCTGGGCACCTAGAAAGTAAATTGCGTCCCACCAGGGTCTCCGAATTGCAGTTTTATGGATGAAAAGAAGCCATTGCATTTCTTTCCCTGTAACATTCTCACAGGTGTGGGCTTCCTGCCCAGGTATAGGCCTCCTCTCAGGTGAGATGATGAAAATCATGGAAGGGCTTATTAACCCTCCCCTGCATCAGTCACTCACCTGGGTAGCTTTTAATCTCCCCTCCTCCCTCCCACCTCCTGCCTCCCGGAACTGTCTACCCATTTAGACAGTGGTTCTCAAAGTGTGATTCCCAGAACAGCAGCATCTGTATCACCTGGGAACCTGTTAGAAACACACATTTCTGGGGGTTTTTTGGTTTGTTTGTTTTGGTCTTTTTAGGGCCCCACCTGCGGCATATGCAGGTTCCCAGGCGTGGGGTCGAATTGGAGCTGTAGCTGCCTGCCTACACCACAGCCACAGCAATGCCAGATCCAAGCCATGTCTGCGACCTACACCACAGCTCACGCCAACGCCAGATCCTTAACCCACTGAGCAAAGCCAGGGATCGAACCTGCATCCTCATGGATGCTAGTCAGATTCGTTTCTGCTGAGCCATGGTGGGAACTCCAGAAACGCACATTTCTGATGACAGCAGCGGGTCTCACACTTGAGTGTGTATCAGAACCACCGGGAGGGCTTGTTAGAATAATTATGTCAGACTGTGGTGGTGGGGGGGCTGGCTCCAGAGTCCGGGAGGACTCAGTGGGCCTGAGAACTTGCATTTCTAACAAGTTTCTGCTTCAGGAACACGCTTTGAGTATCACTGTGCTAGAGGGTGTGATTCAGTTGATCTGGGGTAGAGCTGGTCAGCAGCCTGTGTTTCAAAGCTCCCTGTGATTCTGACATGCAGCTGAATTTGAGAACCCTTGGCCTGTGGGCTGGGGTACAACATGGCTGGAGCTGCACAATTTCAGCAGAAAAGATGTTTTATTTTACTATTATTTTTTCCTTTTAGGGCTGCACCTGTGGCATATGGAAGTTCCTGGGCTAGGGGTTGAAAATGAACTGCATTTGCAACCCACGGCACAGCCATGGCAATGCCAGATCCTTAACCCACTGAGCGATGCCAGGGATTGAACCCACATCCTCATGGACACTATGCCTGTGAAGTTCTTAACCTGCTGAGCCACAACGGGAACTCCAAGAAGGTGTTTTAAATACAGGCCTTTCCTAAATAATTTCTTCCTTTATCTAGTCTTTCCTTGCAGGCCAGCTCTGTGCATCCAGCGTGCTCAGGGCCTTAAATTTCTGCTAAGGACCAGCAGGGCCCTTTCTGCGGCTCTGAGCAGGCCTGGCCTCCAGAGTGCAGGGCTGGGCTGGCAGTGCTTGGCCCCAGGTGCTACGGCGCTGTCAGAGGACAACCCAGGGGACTAAGTCCACTGAGAGCTCTGGGAGGGGCCATAGCCTGCGTGGCTGAAAAGGGACACATCCCTTTTGGCACCAGGTAAGCAGTAAGGATCAAAACCGTTGCCAAGGGCCTGGGGACTCTGTTTGAGGCTGTGCCAGTAAACTCCCAGATGACTGTGTTCATGGTATTACCTGTAAGCTTTGATGTTCAGCCATACTTCCATGAACTGTGGTCACCAAAACCTTTTACTGCTTTTATTCTTTTATTGAGGCATAATCTACATATGGTAAAATGGGAGTTCCCATCGTGGATGAGTGGTTCACGAATCCGACTAGGGACAATGAGGTTGCGGGTTTGATCCCTGGCCTTGCTCAGTGGGTTAAGGATCCGGCATTGCCGTGAGCTGTGGTGTAGGTTGCAGACACGGCTCAGATCCCGAGTGGCTGTGCCTGTGGTGTAGGCCGGTGGCTACAGCTCGATTAGACCCCTAGCCTGGGAACCTCCATATGCCACAGGAGCGGCCCTAGAAAAGACAAAAAAAAAAAGCACAGATCTTAAGTGGACTTTTTACCTGTTTACACATGTGTGACCACCACCCAGATTAGATATAGGACTTTTCATCATCCTGTGAGTCCCCTTGAGCCCTGTTCTCAAGCCCCCACCCCCCCCCACCCCCCCTGCCCCCAGCAGGCGGCCACTATTCTAACCTTCATCACCAGGAATGCATGCATTTTGCCTCTTGAACTTCGTGTATGTTTAGTTATTCAGGATGTGCTCTTTTGTGTCTGGTTTCTTTTGCTTGTTTGATATTGTTTTTGAGGTTCATCTGTATCATTGGCTGTAAGAGCAGTTTGCTCATTTCCCATCTGTGCTGTGCATGGTCTATTTCTCCGTTCTTCCTCTGATGGACCTTTGGGTTGTATTTAGGCTCTGGCAGTTAGCATTTCAGCTGCGATGTGTGTTTCTGTGCACGCTCTTGGTTGCGCATGAACAGCCGCCTTTCCTTTGGGTTTATCCCCAGACGGAGAACTGCTTGGTCGGATTTTAAGTGTATGCTTAACTTTAGAAGAAGTTTCCCTACAGTCCTTTGATGCGCCTGTGTCAACTCACATTCCCACTGACCCTGTGTATGATCCAGGCTGCTCCCTAGCCTCAGGCACTCTGGACCTTTCCAGAGATTTGGTTTTAGCCATCCTGGTAGTCACAGCACTCGTAGTTTTAATTTGCATTTCCCTGTAACCAGGGATGTTGAACAGTTGAATATCTTTTCCTGTTTCCAGGCCTTTGGCTATTCCCCTAAGTTGTTTGCCCACTTTTTCTATTGGGCATCTGAGACCTTTTAATTAAGGTAAAAGTGTTGTGAAACAGTGCCTTTGTTTTTCTTTTTTCTTTCTTTTTTTTTTTTTTTTTTTTTTGCTTTTTAGAGCTGGTACCCGTAGATGGAGATTCCCAGGCTAGGGGTCCAATCAGAGCTGTAGCTGCCAGCCTACACCACAGTCACAGCAATGTGGGATCCGAGCCTCCTCTGGGACCTACACCACAGCTCATGGCAATGCCAGATTCTTAACCCACTCAGCAAAGCCAGGGATGGAACCCACATCCTTACGGATCCTGGTTGGGTTTGTTAAACAGGAGCCATGATGGGAATTCCCTGACAGTGCCTTTCTTATGCTAGGAATTGAGGGGAATCAGTGGGCTTGTGAAGCAGAGGATGAGGGAGACAAAGGCCCTTTGTAATGAGTCAGTATCCTTGGTCCACGAAGCTGACTGATTTCTCCCTGACACCTCAAAAAGGGAACACATAAACTGGAACTCAGTAACATTCATCATATAGGGGGACCTCTTTTTTTTTTTTTTTTTTTTCTTTTTAGGACAGCACTTGCAGCATATGGAGGTTCCCAGGCTAGAGGTCTAATTGGAGCTATAGCTGCTGGCCTGTGCCACAGCCACATCAACGCCAGATCCGAGCCGTGTCTGTGACCTACACCGAAGCTCACGGCAATGCCGGATTCTTAACCCACTGAACAAGGCAAGGGATAGAACCCGAAACGTCATGGTTCCTAGTTGGATTTGTTTCTGCTGTGACATGACAGAAACTCTGATTTTTTTTTTTTTAAAGGGGAGTGTTAAGGTGGGCTGTTGTGGATTTTGCAATAAATGATACTCTTCACTCTCTACTCTTCCACCTCTTTGAAGCTAGGCCAGACCTTGGGTCCCTTCCACTTTGGGACAGCACCCTTTAAGAGGTTTAGGCCACCGGCCCTGGTGACTCAGACCCGCTGACCAGCTTGCTTGGCTCCTCGAAAAGCCTCCCTAGTAATGGAGGGTCCTCCCCAGTCCTCTGGGATTGCATCACCATCTAGACTCTGATTTCTTCAGAGTCCAGATTTGCATCCACCAGCCCAGATCTGCCAGCATCCGCATCCCTAGGTCCCCAGAAGAGGCCACGGACCACAGGCTGTCCTCCCCAACCCTGGTCTTTGTTGACCATTTGCTCTGCTCAGGTCATCTCCATGTGGGGGATGGACTTTGGACGCAGTGTGTTCCTCTGTGTGCAGGGCTCAGGTAAGCAGCCACCAGCTCCTTTCCTTTGCCACCTGGCTCCCACATGACCCAGTCAGTATTGATGAATTTAATGGATAAATGAATGATTTGGGGTCTGATCCAGTGAGGCAGGTCATCTTTTATTCCTGCCATCTTTGGCCAAAGGAAGAAACAGGGACACTCAAAAATTCTGAGTTTTGCTAGAGACTCAAAAATTTTGATATCTTCATTTTTTTTTTTTTTTTTTAGGACTGTACCCACAACATACAAGGGTTCCCAGGCTAGGGGTCAAGTTTGAGCTACAGCTGCTGGCCTATGCCACATCTATAGCAATGTGGGATCTGAGCCGAGTCTGTGACCTACACCACACCTCACGGCAATGCTGGATTCCTGACACACTGGGCAAGGCCAGGGATTGAACCTGCATCCTCATGGATACTAGTCGGATTAGTTTCTCCACTTTGCCACAACGGGAACTCCCAACATCTTCATGTTCTTGATGACTCATGAAGTTCCAACTTTCTTTGATTATTATCTTTTTTTTTTTTTTTGCATTTTCTAGGGCCTCTCCCTCGGCATATGGAGATTCCCAGGCTAGGGGTCTAATTGGAGCTGTAGCCGCCGGCCTACACCACAGCCACAGCAGCTTGGGATCCGAGCTGTGTCTGCGACCTACACCACAGGTCACGGCAACGCCAAATCCTTAACCCACTGAGCGAGGCCAGGGATCGAACCCACAACCTCATGGTTTCTAGTTGGATTTGTTAACCTCTGAGCCACGACGGGAACTCCGATTATTATTATTTTTTTATTTTTTGGCTGCCCCACATTATCTGGAGTTCCCAGGCCAGGGATCAGATCTGAGCCACAGTTGCAATCTAAGCCTCAGCTGTAGCAATGCCATATCCTTAACCCACTCTATTGGGATGGGAATTGAACCTGCGTCCCAGTGCTCCCAAGACACCGCTGATCCCGTTGCACCACAGCAGGAATTCCATCTTTGATTATTGATTACTGTTTTTTCCATTGACTTCATAATATAAGGGAAAGTGGAAAAAATGATAAGAGGATAAAATGCTGATGGGTTCAGTTGTGGGATCTTCAGAATCAGTCATCCAGTCATTTCTGCTGTATAGCACAGGGAACCATATCTCATCACTTGTGATGGAACATGATGAAAAAAAAGAATGTATGTAAATGTATAACTGGGTCACTTTTCTGTACAGCAGAAATTGACAGAACATTGTAAATCAACTATAACAAAAAATTTTAAAGAGCCCGATCATTTTAGTAGCTAACGTTGATCATGTGTCTCCTTGGTGTCTGCCATTGGACATTCCAATCTGGTGATGATGGACTCTCTGACTCAGTGTCTCCTCCTGGACGGGCATCGCCGATCATCTCCTGATGCAGAGTTTCTCTCACACTTACGGCTTCCTTAGTACTCCAGTGGGGGCTATTTGACCCCAGCCTCTGGGCAGTTTCCAGTGTCTGATTGTGCTAGGTTGTAATCCCAGGTGTGGCCAGTAGGTGCCTCCCTTCTAACACCTGAGGCTTCATGGCTGAAAATTTTGATTTCTACTTGACAAACGACAGTAAGGTACAAGTAAACGTTTTATTAAAAGAAAAAAGTTAACTTGGAATGAAGAGTGACCATGGGTAGTGAAGGGACTAATGCTGTTCAATTGAACTTTTGGAAATTTGTTCACAGTCTGTCCTGTGCAATTTCAATAGCCACTAGTCACATGTCACTGTTGAGTGCTAGACGTGTGGCTAGAGCCACTGAGAACATGATTTTTTTTTTTTTTTTTTGCTTTTTAGGGCCGAACCTGCAGCATGTAGAAGTTCTCAGGCTAGGGGTCAAATCGGAGCTACAGCTGCCGGCCTACGCCACAGCCACAGCAAGACAAGATCCAAGACTTGTCTGCGAACTACACCACGGCTCATGGCAACAACAGATCCTTAACCCACTGAGCAAGGCCAGGGATCAAACCCACAACCTCATGGTTCCCAGTTTGAATTTTAAATGTTATTTAATTTTGATTAATTCAAGTTTAAATAGCCACACAAGCCCAAGGGTCTCAGTTTTGGAATAATTTCTATATCTATCATTTCAGCAGAGGAGAAGCAAGAGAGGAAATGTGAAAGCAGGCACAACAGCCAGTTTAGGCTCCTCCTCGCCAATGTCCCAGACGATTCCGCTTCAGTTTAGTTTATTGTCAAGATGGGGAAGCAGAGAGATTTGGGAGTCAGTTCTGGCCTTGCTGCTTAATAGCTGCTGTGGTTTGGGACAAGCAAGTTCATCCCTCTGAGCCTCAGTTTCTCCGTCTGTAAATTGGGGCTCATAATACTAACCTCAAGACTCTCTGGAAGAGCCCTCAGGGCAGCAGCCATAGACAGTAAGTGCTGCCCCTGCAGGCTGATGACGGTGTGGCAGGCAGCGACAGACACCCAGCTCTGAGCTGGTCTTTCTTTTTTTTTTTTTTAAAGATTTAAATTTTTTCTATTATAATTGATTTACAGTGTTCTGTCAACTTCTGCTGTACAGCAAAGTGACCCAGTCACACACATACAGCATTCCCCTTCTAGTTTAGTTTCTCTGCAGGGGCTGAATCCGGGTGAGGACCCAGTCCAAAGTCAAGACCATCAAACCAGTGGCTTACCCAGGAATCTCCTAGGAGTCAGGTGGCTGCGGCAACTTCGCTCACCCAGAGGTCAATTCAAAGGGCAGATGAAGGGTTGAACTCACCTCCAGGAAGTTGGGGTTTTCACCCCCCTCTTGTGCTCTCTGCATGGTTAACCCCAGTGGCTGCCCTCTCAGTTCTTCTCAGGGTCCCCACCAGGGGGGCTGGAGAAACACAGACCAGCTGAAACTCTCATTCTGGGTCCTGTCTGGGTTATGTTAACCATCTTTTACTAGAAGGTTTTGAGTGTCACAGTGATGGGGTTTCTCCCCACCTGCACCCTATCTCTAGTCCTGAGTACTCGAGGGCCTAACACAGGTGTGTGTGTGTGTGTGTGTGTGTGTGTGTGTGAGTGATGGGGGGATTTCCTTTAAAAGCAGCACTTCTTGAAAATCAATAAAGCTTGTTTAATATGCAAATTCTGACTCAGGAGGTCTGGGGATCCTGAGAATCTGCATCTTTCTTTCTTTCTTTCTTTCTTTCTTTCTTTCTTTCTTTCTTTCTTTCTTTCTTTCTTTCTTTCTTTTCTTTCTTTCTTTCTTTCTTTCTGCTTTTTAGGGCTGCACCCACGGCATATGGAGGTTCGAAGGCTAGGGGTCAAATCGGAGCTGTGACCCCTGGCTTACACCATAGCCACAGCAACTTGGGATTCAAGCTGCATCTTCAACCCACATCACAGCTCAGGGCAACTCTGGATCCCCAACCCACTGGGAGAGGCCAGGGATTGAACCATCCTCAGGGATGCTACTCGGGTTTGTTTGCTGCTGAGCCACAGCAGGAAACCCCTCAGAGGCTGCATTGCTAACACACTCCCAAGTGGTGCTGACCTTGCTGATCCCAGGGCCACGCCCAGTAGCAAGATTCCCATCAGCAATTCTAAAGGGTGGTCCTGAGGGGCTGAAAGCACATCCCCTGACAGGTGACTTGTTAGAAATGTAAATTCTTGGAGTTCCTGTCGTGGCGCAGTGGTTAACGAATCCGACTAGGAACCATGAGGTTTCCGGTTCGGTCCCTGGCCTTGCTCAGTGGGTTAAGGATCTGGCGTTGCCGTGAGCTGTGGTGTAGGTTGCAGACGCGGCTCGGATCCTGTGTTGCTGTGGCTCTGGTGTAGGCCGGCGGCTACAGCTCCGATTCGACCCCTAGCCTGGGAACCTCCATATGCCACAGGAGCGGCCCTAGAAAAGGCAAAAAGACCAAAAAAAGAAAAGAAAGAAAAAAAAAAGCAATGCAAATTCTTGGGCCCCATCCCATCCCTGTTCTGTTTCTACTGAATCAGAAATTTGAGGGTGGAACCTGGCAATCTGTGTTTTCTCAAGATTCGCCAGAGATTCAGATGCACAGTAATGTTCGGGAATTGCTGTTCTCTGTCACTGGTTCTCAAATGTGGCTGCTCTTTGGAATCACTAGTTTCCAGCTGATTGTTTTTCATTATTGTTTTATGTTTTCAATTGTTTCTTTTATTTTTGCACTTAGAAATCAGCATGATGGGAGTTTTTGTTGTGGCTCAGTGGGTTAAGAACCTGACATAGGGTCCATGAGGATGTGGGTCCAATCCCCGGCCCTGCTCAGTTGGGTTAAGGATCCAGTGTTGCTGTGAACTGCAGTGTAGTTTGCAGATATGGCTCGGATCTGGCGTTGCTGTGGCTGTGGTATAGGCTGGCAGCTGTAGCTCCGACTCAACTCTTGGCATGGGAACTTCCATGCCAAGTGCAGCCCTGGGGGGGGTGGGGAAGAAGAAATCAGCATGATGGAGGTGCAGTTTCCTGGGGAGTTAAAAAAAAGTCAATTGCTTGGGCCCTAATTCTGGTTAGGAGATTCTGGATTGCTTACTCTGGAATGCAGCCTGGATGGGATACAAGGTTGATTTTTTAAAGTCTTGGTTACTTACTTGGCCCAGGAGCTTGGGTCCTCCAACCAGAGCTCCTAATCTAGTCTATTTCCTCAGCGTGGAGTTTTTAAGGGCTCCTGAGTGTGAGAATGACCTTCGTGATGGAGGGAATCCAGGATCTGCCTTGGAGGGGGAATTCCTGCTTTGCAGCTCAGCGGGGAAAGGCCCTTTGGTCCTCATTAGAGAAAGGGACCCTAAGATAGTCCCAAACGGAAATTCTGAAGGGTTACAGGGAATTGTGGGTGAGAGAAGGACAATTCCCCAGACAGGAGGGAGAGGTTCTTGCCAGAGAAGTAAACACTCAGACTTGGAAAGATCAGCGTTGGGGGCACCAATGGTGCCTTGGGTATATGGGATTTTCTTCCCCTTTTAACTTTTTTTTTTGTCTTTTTAGGTCCGCACCCTTGGCATATGGAGTTTCCCAGGCTAGAGGTTGAATCAGAGCCGCAACTGCCCACCTACACCACAGCTCACGGCAACACCAGATCCTTAACCCGCTGAGTGAGGCCAGGGATCAAACCCTTGGCCTCATGGATGCTAGTCGGGCTCTTTAACCCCTGAGCCATGAGGGAAACTCCTCCCTTTTAACTTTTAAGTTTAACATAATTTCAGGCTTATAGAAAAATTGGGAGAATAGGACAAAGAACTGGTTTTCACTCTTTACCCACATTCTGTGTGTGTGTATTTTTTTGGCTATGCCTACAGCATGTGGAAATTCCCAGGCCAGGGGATCAAACCCATGCCACTGCAGTGACAACGCTGGACCCTTAACCTGCTGCGTCACAAGAGAACTCCATGTATTTTTTTTTTTAATATGAGAATAAATTGCAGATAGGGTGCCTTTTACCGCCCAAAGCTTTAATCATATAATTTCTAAAAATGCAAAGGACATTCTCTTTTACAATCAGAGTGCGGTTGCCCCACTCAGGAAACTTCTCTCAGTCCAGTGATCTAATCTCAGGCCTGATTCAGATTCAGATACCACCAACTGTCCCAATAAGGTCCTTTTTAACAAACCAATGCCCAGGTCGCAAGTAGCATGTGCTTGTCCTGTCTCCCCTCCAATTGGAGGCCGGCTCTCAGCTTTATCTTTCACGACATTGACACTTTTGAAGAGTAAGGACCAGTTATTTTATAGAACTTCTCTGATTTGTGTCTGCCTGATGTTTCTTCATGTAAGACTCAGGGTGTGTGCTCTCAGCCACATTATTAGGGACGGGATGTCGGGTTTTCTAAGTGCATTGTGTCAGAATACTGTGAATTTATGGGAGTTCTCATTGTGGCTCAACAGTATTGAACCCAACTAATATCCATGAGGACGAGGGTTCAATCCCTGGCCCTGCTCCTTGGGGTAAGGATCCAGCGTTGCTGTGAGCTGTGATGTAGGTCACAGACACAACTTGGATCCCAAGTTGCTGTGGCTGTGCTGTAGGCCAGCAGCTACAGCTCGGATTCAACCCCTTGCCTGGGAACTTCCATATGCCGATAAATCTATTTCTTGCTTAAAAAAGAAAGAAAGAAAGGAGACTGTGAGGTCAGTTTCTTGGTTTGGGAGATTGTAAAGCTAATTTGGGCTAGAAATATTCCTAGTGAGAAGGAAAATCAAGACGCACGTAGGGAAGCTGGTGCGATTTGCCTTCAAAACTGGGATTAGCTTAGATTTTCAAAGGATTGAGTGAAGATTCAAAGGCGGAGGACTCAAACCAGAGAGGGAGGAAATGGAATAATGGGTGAAAAGCTGATGCCCAGAATGAGCTGAGGCTATGAAAAATGCTCAAGGCAACCACATGGGCTTTTAAGTCACTTGTTTAAAAAGCATGAATTTTGGAGTTTCTGTCGTGGCACAGCAGAAGCGAATCTGACTAGGAACCATGTGGTTTCAGGTTCCATCCCTGGCCTCACTCGGTGGGTTAAGGATTCGGCGTTGGGTGAGCTGTGGTGTAGATTGAAGACACAGCTCAGATCTGGGGTTGCTGTGGCTGTGGCGTAGGACCCCCCAGCCTGGGAACGTCCATATGCTGTGGATGCGCCCTAAAAAGACAAAACAAAAACAAAAAACCCACAAGTTTTTTTTCCAATGAAAAATAGAATGTGCCTATTATGGAAAATCCAGAAAGATTAAATACAAACACAGCTACTCCCTGAATCCTACAACCAGCTGTAATCACTGCTAAAATTCTGCCACATTTCCTCCCAGCCTCCAGAAGGGCTTTTTTTCTTTTTTCTTTAGGGCCACACTTGTGGAAATTCCCAGGCTAGGGGCTGAATTGGAGCTACAGCTGCTGACCTATACCACAGTCACAGCAATACGGGATCTGAGCCATGTCTGTGACCTACACTGCAGCTTACAGCAATGCTAAGTCCTTAACCCACTGAGTGAGGCCAGGGATTGAACCCGCATCCTCATGGAGACTAATCAGGTTGGTTTCCACTGAACCCCAATGGGTTGTGAAAAGAGATGTAGGGCAAAGCCTTCTCTGCGGGAGAAGGTGATGTCACACTGGTGGAGGTTGGCAAGAGGGGGCTGCCTGTGTGTCCACTTCTCTCAGTGGTGATGGTGACATCTGTAAGCCAGGAGAGGTGAACAGAGTCCAGGGATGAGGCAGAGTATGAACTTGGGACCAAGAGCCACTACCTCTGTCTTTGCAAAACTCAGAGGCTGGTTCCAAAAGTTTGGGGCTGGGTGAATCTTTCACTGATTAGTAAAAATAAAAAGGCGTGGAAGTGTGGGGGAGGCAGGGCATGTGGTGGCTGGGGGAGTCCTGAGTTGAGTCTAACCAGCGAGCACTTAAATGCAAACTTGGAGGGGCCCACGGGGCGGGGGAGGCAGGGCGCTCATGTCACCCAAAATAGCCTCCACAACCAGCCATTCAGGTGGGTATTTCTCATTCAAGTTTAACAGACAAGGAAACCGAGACTCAAAAGTAGATGATGTGGCAGATGACAGATCCCATCAGCACCCTCCCCATGTCCTCAGTCACCCAGAGGTCACCCGTGGGAGTCCCATATATGCTGATGGCTTCCTGTATCTCTGTACAAGGGTGTCCTCTGGCCCTTGGGGCATGGGGACTTAATGCCCCAAGAGTGACCCTCAACCAGGGACTTGATGGTGAATATCCCGACTTGTTTGCTCCTTGCTGAGACAACGTTTTAGAATTGTGGTCAGGAGTTCCCATTGTGTCTCAGCTGTAATGAACCTGAGTGGTATCCATGAGGACTTGGGTTTGATCCCTGGCCTTGCTCAGTGGGTTAAGGATCTGGCATTGCCATGAGCTAAGGTGTAGGTTGCAGATGAGGCTTGGATCCCGCATTGCTCTGACTCTAGTGTAGGCCAGCAGCTGCAGCTCCAATTCAACCCTTAGCGTGGCAACTTCCATATGCCACACCTTCGGCCCTAAAAAAGCAAAATAAAATAAAATACAAAAATAAAATTGTGGCCAGATTTACCATCTTAACCATTTTTAAGTTTACAGTGTTACCTTGATGCACCTTGTTGTGCGACAGATTTCCTGAACTTTTCTTGTCTTTTTTTTTTTTTTGTCTTTTTGCTATTTCTTTTTTTGCTGCTCCCACGGCATATGGAGGTTCCCAGGCTAGGGGTTGAATCGGAGCTGTAGCCATCGGCCTACACCAGAGCCACAGCAACACGGGATCCGAGCTGCATCTGCAACCTACACCACAGCTCACGGCAACATGGGATCGTTAACCCACTGAGCAAGGGCAGGGACCGAACCCGCAACCTCATGGTTCCTAGTCGGATTCGTTAACCACTGCGCCGCGACGGGAACTCCATCCTGAACTTTTCATCTTGCAAAACTGAAACTCTATACCCATTGAATGGCTCCCTGTTCCCCTCCCCCAGCCTCACCACTCTGCTTTCTGTTTCTGTGGATTTGATCACTTAAGTCCTGCATATATGTGGAATGGTGCAGCCTTTCTCTTCTGTGACTGGATTATTTCATTTAGCATAATGTCCTCAAGCTGCATCTATGTTGTAGCATGTGACAGAATTTCCTTCTTTTTCAGACTGAAAAATATTCCACTGTAGGTGTATCTTCTATTCATCCACTGACAGATACTTGGGTTGCTTCTGCCTCTTGGCTGTTGTGAATGGTGCTGCTATGACTGTGGTTAGGCAAATACCTCTTTTTTTTTAGGACCATACCTGCAGCATATGGAAGTTCCCAGGCTAGGGTTCGAATCGGAGCTACAGCTGCTAGCCTACGCCACAGCAATGCCGGATCTGAGCCACATCTGCAACCTATGTAGTGAGCCACACGGGAAGTCCTGTGTCTGCAACCTATGCTGCAGCTCATGGCAATATTGGATCCTTAACCCACTGAGTGAGGCCAGGGGTCAAGCCTGCATCCTCATGGACACTATGTTGGGTTCTTAAGCTGCTGAGCCACAATGGGAACTCCTTTTTAAAAATATTTTGTTTTAAATGATTTTAACTTTTTCCATTATAGCTGGTTTACAGTGTTCTGTCAATTTTCTACTGTATAGCAAAGTGACCCAGTCACACATACACATATACATTCTTTTTCTCACATTTTCATGCTCCATCATAAGTGACTAAATATAGTTCCCAGTGCTATACAGCAGGATCTCATTGCTTATCTATTCCAAATGCAATAGTTTGAATCTATTAATCCCAGATTTCCAGTCCATCTCACTCCCTCCTCCTCCCCCTTGGAAAGCACAGGTCTGTTCTCCAAGTCCATGAATTTCTTTTCTGTGGAAAGGTTCATTTATGCCATGTATTAGATCCAGATATAAATGATATCATATGGTATTTGTCTTTCTCTTTCTGACTTATTTCACTTAGTACGAGAATCTCTAGTTCCATCCATGTTGCTGCAAATGGCATTATTTTGTTCTTTTTTATGATTGAGTAGTATTCCATTGTACATATATACCACATCTTCTTAATCTGTTCATCTATTGATGGACATTTAGGTTGTTTCCATGTCTTGGCTATTGCGAATAGTGTTGCAAAGAACATACAGATGCATGTGTCTACTTCAAGGAAAGTTTTGTCTGAATATATGCCCAGGAGTGGGATTGCTGAGTCATATGGTAGTTCTATATTTAGTCTTCTGAGGCACCTCCATACTGTTTTCCATAGTGGTTGTACCAATTTACATTCCCACCAACAGTGTGGGAGGGTTCCCTTTTCTCCACACCCTCTCCACATTTGTTATTTGTGGACTTATTAATGATGGCCATTTTGACTGGTGTGAGGTGGTACCTCATAGTAGTTTTGACTTGCATTTCTCTAAGGGAACTCATGTTTTTTAAGTTTTTTAGGAAACCTCATAGTGTTTTTCACTGTGGCTGCATGGTGAGACAATTGTGAGTCCCCAGAGTGATTGATCACCATGGTAACCTGCTGATAAACACTCTCGTCCTATCGGCTGCCTTCTCTTCCCTTTCTCCTCTCCCCACTCTCCTACCTGGATTTCCTGGACTCCAGATCAACTACACGCACCAGGTCTTTGTTGCAGGGTCTACGTCTGGCTGGACCCTCAGCTAAGGCCTGTCATGTGCTTCAGATTACCCAGTTCCTAAGTGGCTCCTCTCGATATTTATTGTGTGCAATAAGCCACCTCAAGACTTGATGGCTGAAGAGAAGGGTTTATTATCACTCATGGTTCTGTGCACTGAGTGGGCTCGCTGGGTGGTGTTCCCTTGGGATCCACTGTGCTTGCAGTCAGAGGTTGGTGGGGTTGGAGGCATCTGAGGCCTTGACTGGACTGGACGTCCACGATGGCTCCACACACTGGCAGTCAGTGTCTGGAAGCTCAGCTGGGGCTGTGGGCCAGAGCATCCACAAGGGGTCTCTGTGTGGTGGGCTTCCTCCCTGCATGGTGGCTGGCTTCAGAGAGGAGCATCCCAAGAACAACCATCCCAAGAGGCAGGAATAGGAAGGTGTCAGCCCAGTTTAGGGCTTTGCCTGTAAATGGCACAGCATCGCTTCCGCCATATTCTCTGGGAGAAAGCAGCATAGGATGGTCCAGATTGAAGTGGGTGGAGAAGAGCACCCCAGGATGCACCGCAGAAGAGCATTGGGATGGGAGGGGTTTCGTGGGCATCTTTGGAAAGCACAGTTGGCCACAGAGATGGGGCCAGGGTTCAAACCTGGGCAGTCCAAATTGACACATCAGGATCTCAACCTCTAGGACGCTTCCCCTTTAAGGGATACATTCTAGGGATTCCTGATGTTTCTAGGGGGCTGGAGAACCAGTGGTAATGGGAAACTTGGGAAATGATGCTTTTGTTAATTATGACCTCATTTTGACGTCCAGACTGATGTGGCCTGGGGAAGTAGGGTTCTCAAGTGGATTGACAGAGTAGAGACAGTAACCTTTTTAGGGCCGCGCCCATGGGGTCAAATTGGAGCTGCAGCTGCCAGCCTACTCTACAGCCACAGCAATGTGGGATCTGAGGCGTATCTGTGACCTACACAGCAGCTCATGGCAATGCTGGATTCCCGACCCACTAAGTAAGGCCAGGGATAGAACCTGCATCCTCATGGATACTAGTCAGGTTTGTTACTGCTGAGCCATGACGGGAACTCCTAGAGACAGTAACCTTGACCTTAACTTTTGGAAAATGACAGAGCAGAGCATGACATAGATTATTATTATTTTTTTGCCCCCCCCCCTTTTTTTAAGGGCCACACACATGGCATATGGAAGTTCCCCTACTAGGAGTCAAATCGGAGCTGCAGCTGCCGGCCTATACCACAGCCACAGCAACACCAGATCCAAGCCGCGTCTGTGACCTACCCCGCAGCTCACAGCAACGCCGGTTCCCTGAGCCACTGAGCGAGGCCAGGGATGGAACCCACATCCTCAGGGATACTAGTTGGATTCATTTCCTCTGTGCCATGGTGGGAACTCCAATGCTTACATTTTTAACATCTCCTTCCTTTTTTACAATGAGGGACAGGACAGTAAGGGATCAAGGAATCAAGTGTGCTGGATAAGTGCCAAGTCTATTCTCTGCCCTTCTTCACTCTGCTCTGTGCCCCTGGAGGCTGACCCTTCAGACTTTATCACCCCAAATAGGAGGCTGCCTAATGCTGTGTTATGTGTCACAAAATACAGTGGCCTAAAGCAGCACTAATCATTTTATTGTCTTGCAGTTTCTGTGAGTCTAGACTCCAGGAGTTGCTAAGCAGGGCAGTCTTGTCTCCAGGTCTCCTGTGAATTTGCTGTCGAGATGCAGTGAGGTCTGCACGCATCCAAAGGCTTGACTGGGGCTGGAAGCTTGGCTCCCAGGATGGCTCACCCACGTGGATGAAGAATTCAAGCTGGCTGTCGTCATGAGGCCTCAGTCCTTCACCCCATGGACTCTCCACAGGGCTGCTGGCGTGGCCTCACAACATGGCAGCTGGCTCTCCCTAGCGAGAGCGAGGTGGAAACCACAATGTCTGTTGTGACCTAGTCACATCCTGCTGTTTCTACAACTGATGACACAGGTCAGCCCTATGAAAGGTGCGAGGGGACCCCATGAGGGCGGATTGCCAGGAGGTGGGGTCCGTCTTGAAGGCTGTCAACCGTATGAACAGCGGGGATGGGACGTTGTGAGACTGGAAGGTAATCAGGAGCAGTGGGAGCAGAGGGTGTGATGAAATCCTCCTGGACTCAAGCTGGCTGAGTTCCAAGCCCAGCTCCGGGATGGAGAGCTCGGCTCCCTGTCCCGCCAGGGGCACTTCTGCTCGTGTGTGGGGGGAGTGAAGGCCTCCCTTGAGCCCTGCCAGGATCGTGTTACCCTGTCCACGGAGCAGGGCTTCAGGGGAGGGTGACGCATCATGAAGACAAGAGCCGTGGAGCCGCTGGCAGGAGACAAAGGTCTCCATTGAGGAAACATGACGTAGGGGACTGGCCAGTCCTCGGCCACCACTATTGTCAGGAAACAATAAATGTTTCATGAGGGCACAGGAGGAGTTGCTGAGTGGGTCAGTGACATGCCACCTCCTCACTCTGCCGTCTCAGAGGCGGTGCCAAGGGAGAAACGGTGCTGGGATTTGTCTGAAAAGGTCAGTTGTTCCAAACGGCTCTTGAAACGGCCAGTGTCTTCCAAGCTGCCCGCAGTTTGTCCTGCTTGGCTCAGGGTGCCACTTTCTGAGTCCGTCTTCCAAGTTTGTGAAGCATGGTGACCCATCTGCAGGAGATGAGAAAATAACGAGGATCTAGATGGAGAGGATTTGCACGTGGCTGTTGGACGGTTGTGCCCACAATCGGAGCTTCTGTTTCCATGACTTCTGGCTAATATCAGGTTGTCCAGTGGGGCGCTGGCTGCCACGCTGTCCTGGGAACAGGGGTGTGGATGGTGTGGACGGTGGACTTAGCCACACGTCTGCTGGCCAGGGCTCTCTGGGTGTTGAGCAGAGCCTGCCCCAGCTGGATGCAGGGTCTGTCCTTATTGGTGTCATATATTACGCCGTAATCAGTGAAGCACAACATTGCAATGACATTTCATACCGGGACGCTAAGAGCACAAAAATGCCATTATAAGGACTTTTCTGGGAATGCCTGCTATGGCGCAACAGGCTTGGCAGGTGTCTCTGCAGCTCTGGGACACAGGTTCAATTCCTGGCCTGTCACAGTGAGTTAAAAGATCTGGTGTTGCTGTAGCTGTGGCAAAGGTCGAAACTGTGGTTCGGATCTGACCCTTGGCCAGGGAACTCCATATGCCGTGGGGCTGCCAAAAGAGAAAAAAAGTTTTAAAAAAGGACTTAAAAAAAAAAAAAAAAAGAGTTCCCTTCATGGCTCAGTGGTTAACGAATCCGACTAGGAACCATGAGGTTGCAGGTTTGATCCCCGACCTTGCTCGGTGGGTTAAGGATCCGGCGTCGCCTTGAGCTGTGGTGTAGATTGCAGACACAGCTCGGATCACGCGTTGCTGTGGCTGTGGTGTAGGCGGGTGGCTACAACTCCGATTGGACCCCTAGCCTGGGAACCTCCATATGCTGTGGGAGCAGCCAAAGAAAATGGCAAATAAATAAATAAATAAATAAAATAAAAATAAATAAATAAAAATAAAAAAAGAACTTTCCTTGGGCAATGCTCACCGGCTTCCGGATCACCCAAAGCAGGCGGCTCATGTGGCGGCTGATGTTGCTCAGGGAGCATCAAGGAAGAATATCTTGGGAGTTCCCATCATTGTGCAGCAGAAACAAATCTGGCTAGTATCCATGAGGATGCAGGTTCAATCCCTGGCCTTGCTTAGTGGGTTGGGGATCTTGCGTTGCTGTGGCTGTGTGGTAGGACAGCCGCTGTAGCTCTGATTCGACCCCTAGCCTGGGTTTTGCAGCCCAAAAAAGCAAAAAAAAAATAAAAATAAATAAAAGTATATCTATATCTATATATCTATATATATCTCTTTGGGAAAGGTTGTGCTGGATGGACACTTAAAGATCATAGCCCAAGGTGGAAGGCTGTCTGAAGTACAGATGAGAGCTGTTGGGGAGGCCCAGCTGGTATTTTGATCAGGATTCAGCCACTAACGAATAGGGTGACCTTTGCAAGTTAATTCGCGCCTCCCTGGAATGGCTGGCTGTCTTTATGGCCTTCTAGCATCTGCTCTCTCTTCAGCCCTCTAATTTCCTTCTGGGAAACTCTCTGCCCTTTCCTCACTTGGATGTCATCAGGGAGGTCACTGGAGGGGACAGTTTCAGGAAATGTGTGTAACTCAAAGCCGGCCCAAGGGCGCTCCTTTTATTTCTCTGAACATCTGGTGTCCTTTTTTTTTTTTCCGTCTTTTTAGGGCCACACCCGCAGCATAAGGATGTTCCCAGGCTAGTTGTTGAATAGGAACTGTAGCTGTACACCATAGCCGCAGCAACTTGGGATCTGAGCACGTCTGCAACCTACACCACAGCTCACAGCAATGCTGGATCCTTAATCCAATAAGCGAGGCTAGGGATGGAACCTGCTTCCTCATGAATACTAGTCGGATTTGTTAACTGCTGAGCCACGACGGGAACTCCGGAGTTAGTTGAATCTTTCATAAGTGGAACCATATTTTCATTGCGGGGGGAGTTTTTTTTTTTTTTGTCTTTTTGCTATTTCTTGGGCCGCTCCCTCGGCATATGGAGGTTCCCAGGCTAGGGGTTGAATCGGAGCTGTAGCCACCGGCCTACACCAGAGCCACAGCAACGCGGGATCCGAGCCGCGTCTGCAACCTACACCACAGCTTACGGCAACGCCGGATTGTTAACCCACTGAGCAAGGCCAGGGACTGAACCCGCAACCTCATGGTTCCTAGTCGGATTCGTTAACCACTGCGCCACGACGGGAACTCCGGGAGTTTGTTTTTTAAAGCTCAAATCAAAAAATCATTTCAGGAGTTCTGTTGTGGCACAGGAGTTCTGTTGTGGCACAGTGGAAACGAATCCGAGTAGGATCCATGAGGTTTCTGGTTCCATTCCTGGCCTTGCTCAGTGGGTCAGGATCCGGTGTTGCTGTGAGCTGTGGTGTAGGTTGCAGACACTGCTGGGATCCTGCATTGCTATGGCTGTGGCATAGCCTAGCAGCTGCAGCTCTGATTTGACCCCTAGCCCGGGAACTTTGATATGCCGCGGGTGTGGCCTTAAAAAGCAAAAACAAAACAAAACAAAATAAAAAAAAATTTCATTGTGCAAAGAACCACTCCCTAGTTTCCAGTCACTAATTTCACCATTTCTAATTGGTCTGCACATTTGCAAAGCCTGTGTGAGAGTGCATCTTCTGATGCTCCTCCTTCCTGCTCCCCTCCGAGACCCCCTGGTCCCTCTATACTCTGACCTGTGTGCTGGGATGCGGGACACTGAAGCCCTGATGTCTTCTTTCCAGCCAGGTCCATCCAGTGGAGGCAGGAGGAAAGTGAGCTCTGGGACTCTATTCCCCCCACCCCCCAACTCCTTCCTTTCTGGGTCCCTGTGGGTTGGGTGCATCCCTCCAGGGGCTGTCCTTTTCTGGTGACCACTTCCTGCCTCTGGGGATGGCACCCTGATGTTGCTGACCCCAGGATTCTGCATTACCTTGCACTGGTTTCCCAATTCCTCTGCACCTTTGTAAATAGTTTTTAATCAAACTCCCCTCAAATTGCTCAGTTTGTGCCTTCTATGTCCCCAGGGATGGTACCTGACATGATATTCAAAACTTTATTTTGTGCAATATTTGAAAAAGCGCTATGGTATCCTCTTCCTCTTTTGAAGTCCCCAGAAGGGATGGGGATGTGTGCGTTCAATCGAATTGCTATTGTTTGAACTTAAAAAGCAACGCTGCCCTTTGGAGAAGGAGACAAGAGCAGCTTTGTGCTTTTCTTCAGCGCAAGAGTCAACCGTGTTTTAAAAGTCACAGTTGGTGGTGAACACAGAGCAAAGTGGGTGGTTTTGTCCCCAAGGGGGACATTCCCCAGAAAGCTCAGAGCAAGTCAGAGCAGGACTCGAGAGGGAGGGTGTCTGCCACCCCGTGTCTGTGGTGAGCTCCAGATGGGAGCCAGGTTGAGGAAAGAAATCAAGATGGGCAGGAAGTAAGTCCCTGCTTCAGAAGGGATCCCGGGGTGGTGGTGGGGGAACCACATAAAGGAGTTCCTATCGTGGCTCAGCAGGTTAAGAACCCAGCGTTGTTTCCATGAGGACGCAGGTTCAATCCCTAGCCTCACTCAGTGGGTTAGGGATTTGGCACTGCCACAAGCTGTGGTGCAGATCACAGACGCAGCTCAGTCAGATCCAGTGTTGCTGTGGCTGAGGTGTAGGCTGGCAGCTATAGCTCTGGTTGGACCCCTAGCCTGGGAACTTCCATATGCTGCATGTGTGGCCATAAAAATTAAAAAACAAACAGGAGATCCTGTTGTGGCTCAGCAGAAATGAATTTGACTAGTATCTATGAGGATGCAGGTTCAGTCCCTGGCCTCGATCAGTGGGTTAAGGATCTGGCGTTGCCGTGAGCTGTGGTATATGTAGTTCTCAGATGTGGCTCAGATCTGGAGTTGCTGTGGCTGTGGCATAGGCCAGCAGCTACAGCTCTGATTCGACACCTAGCCTGGAAACCTCCATATGCCTCGAGTGCAGCACTTAAAAAAAAAAAAGACCAAAAGTTTTAAAAAACAAACAACAACGACAGAAGAGGGGATCATGGGAGAGGGCTCTGGGAAGGGACATGTGCTCCAAACACCAGTGGCAGTAACTACAAAAACATCCTGGGCTAAGGGACAAATATTAATAGAAATAAGTATTAGTAGACTATCCAGAGGATGTGGGGCTGTGGGGCTGCAGCACAGAAGAAGGTTCCGTGACACCGGGAGAGGCTCCTGATGATAATAAAAGCAGGTTGCAGCCCAGTATGCACCTGTGAGCCTTGTTGCGAAATAATGTCTATATTCATTTAGGGTATAAAGAGTCTGAAGGGGAGCCATAGTTAGCCACATGTGAGGTGCAGCAGAAAGAAGGGAGGAAGGAGAGAAGCAGATAGAGAGGCAGAGGAACCAGTGATGAGAACTCCGCTCAGGTTCCTCCCTTGTGTCAGGACCCCGAGAGCTCTTTGAGAATTTCCTCTTCTTCTCCAAGGGAGTCTGAAGAGGGGTCTGTTATTTGTCACTTTGAGAATACCAAGATGCTTAGTGATGCTATTATCATACCCATTTTCCGGATGTGGAAACAAAGGCTAAGGGACACCAAGAAACTTGGAAATAAAAGGTAGAATTGGGATTTGAGCCGAGGTCCTCTGAGTTAAATGCAGAACACTTGTGCTTTCCTGGAACCTGGATGCTGTCCACAGCCCCCTACTCTGTCAGGGAAGCAACAGACCAGCCACAACCCAGCAGAGATCACTAAGGACATTTTCTTTTTTCTTTCCTTCTTTTCTCTTTTTTCCCCCTTCCTCCCTTTTTTTCTTCCTTCCTTCCTTCCGTCCTTCCTTTCCTTCCTTCCTTCCTTCCTTCCTTTGCTTTTTAGGGCTGCACCCATTGCATATGGAGGTTCCCAGGCTAGAGGTCTAATCGGAGCTACAGCTGCCAGCCTATGCCACACCACCACAATGCCAGACCTGAACCACCTCTGCGACCTACACCACAGCTCACAGCAATGCTGGATCCTTAACCCACTGAGCGAGGCCAGGGATTGAACCTACAACCTCATGGTTCCTAGTTGGATTCATTTCTGCTACACCACAATGGGAACTCTCTGTTTCTTTCTTTCCTTTCTTTCCTCCCTCCCTTTTTTTTCCAGCTGCCTCGAGGCAAATGGAATTCTCAGGCTAGGGATCAGATCCCAGCTGCAGTTGAGACCTATGCTGCAGCTGCAGCAATACCGGATCCTTTAACCCTCTGTGCCTGGCCAGGGATCGAACCTGCATCCTGTTGCTATGGAGACTGCCTCTGGTCCTGTTGCACCACAGTGGGAACTCCAAGATATCATCTTTTCTTTTCTTTTTTCTTTTTTTTTTTGTCTTTTTTATGGCCACATCTGTGGCATGTGGAAGTTCCCAGGCTAGGGGTCCAATTGGAGCTGCAGCTGCCAGCCTATGCCACAGCCACAGCAATACCAGATCCAAGCTGCATCTGTGACCTACACCAGAGCTCATGGCAACACTGGATCCTTAACCCACTGAGCGAGGCCAGGGATCAAACCCAGCTCCTCACGGATCCTAGTCAGTTTCATTACTGCTGAGCCACAATGGGAACACCACATTTTCTTAATAGAGGGTCTGCTCACAGCCGGGCAGGCAGAGTGGAGGAAGCCACAGGGGGTGATGAGGCCAGAAGCCCCTGCCAGAACCATGGTTCTGGCTGAGGGAGGAGTGGAAGGGCCTCTCCCCCAACCTCCTGCCAGTGTCTCCCTGGGCCAGATCCAACTGGAAGTGTAGGACTAGACAGCCAGTCTAGGGCTCAGTGTAGGGCTCAGCTTTCCAGGGTGTGGGGCAGGATCAGTCCTGAGCCTGCAGGCCTGTGGGGCCAGGCGTGGCTGGAGGAGTGTTCTGGAGAAGCCAGGGAGGGTGCCTGGACCCAGGACTGACTGAGAGAGGAACCCTTCCAGTTCTCGCTGGATGTGGTGCCCAGGTGCTCACCATCTGGCCCATCTTCTCTCCATGCCCCTTTCTCCCACCTGTTCTCCTTGGTTCTACTTTCTCTCCTCTCTTGCTCACATGCTGAGAGTAACAGGGGTTGGCATGCACAGGTGAAGGGACTGTTTCTCCTCCCCGCAAGTCACCACTGCCTGATGCATAACTGACTCTGGACCAAATGTTTGTCACGTATGAAGAAAGCAGGGGGTGAGACAGGCCTGGAATGAGATTCTAGTCCAGCTCAGACCCTGAGCAAGGCCCAGATGCAGGCAATTCTTTGCCAGGTGATTCCTGGAGCACAAGGAGTGATGGGAGAGGAGACGGAAGGGGGAGGTGGCAGTGCGTTCTGCCGGGTTAGCTGCGTGGGCACCTGGGACTCCATTCTACGGGGATCTGAGGAACCAGGTAGGATGCTCTCCAGGACTGTCCCCCCCGCCCCCGAAGGGGAAGCTGCGGGAATTGGCCACCAACTCTTGACCCTCGTGGGTGGTGGTGGTGGTTCCCAGTGGCATTTGATACCCTCCCCCCTCTCCCCGGGCTGTTGGAATGCCTTCAGGTGGAGGGGCAAAGCTGCGGGTGCTTGTGGTGGGACCAGGCCCCTGGGGAGCTGCCCGCGGCGTGTAAGCTTGGAGGAGGGCGGGGGCGCGGCAGCCACAGCAGCTCGGGGTCCACCAAGGAGAAGCGGTCTTTTCGGGTGGAGGGCCAGCTCCTCAGCACCTGCCGTGTGCTCCAAGGCGGATGGGGCAAGGGACCCCTGGAGCGCCACGCCCAGGCCTAGAGGTGCTTCCGCGCACCGGACTGTGTCTGGCTCGTAGCGGGCGCTCAGTGAAGGTTTGGGGTGAAGAGTCCCTTCCAGTGGAGAGTCGAGGGGACCTTGGAGGAGACGGGTTTGAAGTGTTGAGAAGGGCTTGGCGGAGACCGGGACAGTGCCTCTGGTTTGGAGGAAGGACAGGCTCCCGAGAGTTTGAAGGCAAATGGGACTAGAGCGGGCCCGGGATGCGTGGACGAGCGCGTCTTGGAGGGATCTGCCTGGGAACCCCGGGCGCCCTTGGACGGCTGGGCTTCTGTTCGCAGAGGCGGGGCCGCCGCAGGTCTCCGTTCCCATCACCTGGGCTCATTCAGGTGGGCTGCCGGGGTGGGACGGCTGGTGCCAGGGACTCGATTCGGGGAGAGCTCGATGAAGCCCTTCGGCCGGACCGCGGCCTGAGGGGCAAGGGGCGAGGGGCGAGGGGCTGTGGGGTGGGGTCGGGGGGCGACCTCTGCGCTCTGCTGCGGACCATGCGGGAGCCCCGGCAGCCCTCCGGGCGTTCGACGGAGCGTGCCCGGGTCCCCGCCGCAGCCTGGCGGGGGAAGGGAGGCGGCGGACCCTCCCGCACAGACCGACCTTTGTGCCGGGAAGCGCGGCGGGTGAGCCGTCTGCTCACCCAGCGCCCCCGGCCGGACACGGGTTCTCTTTGTGACCGGGAGTGGGCGCCGGGGCAGGTTTTCCGTGAGCAGCTGGTTGTGGTGATGGCAGGGTCCCCGCGGAGGCTGGAGGCCGCGGCTGGTAGGCTGGGCCCCGAGGCCCCCAGGGCGTAGCGGGGCCGGGTGGGGTGGGGTCCCAGGAGAAGGTTCCCTCCGGCAGCCAAGGATGCCACACGGTGGGTGGCTGCCACCTCCAAGGGGCCCTCGCTTTTCCAGGGCAGGAGGCTCTCCTGACCTGCTTCTCTGCTCATTAAAGCGGCTCAGTCCCGGAGCCGCCCTATGCAACCCCTAAGGCCAGCCTTCCAAATCCTGGCCTGGGAATGTTTGTCCCGTTTGCTCTGGGGAGACTTCTGGTGGAGTCTCCTTCTCACTCAGGCTCCCAAGGCCAAGGTCAGCACCTCCACCATTTCCCTGGCCTCCTCTCTGGCTGTTTCTCAGGTGGTTTCTCCTGGCAGGGCCAGCCTCACAGGTGTGCAAGGCATGCAATCACATGGGCCCTGTGCTCGGGAGGGCGGCACTCTTGCTCCATGCTGTGCTGTCACATCTTGAAATTCTTAATGCGTTTTGCAAAAGGGGCCCTACATTTTGATTTTGCACTGGGCCCCACAAATGATGTAGCTGTTCCTGACTCAGGGCTCAAGAGGGGTTAGAGGGTGGGAGCACCCGGTCGGGACTGGGGTCGCTCAGCTCACATGCTGTCTCTGAAGTCCTTCCTGCTCAGGGTGGGAATAGAGGCAGCCGTGAATCTTTGGGGTTAAGTGACAGTCTCTTAAACCCTTTGCAAGTGTCAATTTACTCTAAGAATTATCTTTAAAAATAATTGCTTCATGTGGAGTTCTGTTGTGGCTCAGTGGGTTAAGAACCCAACATAGTGTCCCTCAGGGTTCGGGTTCAATATCTGGTCTTGCTCAGTGGGTTAAGGATCTGGTGTTGCTGCAAGCTGTGATGTAAGTCAAAGATGCAGCTCGGATCCTGCGTGGCTGTGGCGTAGGCTGGCTCTGATTCGACCCCTAGCTGGGAAACATCCATGTGCCCAGGTGCAGCCATAAAAAGAAAAACATACATGCTTATTGTGAACATTTTAAATTTTTCGGAAAAATAGGAAAGAAGAAGGTCAAGAAAAAATAATTCAAATTCCATCTTGGAGAAGTGACCATTATTAGCATTTGGGGGGAACATGTTTACAGTGTTATGTATGTGCATGTACATTTATATACTGTCTGAGCTCAGACTGCTGTAACAAAAATAGCATAGACTGTGTGGCTTAAACAATAAACATTTATTTCTCACAGTTGTAGAGGCTGGGAAGTCCAAGATCAGAGTGTTGGCAGATTTGGTGCCTGGCAAGGACCCACTTCTTGGCTGTAGAGGCTGCTTTCTCACTGTGACCTCACATGGCAGAGAGCAAGCTCTGGTCACTCCATAAAGGACACTAAGCCTGTGCTGGGGGCTCCATCCTCATGACCGCATCTAAACATAATTACCTCCCAAAGGCCTTACCTCCTACCTCCCACAACCACATTAGAAGTTATGGCTTTGACATATGAATTTTTTTTGGGGGGAACGCAAACACACAGGACATAATATATAGAGAGATGTATATTTATGTTCATATCCATTTATAAATATCCATATACACTTACCAACATATAACATTATATAAATAAGATCATCTCTCTCTGTATTTATTTTTACTTTAAGATTCGGGCTCTTCAAAGTCCAGGACCTCTAGTTCTACCTCACTCATTTTTGACAGCTGTGTAGAACTCCACTGCATTCATCAACCACTATAAATGACTTAACCAGCACCTCATGCTTACAATGTGTGTTAGCTGTTGCCAAACTTTCACTCTTAAAACAAGGCAATGATGAACATCCCTAAGGCTACATCCTGGGTGGGTGCAGGGAATCTGGGTTTCCTAGTCCTGTTGAGTTGACAGAGGGCCGTTATTCAAACCCCCCACCCGTAGTTTAGCTGGGGGCATATTTCAACCTCTGGGATTTAAGCACCTATTTCTAAACCTGACTGTCCTTTAACTCTCTAGCACGTGTTGAATATCTCAATCTGAATCCCTGGGGGCCAGGCCACCCACCCAGCTGTCTGCCTCGCCAGCTCCTGCAACTTGTTTCTTTAAATCCGTTCCTGGCTGGCCTGTGTATGCTTTTCTTGGCCTCTGGTGTCCCTGGTGAGAAGGAACAGTGACAGTTCTCTGCTCTAAGGAGAACTCACTCAGATGGTGTCTCATGACACAGATCTGAGCACTGCTGTCTACACCACCTCTGTCTCGAGGGACCTGATGTACGGCAAGCGCTCAACAGACATCTTGGGGTTGGATGAAAGTATTCTCACATCCTTTTTTCTCGTTTTCCCCTAACATTTTCTTATAAAAAAATTTGAACATACAGAAAAGTTGAGTGACTTGTGGAAAAAGTTGAGCGAACACCCAAAAAACCTACACCCTGGATGACATTTTGCTCTATGTGCTTCATCATCTATCTGTCCCGTTACCTACCCATCAGTCCATTTTATTTATTTTATAGCTTTCAGGGCGAGGTGCAAACTATACTCCACCTCACCCCTAAACATTTTAGCCCATGTATCATTAAGTAGAGTTGAATAATTATAGTTAATTTTTCTTGGGTAAAATTTACATGCAATGGAATAATCAAGTCTTAAGTGTACCGTTTGCTGAGTTTTGACAAATGCATCCACCTGTGTGAATCAAAACCTGTCAAGGTTCGGACCATTGCCTTCACCCAGAAGGTTCCTTCAAGACCCTTCCCAGCCCATCCACCCCCACTCTGCCCCCAGAGGCAGCCATGGTTCTGATCTTTATTTCACCATAGATTAGTTTTGGCCATTCTAGACCTTCTTATAAATTGACTTCAAATACTCTTTGTTTTGTTTTGTCTTTTTAGGGCCGCACCTTTGGCGTATGGAAGTTCCCAGGCTAGGGGTGGAATCGGAGCTGTAGCTTCTGGCCTATGCCACAGTGACAGCAATGCCAGATCCGAGTCACCTCTGCGACCTACACCACAGCTCATGGCCACACCAGATCCTTAATCCACAGATCAAGGCCAAGTATTGAACCTGCATTCTCATGGATGCTAATCAGATTCATTTCTGCTGAGCTACAACAGGAACTCCCCAAATACTCTTTCTTTTACTTACTCATTGAGGTCAAATGGACCTCAAATTCCACCTCAAATACTCTTTCTTTCTTTCTTTTTTTTTTTTTTTTGTCTTTTTTGCCATTTCTTGGGCCGATCCTGTGGCATATGGAGGTTCCCAGGCTAGGGGTCGAATCGGAGCTATAGCTGCCAGTCTACGCCAGAGCCACAGCAACGCAGGATCCAAGCCGCATCTGCGACCTACACCACAGCTCACGGCAACGCTGGAACCTTGACCCACTGAGCAAGGGCAGGGATCGAACCCGCAACCTCATGGTTCCTAGTCGGATTCATTAACCACTGCGCTACGACAGAATCTCCTCTTTCTTTCTTTTTTCCCACACACATGGCATGTGGAAGTTCCTGGGTCAGGGACTGAACCTGTGCCACAGCAGCAATCTGAGGCACTGCAGTGACAATGCCAGATACTTAACCCACTCAGATATTCTTTTGAGGCTGGGTTCTTTCACCCTCTGAAATCCATCCACATTGCTGCTCGTGTTCACTTCACCCCTGACACTCTTTTATCCCTTATGACACTTTCAAAGGCCCTTGTTTTCAATCCCCATTTAACTCGATTTGTCCAGGGTCTGCTACCATTTAGAGGGTGGTCGAGATTTCTCTCCATGCCTCCAAGCAGGGATGTGCCCCAAAGGTTATGGATGGAAAGCTGCCTGGACCCCACTGTCCTCCGGTTCCCTCTGCTACCCAGCCAAGTGGGCTCACAGTGAACCAGGAGAGCCCCAGCTTCCCCAGCCTGCAGCATTAGGGGTCAGTCAACCCCCCACCCCGGACACTGACCCCTGACCCCTTGAGATGTCCACACAGCTCAACAAGGCTTCAGTCCTCCTCTCGTTCCAGGCTACTTGACACTGCTCGCTGTTTACTCTGGGGTTCTGATTTTAAGGACAGAGGGGATTGATACCTGTGAGGGTCCCGGCAGAGGGCCTGGCTCACCCGGTGCCCAATAAATGATAGTCCCCCCTCATCCTCCTCATGCCCGAGTGTGGACACAGTGAAGGGCCAGGCAGGGAGGAAATGGCCTTTTTTAAAATTTTTTTGTCTTTTTTTTTTTGCCATTTCTTGGGCCGCTCCCTCGGCATATGGAGGTTCCCAGGCTAGGGGTCAAATCGGAGCTGTAGCCGCCAGCCTATGCCAGGGCCGTGGCAACGCGGGATCCGAGCCGTGTCTGCAACCTACACCACAGCTCACGGCAACGCCGGATCGTTAACCCACTGAGCAAGGCCAGGGATTGAACCTGCAACCTCATGGTTCCTGGTCAGATTTGTTAACCACTGAGCCACGACGGGAACTCCGGAAATGGCCTTTTAAATCACTGCATTTAAACCATGCACGGGAGTTCCCTTCGTGGCTCAGCAGAAACAAACCTGACTACTATCCATGAGGATTCAGGTTTGATCCCTGGCCTCGCTCAGTGGGTTAAGGATGCCGTTGCTGTGAGCTGTGTTGTAGGTTGCAGGCTTGGCTCAGATCTGGTGTTGCTGTGGTATAGCCCTGGCAGCTGCAGCTCCAATTCTACCTCTAGCCTGGGAATTTCCATATGCTGTAAGGTGCGGATCTAAAAAGCAAAAATAGTATTTCCAGTTGTGGCACAGCAGAAATGAATCAGACCAGGAACCATGAGGTTGCAGGTTCAATCTCTGGCCTCACTCCGTGGTTTAAGGATCTGGCGTTGCTGTGAGCTGTGGTGTAGGTCGCAGATGCAGCTTGAATCTGGCGGTGCTGTGGCTGTGGCGTAGGCTGGCAGCTGCAGCTCTGATTCAACCCCTAACCTGGGAGCCTCCATATGCCATTGGTGTGGCCCTAAAAAGACAATAAAATAAAATAAAAGCAAAAATAAATAAAAATAAACTATGCATAGCAGTGAGGAGCCCTGTTTCAGGGCGGTTTTGGGCGTTACAAGGACAAAGTCTGGCCTTGGGGCTGGCTGGGCAATGTGGGGGTGTAGACACTTCTGTGCAGCCTTGCCGCGCCCACACAAGTGACAAAGTTCAGACTCCATGCCAGGCCTGTGGCCAGCCAGCCCTGGCTTATCTATCCAGCCTCTCTCCTCCCCTTCATCTTCTTGTCTTCCAGGAAACTCCTGCCAAGTATGAGGGCAGAAAGAGTGTGTCATTTAGGATCCGAGAGAACATCCTTTTACTAAAAAATAGTCTGCTCTCGAGGAAAATGTCACTTACTTTCTGGGCCTCCACTTTTCCATCAGCGGGATGGGACTAAGGAATTCTCCCTGTTTCCCTGGCAGAGCAAGTGGGACTTGCCACAAGCGCCCTCTGCCCATGTGGGTGGTCCTCTTTAGAGACCCAGCTCCCTCATCCCAGGAAGGTTTCTAGCTCCTACTTGAACTTGGGGTTGGCTCCTTTCCTGTTTCTTTAGCACTTTTTTTTTTTTCTTTTTATGGCTGCACCTGTGGCATATGGAAGTTCCTGGGTTGGAGATTGAACCCGTGCCTCTGCAGCGAGCTGCTGCAGTCTGTTAACCCTCTGGCTGCAGGGGAAACTTTTGTAGCATTCCTACAATCCTCTGTATTGCCTTCAGCCAGATGTTTCTTGGTGCCTCTGGATTCTGAGGGCTCCTTGATCTGTAGGAGGCTGTGGTTTACCCATTTTATCGGCTCAGTGCCTGGCACACAGATGGTGCTCAATAACTTCTCAATAAACAAACATTGATCATGGAATTTGCGTGCCTTTGCGGTATCTAGAATACAGAGAGAGGCCCCTCCACCTCCTGCTCCATGGTGTCTGTTCTAGAGAAAAATCTCAGTTCTAGTCCCTGGAAACAGGGCCTTCCTTTGGCCACTGTCAGTCTCCCTGGGAAGACTGGCCTCCACATTCTAATTACTCCTTTTCAGAGTTCCTGTCACGGCTCAGTGGAAACGAATCTGACCAGCATCAATGAGGATGCAGGTTTGATTCCTGGCCTTGCTCAGTGGGTCAAGGATCTAGCATTGCCATGAGCTGTGGTATAGGTTGCAGACATGGCTAGGATCTGGTGTTGCTGTGGCTGTGGTGTAGGCCAGCAGCTATAGCTCTGATTGGACCCCTAGCCTGGGAACCTCCATATGCTGCTGGTGCAGCCCTAAAAAAAAAATAAATAAATAAACAAATAAGACTAATTACTCCTTTTCATGCCTGTGGGAAACTAGCACTGATTTAAACCAGGCCTTTTATTTGTGTCATTTAAGTTTCACAATAACCCTGTGGAGTGGGTACTTGTTACGCTCATTCCCGCTTTACAGATGGAAAGACGGGGGCCCAGAGAGATGAAGTAACTTTCCCAAAGTCACAAAGCCAATGAGCAGAGATTTGAACCCAGCCAGTCTGATGCTGGAGTGTATGCTCTTGACTGCCTGGGGACTATGACGGCTCTAAATGGATAAGGAAGAAAGCCTGGAGGGGTTGCCTGTCTGGTGAGGTGAGGGATGTTTGAGTGTGGATCCACAGGGAAGAGGTGGCTGCAGAAGTAATTGGCGCCCTAGAGAGAGGCCCGGGGATGCCAAGGGAGAGAGGACCCCGGGGAGTGGTCAGCTGGGTGGGTGGGTGAGTGGGCGGGGCTGGGGTGGGAACTGACACTTGGGGGCGGGGCTTGGTGAGCAGGCCCTCCCCTGGGCTCAGCCGGAGCTGGTGGGCAGCCGCTGGCGGGCGGAGCCGGGACCGGACCGGAAGGCTGGTTCTGCTACGTGGCTGCCTGTGGCAGGCTCTTCGGTCGCTGCCAACCAGCCTGGGGAGGGCAAGACCACGTCACCCTACGGGTTTGCTCCAGCTCGGACTATACTTTATTAAAAGAGGGATTTCAACATTGCCGGCTTCTGTGAGTGAGGCAGTGGGCGCTCTCGGAGACACCAGCCACCCCCCAAGAGGGTGTCTCTACTGTGATGGATTTTTTTCTTCCTTCCTGACCCTTGAACGGCTGGCCCGCAAGGTGGGCATCCCTTTGGTGAGCGGGAGTGCTCGGAGCGCCGGCCAGTTCAGCCTCTAGTGAGGACGTGTAGCTGGGAAGCTGGCTTCATGGGGAGGCCGGGCGGGGTAGGGGGAGGGAACTGGGTGTGTTTTGGTGACAACGGTATCTCCAGCACCTCTCACCGTGTACCTTGTAAATGCACACCAAATATTTAAACTGCATGACGTAATGGTTCTGCAAACAGGTTCTGGAATCAGCCATGGGTTTGAACCCCAGTCCCACTACTTACCAGCTCAGTAAAGGACTTAACATCTTTAAGCATCAGCTTGCCATCTCTGAAATGGGGATAATACGTGTAAGCAGCTTCTGAAGGATGTTTTGAAGACTATATCTAATATTTATAGAGCACTTAGTGTTACGCATCATTTTTAGGGCTTTGCCTGTCTTTACGCACTGAATCCCCACAACTTTTTAAGTCTTTGTTCCCATTTTATGAGTGAGGAAAGTGACACAGAGAGGTTAAGTAAATTCCCTAAGGTCACACAGAGGGTAGGAGGCAGAGCCAGGTATCAAACTCAGGCAGTTGACTCAGAGCTGCCTCTGAAACTCACGGGGCTCAGCACAAGTGTCCGGCACATGATGAGTGTCCAGTGAAAGGGAGCCATTGGCATTTAATTAAGATACATGTGGGAGATGGATTGGAATGTCCTGGGTCTTTCTGAAAGAAGCGAGATGACAGCATCTTGTATCATTCAATGTTCATTCATTTGTTGAATCTTTATTCAGTGATGCTCCTGCAAACCTTGCCCAGAGGCAGGGAGAGTGGTTGTTAAGGAAGAAATAATCTGTGGCTCATCATGCTCCTTGAAGCTGGTTTGGGGGCAAGGAGCAGAGAGCTCCTTGAAGCTGGTTTGGGGGCAAGGGAATGCAAGGGAGAAGAGATTCCTCAGAGGGACCTGAACTGTGGCCTCAGGGGTCAGAGGCTGCCAGGCACTGGGCCTGCGGTCACTTCTCTGCCAGCCTGCTCCCGTTTCCCTGCAGACTGTGTCTTAGAGGCTCTGCTCCTGCAGATGCAGCAGGCAACAGACTCTGGGTTGTTATGGTAACAACCTGGGCCCCAAGTTTACATGTTCTTACCACTCCAGAGTCAGCATCCCCTGATTGTGGTTGTGTCTTTCTGAGTTTAAGTCCTGTCCCCCCACCCACCAAGGGGTGGGGTCATCTGTTTCAAACCTGGTTGCCTGCTGCTTCATCGTCAGCAAGGGGTGGGGGGCCTTCCAAAAAAGAGTCATTAGAAAAGCACCCCAACATTGCCTGCTATGATCAGACTAAGGGACAAGGTGCCACCAGGCATCCCTTTCAGGTGACTTTCTACACTATTTTTATCATCTTACCTCCTTTCCCCAAGACTGCTAATGAGCTCTGAGAGCCACAGTAATAAGCCACAAGGATGTCCCAATTAATTTTTCCAACCTTGTCATTGCCAGTTGCCGTCACAAACCAGCTCTTCTGGGCAGACAAGTCCACTCTGCCAGTGGACCATGTCAGCCTCCTTACTGCCCCTAACCTTTGGTTCACACCTTCCAGAAAGCTTTCCTCTCCAGCTCTTAGTTAGACCTTAAAACCCAGCTCAAGTTCCTCTGAGAACTTTCTACATGATTCCAGCCTGAAGTGGTTAGAACTGTCTGAGTGTAGCCTTTGTTGTTTCCTCCACCTATTTGGTCATCTCCTATGTTATTGTCAGGAAAAATGAGTGAAAGACTTGCAAGTGGACAAGAAAAATAGACCATTGGTGTTCTGTCTAGGTCACCCTTCCAGCTTACCTCGGCCTCTCATCGTCTTTGAGCTGTTTTACAACTCTGTAACACTGACAATAACTGACAATAATACCAATGATTTATGTTTGTAGAAATGCTAATTAATTGGGTCCCAAGGAATTGAGTTGATTAGTGCCCTGTGGATACACTTCTTCTGCATGCATTTTTTTTTTTCCTTTGCTTTTTAGGGCCACACCTGTGGCATATGGAAGTTCCCAGGCTAGAGGTTGAATCAGAGCTACAGCTGCCAGCCTATACCACAGCCACAGCAATGCGGGATCCAAGCTGCATCTGCGACCTACACCACAGCTCATGGCAACGCTGGGTCCTTAACCCACTGAGTGAGGCCAGGGATCGAACCCATATCCCTATGGAGCCTAGCCAGGTTCATTACTGCTGAACCACGATGGGAACTCCCTGCACCCATTTTTATCTAGTGAGGATTGTTTATTTGTGGAGTTAGGCATCCCTATTCATTTTTTAAAAAGTGAAGTGTAGTTGATTTACAATATTGTATTAATTTCTGCTATATAGCACAGTGATTCAGATATATATATATATATATATATATATATATATATATATATATATATAAAATCTTTTAAAAAATATTTCTTTCCATTATGGTTTGTCATAGGATAATAAATATAGTTTTCTGTGCTATACAGTAGGACTTGTTTATTCCCTCTGTGTATAATAGCTTATATCTGCTAACTCTAACCTCTCACTCCACCCTTTCCCAACCTCTGCCCCTTTGGCACACACAAATTTGTTCTTGTCTATGAGTGTTTCTGTTTCATAGATAGGTTCATTTGTGTAATTTTTTTTTTTTTTAGCCATGTCTGCAGCGTGTGGAAGTTCCTGGGCCAGGAATCATACCCGAGCCACAGCAGTGACAATGCCAAGTCCTTAACTGCTAGGCCTGTAGGGAACTCCTGTGTCATGTTTTAGATGCCACGTATAAGTGATGTCATACGGTATTTGTCTCTCTCTTTCTGACTGACTTCATTTAGTGTGACAATCTCTAGTTGCATCCTGCTGCAAGTGGCATTATTCCATTTTTTTTTATGGTGGGATAATATTCCATTGCGTATATGTACCACATCTTTATCCATTCATCTGTCGATGGACATTTCGGTTGTTTCCATGTCTTGGCCATTGTGAACAGTGCTGCTATGAACCCATTCATAAAGTGATTTCAGCATGCTGACTCCCTCTGTGTGTGTGATTCTTGGACTTCTCCTTTGAACCCCTTGGAACACCTCAATTGGTTCTCTCAATGAATGAGTTAAATAGAACCTTTGTGTGTGTGTATATATATACACACACACACACACATAAAAATATATATCATATATAAATATATATGTATAAATATATCTATAATATATATACATATAAAGAAATATATATACACACACACACACACACATATGTATATTTTGCTTTTTAGGGCCATACCCACAGCATATGGAAGTTCCCAGGCTGGGGTCAAATCAGAGCTATAGCTGCTGGTCTGCACCACAGCCACAGCAACACTGAATCCGAGCCATGTCTGCCACCTACACCATAGCTCACAGCAATGCCAGATTCCCAACCCACTGAGTGAGGACAGGGATTGAACCCGCATCCTCATGGATACTAGTTGGATTTGTTTCCGATGCCCAACAACAGAAACTCCCAGAACCTTTGTATTTTGAGGAGGATCCTAATTTTACCTTTTTCCCCCAAAATTATTCTTTGACATTGACTCTTGAATTAAAAAAAAACTGGGGGAGTTCCCAGGTGGCGCAGTGGGTTAAGGATCTGGCATTGTCACTGCTGTGGCACAGATTTGATCCCTGGCCTGGCAACTTTTACATGCCTTGGCCAAAGGAAAAAAAAGAATGGTTTGGCTCACTATCAGTCAGTATTTTGAGAGCGTGGGTGACAGAAATTGACTGTAGCTAACTCTAAGTGAGAAAAGTATTTACGGAGAGATTATCAGGCATCTTGTAGAATCCATGAAGGGCCCAAAGTTGTGGGCTTGGAGAGTAGACTGGAGCCGTGGGTGGTTTGGTGGCAGGACTCCCAGCAAAGGCACGAGATGGGCTGGCTTGCAAACCACCCCTGGGGACCGCCACTGCTGGATGTTGCTGCTGATGGCCTCTGGCTTCTGCCTTGGCCACTAGCTGCCGCTGCCACCACAAATGAACACTAACTGGTGCCTGTGTGTTTTCCTCTCTTGCTCAACATCTGGAGTCCCGGGCCAGGGTATCTCAGTGTCTGGGCCAAGGCCTGTGCCTCCCCTTGGCTTCTGGCCTAGGACGCAGGGACCTACCATCCACCAAGATCCACATGGTGGGAGCACCTCCCTCATAAGAAAAGGGCTGCTTCAAAATGACAACTGCCTCTGGGCCCTTCTTGAGACTAAATTGTGAGGTCTGTAAGTGCTGTCACCACAAAGTACATGCGTTCCTTTTTTAGACAGTGTGGGGACCACTCAGGGGCCCAGCCTACTAGACCTAGTGGAGCCATTATAAGGAGGCCTGGAGAATATGGAATTAGAGCATGTCCCTGCTGGACGGGTTACAGAAGCCACCTCGTACAGTCCTCTCCTGTCCCTTCTGAGGTCACTGAACTGCCTGAACTGGAGGTTCTTTGTGGCCGGGATGATCCCCGCCTCACGCTTTGGGGATTGTCCGTCACATGTTCATGAACCGGGCCAGGCCTTCTCACCCCCTAGCCTAGTTATTGTCACAGCGGGAGGGAACAGCCGCTGGCTAATGTAAAACAGAGCATCCTTGTCGCCCTTGGCTCCTGGGCAGCTTCCCGGCCCTGCTGGCAGCGGACTTCTCTTCCGCGGTATGTTTTGCTGATGTGGCTGCTTTGGGCGGCCGGGAAGCACAGTTTTCTGAGGATCCGTTTGCAACACTGAAAGCCTGCCCTTGAGAACGCTCTGCACACGGCAGCAGTGAAGAGATGAAAGCAAGGCCAAGGATGGCCTTCTGGCAGGAGGGCCAGAACCCCTGTCCCAGAGGCCCTGGCTTTGTCCGGGACTCAGCAGCTGTGGCTGCATGGTGGCCCCTGGGGTGGGAAAGTGGGTCCCTATTTTCTCTTTGCGGGGCTTCGTTCTCCATCTCCCGTTTCTACCTCTTCTCACTCTGGTTTCCGGAAGGGAGGAAACATGCCTGGGACTCAGGTGCACTCGGCCACTGGACTTCCTCAACCTCCCAGCTTAGGGAGAACAGGGTGTCCCCACACCCCTGGACTGGGGTGGTCTAGTGGGGTGAGGAGGTTCCTGGGAGACAAGGAGGCCTTTGGGGTGCAGCGGAGGTGCCCCTGCCGGGCAAGGGAAGGTGTCCCAGTGGTTTTCTCCCCTCCAGCCTGGCCCCCTCCCAACTGCAGAGGGATACATCCCCTCCGTCATCTGTTCTATTTTCAGGAAAACCCGGCTTCACGTCGCCCCTCTGCCACTTACTCTGTGATTGTGGGCAAGTCCCTTCACATTCCCAAGACCTGTTTTCCTCATGTGTAAAATGGTGATGACAATGACCTGTCCCAAAGACAGTGCATACACAGAACGTGCTTGCAGGGCTATTGCGTTGTTTCATCTTTCTCTCCAGCTGGATGAGGCCATGAATCTCTCTTTCTCTCTTTCCCTTTCCCCCTTCGCTTTTCTGCAGCGTGTGGTAACTGGTAGGTGTTCAGAGTGTTGTTGGCTGAGATGGTGAGGAGGGGATTTAACGCTACGAGAGTCTGACTATCGTCTGCCGCTGTCTTCTACTTAACATTTGTCATGCTCTGCAGGGTGGAGAGCATACCCATTTTACAGATGGTGAAACTGAGGCCAAGAGCATTAGAAGGTGTTGTCTTCTAGGGCCCCAGGCTGAATTCCATCCTCCCTTACTCTCCTCTCCTATGCTGTTCCACCAGTCTGCAAGCACCCAGGAGTGATCGACTGATCAGCAGGAGAGGAAAGAAAGAGGGAGTCAAGGTTTTCCGTTTTTGTCTTGTCTTTAAAATGCTTACAGACATTTGCTTGCCCGTCTGCAATTGTCTCAGGCCTGGTTTCTGGAAGGAGCCCCAGATTCTTGGCCTGCAAAAAGGTCCTTGCATTTCCTTGTAGCAGTTTGCAGCTGGGATGCGGAAACCTGCCCATAACTTCCCTCGTTCTTAGAAAGCCAGGGGAGCAGAGCGAGGACCCCCTGGGTCAGTTGGGCCTTTTCTCTCCTCAGGGTTTCCTGATTGGCAAGGGAGCTAGCTCCCAGCTTGCCTGTCAGGGGTGGCAGTGTGCTGGGGCCAGGTCAGGGGTGGGGGGGACAGGTATGCATATCCTGGAATCACACCCACCACTGTTACTCCACTGCTGCTTGAGCTGCTCAGAGCTTCTGTTTCTCCATTTGCAAAATGGGAATGACAGAACCCAGCTCATGCGGTGTGGCTGTGAGGACTGGGTGAGCCTGCGCACAGAACCACCCCACACTCCTCTATTCGGGTACGCTGTGATTTCCCCAGTCCGCTGGAAATAAGAGGCTCTTTCAAGAGAGACTGCACACATTCTTTTGTGTAGTGGGGTGCTCTCAGTGATTGCTTTTCAACAACCATGTGCTATCGGGGTGAAATATGTTGCCTGAAACAACCTCCATGGGTGGTCGTTTTGGCCATTGACTAAGGTCATTTGAGGAACTGCTAAAAAGGAGGCTAGGGAGTTTAATTCAGATTTGGAACCGATTCCATGGCGTCATAGGTTGCAGAATGAGTGTGAGCGGATCTTTTGAGGACACTTAACTAAGAACGGCATAGTCAGCAGTTGCAGGATGGAGATCAGGCATGGACACCACCAGCTGCCCTAATGTTATGCAAATAGGGGCTCGAGGCTTGGGATAAAAATTCCCGCGAAAGCATCCTACAGGTTACAAAAACGCTGTGTCGCCAAGAACCAAGAGGGGAGGGAAGAAGATGTGCTTAGAAAACGCAGATGACTCAAAAGGTGGCTTTGATGATGGCAGAGACCCTGAGCCCACAGACGAGTTGGAAGAGGTGGCAGGAAATTGAGTCACGGAATGAGGGTGAAGACAGCAACTCTCCTAAATTAACATATCATTACATGTAACATGTGATTGTGGGCATGGATGGCGAGTGAGTTGTTGCAAATAGATATTTAACTCTTTCATCTACTTAAAAAAAGATTATACATTCAACTATGTCACACAGCCTTTGGATCTTTTTTTTTTTTTGTCTTTTTTGCCATTTCTTGGGCCGCTCCCGCAGCATATGGAGGTTCCCAGGCTAGAGGTCTGATCGGAGCTGTAGCCACCAGCCTACACCAGAGCCACAGCAACGCAGGATTGGAGCCGCGTCTGCGACTTACACCACAGCTCACGGCAATGCCGGATCCTTAACTCACTGAGCAAGGCCAGGGATCGAACCCTCAACCTCATGGTTCCTAGTCAGATTCGTTAACCACTGAGGCACAAGGGGAACTCCAGCCTTTGGATCTTTTGAGTGGAGAACTAAGACATCATATTTTGGGGTTTGTTATGTGGGTACTATTGGTGCCCCTTCTCCCCAAAGATCCCCTTTTCCAAAGACCCCACTCCATCTCTGTGACTGTCCCAGGGCTTCCTCTGGCTGCCTGGACTGGGGGTGGCTGCAAAAGCGCCAGGAAATCTCCCTCACCCTCTGACTAATGAGTTGGGGTATAAAACGCCCTGCTCCTTCGCGCCTTGAACTAGCCGATAGGATGCAGATGTGTGTGTTTCGCACTAGCCCCCACAGCTCTCAGAGGATTAAGCTCTGGCCCCCCCATGGTACCCTGCTTCACAACACACCCTTTCCCAGCTATTCTCTGTCTCACTTTCCCTCTCCGTTCCCGGTGCCCCCAGGATCCCCTCCAAAGAAAGAAGGCCGACCAGAATGCTTGTCTCTGGGTCCGCTGCTGGGGAAATCCAACCTGCAGTGAAGCGTGTAGGAGGAGGGGGAGCATTTGTTATGATCACTCATCATTATTCGGATAAAGATGAGGGAAACACAGTTTCTGCCTGGTGCCCTCCTTCCCCCGAGCTGGGGGAGGCAGGCGAGGAGTCTCTTTTTAGGTCTGGTCAGAAAGGGGGATGTCTGACTATGTTTTTATCTCAAAGCAATCTCAAAGCGATTCATATTCATTCTTTCTCTCTGTTATCTGCTTGAGCAGTGAAGCCAAAAATCAGTCCATCCAGAGCAATTAAAAGCTTCCTTTGCCAGACCTTGGGGAGTTCTCTCTGATCAATGAGAAAAATACCACAGTTGGAAAACAGCCGAAACCAAGAACAGGGCAATTGTGTCTTGTTCGGATGAACCAGAACATCATTAAAATTTGTTTTTAAAAGATCCTTTTATTTTCTGATGTGGATGGGGGAGGAGGGATGTCATACAAATGACCAGAAATTTCGCATTTTGGGCCTGTTCGTCCCCAAAATGGAATTTATTTGTGAAAACCTGTATCAGGCTCATGAGTCATGGTATCATTATATTTATTATAAAATATATGACATTTACATTAGTCTATTTATGAACGTTATATTCATAATTATGTTTATGATGAATAATGCAGTAATAGCAGCAGGAATCATGTAACTCGTAGTTACAATGGGCTAGTCACCCTACAAAGAACATCATGTGCTTTATCTCAGCTGACTCCGATGATACTATGAAGTGGTCACTTATCATTGCTATTTATTGATGCAGTTACTCAGGCTCAGAGAGGCGAAGTAAGTTGCCTGAGATCACACAGCCGTAAAGTAGCAGAGTAGGATTATAAACCCAGGCGGTCTAGCTGGGTTCCTCGCCATAGGACAGCACCCTGGCTTTTCACACCCATGGGAGAGAAGGGGCCAACTGGCTTGGCTCACTTCATTGCTAAGGCCAGGCTCACCCCGGCTTGCCTTCCCCAAGGGGCTGAATGGAGGTAGGTTTGGACCCTCACGCCATTTTTCCCTGCTGCTCTCCATGTGGAGAAGTCAGAGAGTTTTGTACACTGGGTCTCCCTAGGTCCCGGCTGCCTGTGGCTGCAGGAGGAGCTCCTGGGAGACAACCCTGCGTCCACAAATAAGCCAGTTCCTACTGGAGCCCGTGCTGTGTGGGGAGCAGCTGAGTGTTTGCTTAACTGAAAAGACAGGGTGAAGGCAGAAAACACCTGACATCAGCTAGGCACCATTGCAGTTGGGCCACTGTCAAGAGGGGGTCCCGGGAGATTCCAGGGTGCCCCTGGGACAGGGAGTGAATATAGAACAAGAAAAGTCTCCGAGGGACATCGTGGGATGTCATGGGATGCTACAGTGTCACCGATCATCATTCACTGTGGGACTTGGCCACATCGCCCCTCCCTCCTCCTCGGTGAAGTGGCTGATGGTTTGGAGGAGCCCTGAGGCTCCTTTTACTCTCAGGGATCTGTGACCAACACTTCCCACAGGTGGCTGGGATCCCACCCTTTGTCCCACTCTCTTCTCTCCCCGTGTCCTCCTTCCCATCAGAGGGTCTAGCAGGACCACGTAAGTTCGTGAGGTCAGGAGACAGGAGCGTCTTTGTGTTTGAATTTGCAGAGGAGGCCTGGCACAGTGGCTCCCAACCAGGGGTGATTTTGCCCCCTGCCACATTCGGAAGTATCTGGAAATGTTTTTTGCTGTCACACCCAGGGGGAGGATACTCCCAGCATCCAGTGCGTAGACGCCAGAGATGTGGCTGAACAGCCTACAGCACATGACATCCTCCCATGGAAATGAATGAGCTGGTCCAGAATGTGGGTGGGTGAGGTTGAGGAGCCCTGGACCAGAGGAGGCTGGATGGACCAAGGGCTGCAGGCACCACAAACTGCATCTGGCTTTTCCCTCCTCTTTAAACCCCTCTCCCCCAACTGGGAGAAGGCCACCCAATAAGCATGGCTGCAAAAGTCATGGTTACTCCTTTTAGAGAATAAGTAATACATGCACTTGGTAAGAAATCCCACAAAAATTGTTTAAAATGGCACAGAGTGAAAAGTAATCATCTTGCACATCCGTGTGTCCCTGCCTCTCTGTTCCCCTGCCCCACAGGTAACCACTGCTTGCCTTGCTTCCCGTGTTGCATTCATCTTTCCAGGCCAAGGTTTCATAGTCTCAGCCCTAATGACATTTCAGACCAAATCTGTGTTTTGGGCACCATGCATTGCAGGATATCTAGCAGCCTCCCTGACCTCTCCCCACGAGACGCCAAAAATATCTCCAGACACTGACACATGTCCCTGGAGGCCCTGACCTTTGCATATCCTTACTTACATGTATTTGTGAAAATATGTCTTTTTCTTTTGGTTCTTGGCATGTATTAGATGCTCAGTGAATATTTATTAAAAGAATGAAGACAAAAAAAAAATTACTAGGAGTTCCTGTCATGGCTCGGTGGTTAACGAATCCAACTAGGAATCATGAGGTTGCGGGTTCGACCCCTGGCCTCGCTCACGGGGTTAAGGATCCGGCATTGCCGTGAGCTGTGGTGTAGGTCGAAGACACAGCCTGGATCCCACATTTCTGTGGCTATGGCGTAGGCCAGCGGCTACAGCTCTGATTTGATCCCTAGCCTGGGAACCTCCATATGCCACGGGAGCAGCCCTAAAAAGACCAAAGACAAAAGACAAAATAAATAAATAAATAAAGAAAGAAGAATGGGTAACTGAGGAGTTCCTGTTGTGGCTCAGCATGTTAAGAACCCAACTAGTATCCGTGAGGATGTGGGTTCAAGCCCTGGCCTCGCTCAGTAGATTAAGGATCCAGTGTTGCTGTGAGCTGTGTTGTAGGCCGTAGATGTGGCTCGGACCTGGTATTGATGTGGCTGTGCTGTAGGCCAGCAGCGGCAGCTCTGTTTTCACCTCTAGCCTGGGAACTTCCATACACTGAAGGTGCAGCCCTAAAAAAAAAAAAAATAGAAAAAAATTTAAAAATAACAAATGGATAATGGAGAATAAAGCCATTTAAGTAATAAATCAAATCTTATCTTAAATGGCAGGTTACATGTATCCTAACACAAGTACAGGGTATGAAATAAGTTCTTCCTAATTTACTTCTCAGTTTTGTTCTAAGGAGGAGCCTCTCACGGGACTCTCTAAACACTATGTATTTATTTATTTATTTTTAGGGCTGCATCACAGCATATGGAAGTTCCCAGGCTAGGGGTCAAATTGGAGCTGCAGCTGCCGACCTACACCACAGCTCACAGCAACACTGGATCCTTAACCCACTGAGCAAGGCCAGGGATCGAACCCACATCCTCATGGATACTAGTCAGGTTCTTAACCTGATGAGCCACAACGGGAACTCCCCCTAAACACTATTTATCTCATGGCTAAAGACTAGGATTTGGGGGCGAGGGTCCCAGATGCCTTAGCGGTCCATTCTCAGAAGCAGCTGGGATTTCTGCACTGCATGGGAGGGCAGCCTTCCCCTCCCCCACCTTCCCCTCTGCCCCCACTGACAAGGCCAGGGAGGCACCAGGGAAGGGCCCCCCACTCCCTGGTCTGTCCTGTTCCACTGCCAACATCCAACTTTCGTGACAAGCTGTGGCCTTGCTTATGGAAAGGGTGCCCTTTCTAAGAAAGTGGGGGCCCTGTCCAGCTTCGGCAATCAGCCCAAAGTCCATCTTGGGTAATTCTGAGCGGCCTGCCCAGTCTCTTCCTCTTCCTGGGGTGCTCTTTGGATTTTCCATGTTTCCTGGAGTGAAGTGGGTGGGGAGCTGGGTAGGTGACCTGTGCCTACTACCACTGAGACCTGGTCAGGGTGGACACCCCGCCCAGGATCTGCTTGTTTTTCCCTTATTTTGGGCCCTGGATGGGTGTGTACAGGGGAAGCCTGCTTTCCCTGGGAATGAAGGCCTGGTGGGGGTGGGGCAGCGCCTTGCGAACCAACCCAAGGGAACGAGGCAGATCATGGTCGTGAACCTGGGTGAGGGATACAGCCTGGATGGGAGCTCAGCTGAGGCTGGGCCAAGGGTCCCTCTTTATGGTGGTTTTAGGTTAAATCAGACTTGTTACAGGGTGGCTCAGGGCTTTAAAGACACATCTCCAGAGAGAGAAACCTTTGGATGCTACATGGCCCTGTGCAGCTGTGAGGTCCAACCTCAAGGATGAGGTCACCCACTGTGACGCCACTGGCTGAGCCACAAAGGCCCACCAAGTTCAAGGAGGAGGGTCACAGCTCACCTCTCAATGGGAGTGTGTCAAGGTCACAAAGAGCACCTGGGGAGTTCCCGTCGTGGCGCAGTGGTTAACGAATCCGACTAGGAACCATGAGGTTGTGGGTTTGGTCCCTGCCCTTGCTCAGTGGGTTAACGATCCGGCGTTGCCGTGAGCTGTGGTGTAGGTTGCAGACGCGGCTCGGATCCCGCCTTGCTGTGGCTCTGGCGTAGGCCAGTGGCTACAGCTCTGATTGGACCCCTAGCCTGGGAACCTCCATGTGCCGCGGGAGCAGCCCAAAGAAATAGCAAAAAGACAAAAAAAAAAAAAAAAGCACCTGGGACGGGAGATACTGTTGTGGCTGTTTTTGGAGAATGCCATCTGGGAGTTCCCTGGTGGCCTAGTGGTTAAGGATCTGGCTTTGTCACTGAGGCGGCTCGGTTCCCTGCTGTGGCACAGGTTCAGTCCTTAGCCTGGGAACTTTTTCATGTTGCAGGGGAAAAAAAAAAAAAGCTATCTGCCCACTGGGCTATAATGGGTTCCAATCCTAGAGCAAAGGGTGAAAGCAAGATGTTCCATGGGCAACCAGGAGCCCTCAGACCCCTCAGTTCCCCTGAGGATTCTCTTTTAAGCTTCTCTGAACAGTTCATTCAAGCCCAAGGTTGGGGCAGATTCATGTGTCCTCCACCCACATCTCTTCTTTCAGCTCCTCTTGTGCCCACCTATGTCCCACTGGTGGGAGGGCTGGGCAGACCCGGGCAGGGCAGCACAGGTGCATCTGCTAGGTGTCTGCTTTTAGGCTGGCAACTTTTTTTATCTTTTGTCTTTTGTCTTTTTAGGGTCACACCCACAGCATACGCAGGTTCCCAGGCTAGGGGTTGAATTGGAGCTGTAGCCGCTGGCCTATGCCACAGCCACAGCAACACAGGATCCGAGCAGTGTCTGCAACCTACACCTCAGCTCACGGCAATGCCAGATCCTTAACCCACGGATTGAACCCATGTCCTCATGGATGCTAGTTGGGTTTGCTAACTGCCGAGCCATGAAAGGAACTCATCTTTTTTCTTTTTTGGCCACCCTGCGGCATATGGAGTTCCTGGGCCAGGGATCAGATTCAAGCCACAGTTGCAACCTATGCCACAGCTGTGGCAACACTGGACCCTTTAACCTACTGTGCCCGGCCAGGGATCGAACCTGTGTCCCGGTGCTGCAGAGATGCTGCTGATCCCATTGTGCCACAGCGGGAACTCCTAGGCCAACAACTCTGGTCCCTCCCAGACTCTCCGTCACGCGCTCCGGGTGCCATTCTCTCCTCCCCCTCCTCCCTTCCTTGTGGTCAAGTCTGTTCTCAGCATTGCCCATGTCTCTCCTTGAAGAAGGGATTGGTACCCACCCTCATTGATACCCAGCCTCTCACTGACCTGGACTTCTCCACTCCTCTGATATTGCTCTCATGTGGTCACCAGCGGCCCTCTCGCCACCAGATCCCTTCAGTTCTTGGCTTCTTTGGCCTCTCTGCAGCATTGAACATGATCAATTTCCTTCCTTCCAGGAACCATTCCTGTGGTGCCCCCACATCTTCTCCTACCTCTCAGAATGGCTCCTTCTTTCCAGACACATCCCTCGTCCTCTTCTGTCATTTACTCTCATGACTTTGTCTATCCCCTCTTCACAGGGACTGCGAAATCTTCTTCTTTGTTTCTTACTTATCTCATGAGCTCTGAATCTCATAGCTCCAACTGCTCACTAGATACCCTGACCTGGCTGGTCCCAGCCATCTTGGATCCGCTGGACGGTGTCTACTTCCCATCTGACCCACCCCTTCCCATGGGGATGCTGGGCATCACCTTGCAATCTCGCACGACAGACCTCAGCACATCACCCGTGCATCCTTCTGCTGCCAGTTTAACTGTATGGAGTTCTAGTAAGTCTGTTGCTAGAATTTCTTGAACCCATTCAATTCATCCATCCATTCATCCTTTTAGTTAGCAACTATTTATTGAGCATGTACTGTTCCAGTGGCTGGAGATACTTCAGTAAGCCAAGCAAGGTTCTTACCGTCTATGAGGGGAGAGAAAGACAATAAGCTGGCAGATAGGCGAAGACAGAGTGTAACCAATGGTGCTAAGGGCCAGGAGACAATAAGGCTGGGTGAGGGGTTGGGAGAAGAGGCAGGTGATCATTTTATGTCAGGTACACAGGGAGAGCCTTACTGACCAGGTGACATTTGAAAAGAGGCCAAAAGGAAATGAGGATCAGCCCAGTGGATATTGGGTCTTTCTTCTCCATCCCCGTGGCCACAGCCCCTCATCCTCTCCCCTGGAGCCATGGTCACCACGTTCCCAAAGGGCAATGATGTACCTCCACTCTCATCCTTCCCTCCCACCCCCTTTCAGTGCCTTCCTGTCTCCCACAGATTCAAGCTCTTACTCCTGAGAGTAGCCTTCAAGGGCCTTCTCAATTAGGCTCTAACCTTGTCTTCCAGCTAAGTCTTAGGGTGCTCGGCAGAATTCTGCAAGGGCTTGTTCCCACCCCACCCCCACCCCGTATAATCCGCTCCCCATAAGTGTGGGCAGGACGTGCGATGGCTGCTAGAAATGGAATATGGCAAAGGCAGAGAGATGTCACACCCTTGATCAAGTTACCTTATATAAGATTCTGTCTTAGCCAATTTATAAGGCGGGGCCCTGGGGGCAGTCTCTGGGAACTTCCAAGGCCTCTAGGACCCCAAGGCCACCTCAAGCTCAGGTGGCCAAGGGCCTCAGTCCTGGAGTTGCAAGGCAGTGAATTCTGCCAATCACCTGAGAGAACTGGAAACAGATTCCCCCCCCACCCCGCCCCACCCCAAGCCTCAGGGGGATTATAGCTCCAATTGACACCTTCACAGCTCCTGAGCAGAGACGCAGCAGAGTGGTGCTCACCCTGACACAGAGAACCTGCAAGATCATTAGTGGGTGCTGCTTGTTACACAGCAGTGGAAAATCACACCTTGTACAAGTCCCTAGACTGGCCCTGCTTCCAAACAAGTTTGTTTTTTCATGCCTTGCGGTGAGCACAAGTTCTCTATGTTTGCTCTCTGTTTAAATCTTGTCTGTCCTTCAAAATCCTTTCCTTCCTTCCTTCCTTCCTTCCTTTCTTTCATTCTTTCTTTGTCTTTTTAGGGCCACACTCACAGCATATGGAGGCTCCCAGGCTAGGGGTCCAATCAGAGCTGTAGCTGCCGGCCTATACCACAGCCACAGCAATGTCAGATCCGAGCCAGATCCAAGCTACGTCTGCGACCTATACCACAGCTCACGGCAACACTGGATCCTTAACCCACTGAGCAAGGCCAGGGATCGAACCTGCAACCTCATGGTTCCTAGTCATTGGGCCACTATGGAAACTCCTAAAAATCCCATTCTAATGCACCCTGTTCCCCTCCCACTCCCCAATCCTGTAGCCCTTGTGGTTCCCCCACCCCCACCCTCACGAGTTGGCTTGTATTTGTCTGCCGGCCACTCCTCCCTCTTACCCATCTCTCCATCTTTTCATCTCAGAGGGTGGCTTAGGGCCTGGCTTCCAGCAGATGGAGGGCTCCTCACTTGGGGATGTGGGGGGTCCTGGTTGGGGTTCATACTGCCCATACATCCCCTCCATTTGCTTGGAGAGAGGTGCCCTGGGGCCATAGCCTTCACCAGCTTCTCAAAGAGGCTTGAGGTCCTGAGAAGATGGAGACCAACAGGCAGGATGGCAAGACAGGAACTTTCATCGGGAGCCTGGCTGCTAATCTTGGCTGCGTGAGAGGAACCTGGGGTTCCCTGAGCCTTCCTCTGGGGAGCTGCTGTTCTGACACGTGTCCAAGCACAGTCGTGGCTCCAGCCAGGGATGAAGGTAGTCCAGCCTGGGGAAGGAGCGAGGAAGCAGGGGCAAGGGGAAGGAACAGAAGGGAGTGTCTCGGAGGCCAAGTGGGGCGGATTGGGGTGTGTGTGGTGTGGCCCCTGGGAGGCCGGCTTATTCTGCGCTGAAAGAGGGACTGCGTTTCTGCTTCTAACTGTGCCAGGTGCCGGATAACTGCTCCCGCTGCCAGCTCCCCTGGGCTCTCGAGGACAGGCTCGGCAGTGCCAGGGTATTTTTAGCCCTCCAGTAAGTGGAACAAAGCGCTCAGAGAGGCAGGGCTGCGCTGCTGGCTCTTGGCTGGGGCCGCGCTCAGTGGCGTTCTGAGAAAGCCCAGGACTCCCTCTCTAGCCCTGGGGGCCCGCAAGGGCCGGGTGTCCCGCTCCCTCGCCTCCCTCTGAGGCTGCTTCCCACAGGGGCTTGGAAAGGGACAGTCTTACCAGTGGGTGGGGGCCAGAGATGTGTGCTGAGGGGTCTGGGGGAGAGCAAGGGAACTGGCCTCTCTTCAGGAGGGAGGTGGAGTGCCGGATGCTGGCCTCCCCAGATGGCTCACTCCGGGGGGAGAAAATGATTTGTTCTGGGACCTGCTGGGGCAAGATAGGCAAGGCAGAGGGGCTCCAGGCCAGGGGCTGGGAAGATGGTGGGCCCCTGACCCTGGCTAGAAACACTTATCGCTGTAGTGGGAGGAGGTGTGGGGGCGAGCAGCCTGACATCACTTCCTGAGGGCCCAGTGATGAACCATCAAGGTCAGCCTTGACCATTGACCTGCCAAATATTTGCCTGGATCACAGACCCAGCCAACTTTCCGCCCTCATGCCCTGCGTGCGCACTTGTACCTGGGCCCTGCCACGACCAGACACCCTACCTCTTGTCCCTGGAGGGGTCAGCACTGTTTCCCAAAGGGGCCTTTCCAGGTGGGTGTGGCTGGCAGAGCCCCTTCCTGGGGTGCATGGCTGTGGACCAATGAGGATAGGATGGAGGCTGGGGGTGGAGCCAAATGTCCCCATGAGCCCTTTGTTTGAAGTGGCTACTCCAGTGAAACCGGACTGATGTGATCAAGGTTTGGCACAGCTGCCCATGGAGAATGAACCTCCACAAGGCCAAGCCACCTGCACCTTCTCTCCGTCATGGCTCTCTGCCTTCCCGCCCCCAAGCCTGGGAAGGAGATCAGATGGAGGAGGCCGAGAGGGGCTGGCCAGGGCATAGAAAGAAGGAGAGAACAGATCTATCTCTCTGTTTCTCTCCCACACACATAACACCCAACACAATACACACACAGACGCACCTCCCCCTCCCCCACCAAGTGTCCACCCTAGGGATTAGCCACTGTGCTAAGTTCTGCACAGCCATCACCCCCTGAATCCTGGTGACCCTGGAGTAACTTTCGATCCATTTTACCGAGGTAGAAACAGGACTTGGAAAGATGAAGTAACTTGACCAAGCCTACACAGCTGGGTATCAAAGCCAGGGCCCACGGGCCACCCAGAGCTGCCAAGAAGGGGAGGGAGGGGGGAAAAGATTTGGCACCTGTTCTCAGAGATTCTAGAAGCAGGTGGGGGAAGGGGCTGATGGCGACAGGGGGTGTGTTTGCCTGGACCACTTACTTCCCACGATTGCGGTGGGGACAAACTTTTGTCACTGGAAGCCAAACTCATACTAAACAGTAGGCTTGTGACGTCAACCCCACTCTCCGCCTTTGCCTGTGCTGCCCCCTCAGGCTGCAGCCTTACCTCCGTTTGAGGCAGTCTTTCTTTATCCTCCCAGTTAAAAGGCCACCTCCTCCATGATGCCCTAACTAATCCCCACTTCCCAGGAACGATGAGTCTCTATCCAGTCTCTCCATTTCCTTCTTGTACTGCACTCATGGTGTTCTGACTAGTGTGTTATAATCTTTCACTGTGTATCTGTCCATCTTACTCACTAAATTGGAAGGGGAAATGTCTGTCTTGGCCTGAGGGCCGTAGTGTACTGCTACACCAGCTCTTAGATTTGTAGTGCTTGCCAATTCCCAGGGTGTAAATACTCCTACTGTGGCCAATTTCAAGCTATGATGTCTTAACAATGGGCTCACCAAATTCCTGAGTATTTAGCAGTTGGCACTCACCACCAGTCCTTATGGGCTCCAGCTCACTACTGCTAAAGCTTAAGGCTTGCATGTAGCAGGTGCACATCAGGATCCGCTTGGATGGACTATTCTATTCCACATTTTTTCTGAGGGGGTCTGGAGCCCCTACATTGTTACCAGAAGGATTTAAAAAGGACATCTGGGGAAGATCATCTGTGAACATTGTGACCGTCCTTCTCTGCTCTCTGTAACCATGGTCCTTTGCAGTTTCTCCCCTGAAGAGCTGGGGCCAGTTTTCTTTCTTTCTTTCTCTCTTTCTCTCTTTCTCTTTCTCTCTCTCTCTCTCTCTTTCCCTCCCTCCCTCTCCTTCTCTCTTTCTTTTTGCTTTTTAGGGCTGCACCCACAGCATATGGAATTTCCCAGCCTAGGGGTTGAATCAGAGCTGCAGCTGCCAGCCACAACCACTGCAATGTGGGGTCTGAGCCGTGTCTGCGACTACACCACACCTCATGGCAATATCAGATCCCTGACCTACTGAGTGAGGCCAGGGATGGAACCTGCATCTTCGTGGATACTAGTTGGATTCCTTTCTGCTGTGCCACAGTGGGAACTCCTAGGGCCAGCTTTCTAATCCTTAAATCAGGCCCAGCCTTGTGACTTGACTTAGACATTGGAATACATTCAAAGTGACTTCATGACTGAATATTTCTGCTCCTGCCAGCTACCATGGATGAAGCCCAGGCTTCGCTGCTGAGGTTGAGAGGCCACAGGAGCAGAGGCACACCACCTCAGCGGAGCCATCCTAGATCAGCCAGGCCTGCCAAACCCTGCCATCAGCCAAAGAAGTAGGGCTGGGCCGTCTTCCTATTGAGCAGTGAAGACTTAACTGCTTTTCTTGGGAAATGTCCCACCAGGAATGGGAAAATTCACAACTTCCTCTTTTCTGCCCTGTAGAATAATTTCTTCTCTTTTGGGTCAGAGAATAAAAGATCCTAACGTGGAATTCCCCTCGTGGTGCAGCAGAAACGAATCTGACTAGGAACCATGAGGTTGTGGGTTTGATCTCTGGCCTTGCTCAGTGGTTTAAGGATCCGGCGTTGCTGTGAGCACAGATGTGGCTCAGATCTGGTGTTGCTATGGCTGTGGCGTAGACTGGCAGCTGTAGCTCTGATTCGACCCCTGGCCTGGGAACCTCCATATACTTCGGGTGCGGCCTTAAAAGCAAATAAACAAACAAACAAAAAACCAAAAAAACAAAACCTTAATGTGTTTGGGCTGGGGAGGATGAGAGAGCTATGCCTTAAACCATACTTAATAAACTCCCACTTTCAGCTCAAGAACAAAATCCTGCCTATAACCTGTGAAGGAGAATGTGAAAAACGCAACCCAACCCATTCTGCCCTCTAGGTTAGACCCACCGAAACTCTAGCAGCAAAGGGGCATTTCAGGGAACAAGAGAGGAAGCAGCCCCTGAAACAGGCTTGCAGCTGCGTGTTGTGGGCCAAGGTTCTCCTGCACCCAGCTGTGTGACCTTGGGCAAATCACCCAACCTCTCTGGGCCTGCATAGGAAGAGGGAGACTGCAGAGCTCTCCAGCCCCTTCACAATGGGGTCTTTTTATTGGCTTAAAGGGAAAAGCCAGGGAGAGCCAGAGAGGCTTCCGAGAGTTGACAATCCACTCTACCCGCAGAAGTGCGGACTGACCCCCTTGCACTGGCGCACAATGTACACAATATGGTGACTTAGAAGTGGCATCACACTCTGGTGCCTCCCTCAGTTTGTATTTTGCTTTGGGATGGAGGCAACATCACCCCTTTCCCTACTTGGATAGGTGGGGAAATGTCAGTAGTGTGTAGGGGGTTAACTGGCAGTCACTCTATCATGGAGGGACAGGCTCTCTTTCATTCACAAGCTGTGCGACCCTGGGCAGGTTACTCCACCTCTCTGATCCTCCATTTCTTCCTCTAAAGTACGATGTCACGTGAAACATTTACAATGTTGGATCACAGTAAATACTGAATGAAAACAGAGACAGTGTTACATGGAACATAGGATATAAGCGAAGTTTTTTTTCTATCTACTTAATAGAAAATTATGTTGACCTTAAGGCCTAGTTTGGCCTCAAGTAGTCACACCACATGTGCTCAGACCTTCCAGGAGGTTCGCATTTTTCAGTTTCAGGACTTTGGCTTTGCTCAGTTATTTGTGGACACCTGGGACTCACTTAAAATTTTTTTTTTTTGTCTTTTTAGGGCCACACCTGCAGCATATGTAAGTTCCCAGGCTAGGGGTTGAATCCGAGCTATAGCCCATGGCAACGCCAGATCCTTAACCCACAGGGTGAGGCCAGGGATTGAATCCACAACCTCATGGTTCCTAGTTGGACTCATTTCCGCTGTGCCATAATGGGAATTCCTAATTTTTTTAAACTGTAATAATTTCTCTGGGTTTTATGGGGACATACTTGGTGCACATCTTAGAGGTCGTTCAAAGAATGAAACAGTCCACCTAAAGCATGAAGCTTCATGCCTAGACTCATAAATGATCCATCAACAGCAACTGCTTCTACTATTTTCCCTCCCCAACTGGACCCCCGCATCCTCTCGCGGGTGGTGGCTCTGCTAAGGAGCAGTTAGATGCCCAGCTCTGGCTGGCAGGGCCGCTCAGGACCCACTGTGCAGGGAAGCTCGAGTTGGGATCCAGCCGTGCTGGCTCCCCAGACTGCATGTCAAGTTACCTGAAGTGCCCACAAGGTCATTCTCCCACTGTCTCTTCTGATGGAGACAGGGTGACAGGGCCTTCTCCCTCAGGACTCACCCCTCCATCAGAGGAGACTCGAAGGTGTCAGCAGAGGCAATCTCCTGCCTTTAGGCAGGCGGTGCAGGCCCCCTCCTCCCTATCATAAGCGAAGGCGTTAGCTGCCACCGTTTTCCTGTTTGCCCTCAGATCCACCCCTCACCCTTCCCGGCTCCGGCGAGTTGCGGCGCCAGACCCTGCAGACTACATTTCCCAGGCCCCCTTGCACTCCCACTTCCTGTAGGTTCAGCCAATGAGAAGCGCTTGAGGGAGATTGGCATCTGGGAGGAGGGGAGAAAACAGGGTAAGGCTTTGCTCATCCATCTCTGCTTAGAGTGGTGTCTCCAGGGATGGCTGTGTCTCCTCCAGGGTTCCGGCTCTTGATAATACCCTCTTCCTCTGTCCCTCCAGCCCTAGCGAAACATCAGCTTTTTTTTTTTTTGCCATTTTCTAGGGCCGCTCCCACAGCATATGGAGGTTCCCAGGCTAGGGGTCGAATTGGAGCTATAGCCTCCAGCCTACACCAGAGCCACAGCAACGCCGGATCCTTAACCCACTGAGCAAGGCCAGGGATCGAATTCACAACCTCATGGTTCCTAGTCAGATTCGTTAACCACTGAGCCACGATGGGAACTCCGAAACATCAGTTTTTTGATGCTTCTAATATCTAATTTGTTTCACTGTCTCCTGTAAGGCTTTCGCCTACTCCTTGTATTCATTCACTATTGAATCACTTGGCCTAGGCTCTGTTTTCCTTTTGGGACCCCAGCTGCTGCAGCTACACAATAAATATCTTGCATACAGCGGTCCCTGGGCCACCCCTTGGGCCTGGGGATGCTACCCTAGAAAAAGTGGGATCATCTAGCTGGGCGTGTCCCCTTGGCCTCACCAACTCTTTACCCTGTAGGGAGAGCTCTCTAGACTGAGGCCCAGGTCAGGGGCTCTCCCATCAAGGTCAAAGAATAGTACTATTCTGGGGACCCTGAGTTACTCCCTTCCTGGTGGGCCAACTCCCTACTCTTTGGCCATCACGGGCTCATTTTCTTCTTCTGAGGGCTGCCAAGTTCAGGGCATTACAAGCTAATTTCCTGTACTTATCAATCTTAGGATGTAACAGGCAAGCCCTTCCTCTAAGGAAATAAAAACCCTAAATTTAATTTCTGCAGGTCACCCCCTTTGGAAGGTTACCTTGCTGTGGAGGAGAATCTTAGCCTTCTGTGAGCAGGTCCCCTGCCTTGGTGCTCAAAAGCCACAGGCTTTCCCATGAGACCCTGTGCCCACACCTGCAGGTGCAGGGCCTGCCACCCTCTTCCTGTTCTAGACTTCCCGGAGGCCCTCAGGTCCCAGTCAGCCCCTCCCATCCCAGGCCCTTTGCTGCTCCATTGTAATCCAGGAAACCTGCGGGCAGATGTTTTTGGCAAGCCACGGGCCTGTGGTTAACTTGCAGGGGCCAGAGAGGGTGAGTGCACTGCTTGGGGGGATTCCTGCCCCCCAGGCCACCTGGGCCCTCTGGTGAGTGAGGTTCATGTGTGTTTATAGTGTCAGTGACTGTGGTGGGTACACTTCAGCTTCTGACTTAAATTCCTCACCAGCTGCTTGTAAGGTCAGAAGGCTCAGGCTGTAGCACAAGCTACGAGCCCCTGATGCAGAGGCCTCTTGTGTCACAGATGAGGGAACTGAGGCCCTCGTAGGGGGCTTGGCCCAAGCATTCAGATGCCAAGGGTCTTTCTGTGGGCCTAGGTGGGCCTGGCCTCAAAGCTGCCTCTGGGCATATGCGGACTCTGCAAACACATATGCGGACTCTGCAAACGTCAGCCACTCCTCAGGGTGTGGGCTGGCTCCTGGGCCACCTTTCTGTGCACTGCTGGGTCGCTGGACACTCAAGGGGCTGGACTGGGCCTCCAGCAGAGGTCACAGAGGGAGGTATTCTCTGGAATCCCCCCCACCAAGATGGCACCCAAGCCTCATCAGCAGGAGCAGCTCGAAGGATGCCAGATGTTGCCTCGGGAAATAGGAAAATTTTGCCAAGTCTCATTTTAAAAGTGAGGGAGTTCCTTTGTGGCTCAGTGGAAATGAATCCAATTAGGAACCATCAGATTGCGGGTTCGATCCCTGGCCTTGCTCAGTGGGTTAAGGATCCGGCATTGCCATGAGCTGTGGTGTAGGTCACAGACGGCTCAGATATGGCGTTGCTGTGGCTGTGGTGTAGGCCGACGGCTACAGCTCCAATTAGACCCCTAGCCTGGGAACCTCCATATGCCGCGGGTGCGGCCCTAAAAAGACAAAAGACATAAAACAAACAAACAAACAAACACAGAATGAGCCTGTGTGTGTAATGTGTGTGCATACATGTGTATACAAGTGACTTCTGTTTGGCATGTGTAAATGGACATGTGTGTTAGTGTTATGTGCATTATGGGTATGTGTGTGTAAATGTGTGTTTACATATGGTTTTCATGTATACATGTAAGTATGTGTGCATCTGTGTTGTGACTGGGCTTGCTTATAAGAGCACACATATGTGTGTGCATTTGTGTGTGTGTGTGTATGTAAAGAGCAGTTTGTACCATGTCATGTTTTTGCATCCTGGGTGTGTCCCCTCCCAGGGGAGGAGGCTGCAGGACAGTGACAAGTCATCTCTGTTGGCCAGTCTTCCCTTCTGTCACCATCTTTGGCCCCAACTTTTTGTCTCCTGAAGTCTCTGTCTAGAGTCTGCTACCTTTTTAGTGATGTCTGGAGATTCTCATCCCTCCCATTAATGAGGATGGGCAGGTTCCTCCAGGAAAATTTGGAAAATACAAACCCACTGCTAGCTACCTGGTCTGTGATTTTCGTGGCCATCATCTTATTTGTGACACCCCCCCCCCCCACACACACACCTAGGGAAAGAGCCGGGCTTATGCCCACCTTTGTGTAACCAGTAGCAGACAGGGTGCCTGTCACCCAGTGGGCAATTAATGAACGCCAGAAGATATAACCTTCCACTGTGTTGAGGTACCAAGATTTATTAGACCGTTTCCCTTATGCCGCGGTGACTACTTCCGAACCCAACTCACTCTGGGTCTGGATTATTTGTTTTGGGTCGGTTCCGGGAGCGGAACGTCTGGGCCCCGAGGATGTGGCGCTTCCTCGTGCTGCCACGTCATCCTCCCCCTCCCGGCCGCCCGCTGAGCAGGGGTGGCCCGGTTCTTGGCAGCCCCGCAGCCCCTTCTCACCTTGACGCGGCTGTAGCGTCGCGCCTCTGGCTCTGACCTTGGCCGGCGCGGTGCTGGCGGGGCTACACCCGGCGGCCGGCCCTCGGCCCACGCGGGGCTGCGTCCAGTAGGGCGCCCCTCCTTCCCGGCCGCGCGGGGCCGCGGGATCCAGCCTGGGGGAGGGGAGCGGCCCCAGGCATCCTTGTCTGACCGCATCTCTGCCTCCGGCTTCCTTATTTGGAGGGACGCGACGTGGGGAGAGAGGAGGGCGGAGGGAGAAGAATGTAGGGCTCAAGGAGGCGTGGGAGGGGTGGCCTGAGTGTGGAGGTTGGGGGGCGGTTTAAACCTTTAGTCCCCCTTCCACCGCTGTGCGGCCAGGGCGCAGCAGCTCCCCGATTTCAGCAGACCCTCCCTCCACATCCTCGGCTTCCAGAGGGAAAGGCAATTGCTTGTCCTGGACTGTGGCTGGAGCTTGTCTCTGGCCTGAGCAGCACGGGGTGAGGTGGAGGTGGGGAGAGAGGGCAGGGGAAGGCTGGGCCCCCTCCCCCTGTCTCTCCACCCCCTTTCATCTACTTAGGCATCGTCTGGCATTTCCACTCCACCTACAAATAGGAGGAGGCCAGAGACATCTGCGTGGGCCAGGGAAACCCAGGTGAGGTGAGACCAGAGACATCTAGGTAAGCCCAGACCTGTCCAGTTTAATGAGACACCTAGTTAAGGGTGTACTAACCAGTCGAGACCAAGCTATCTGTATGGTTTCAGGTTGCTAGAGAAAATCCAGAATGCCCACTGAGTTTGAATTTTGGATAGGCAATGAATGATATTCTTAGTACAAATTTCTCCCATGCAATTTTTTATTTTATATATATATATATATATATATATATATATATATATATATATATATTTTTGCTTTTTAGGGTTTCACTCATGGCATATGGAAGTTCCCAGTAATGGTCCAGTTGAAGCTATAGCTGCTGGCCTACACCACAACCACAGTAAAGCAGGATCTGAGCTGTGTCTGTGATCTACATCACACAGTTCACGGCAACACCAAATCCTTAATCCACTGAGCAAGGCCAGGGATCAAACCTGCATCCTCGTGGATACAAGTTGGGTTCATAACCCGCTGAGCCACAGCAGGAACTCCCGATGCAATATTTAATATGAGCATGCCCCCAATATTGCATGGGACATACTTATACACTAAAAAATTGTTCATGTTCATCTGAAATTCAGATTGAACTAGACATCCTAGGTTTTTCTTTGCTGAATCTGACAACCCTAGGGTATTTCCCTTTTCCTGAATTTTAAGCCCTCAGAATTCTGCTCCCCTCCCCCACCCCAACCAGCCTTCTTTTTTTACTTTCCTGATGCAGGTTTGGATTCTCCTAGACCCATGCTCTTTGTGTGTGTGTGTGTGTGTGTGTGTGTGTGTGTGTGTGTGTGTGTGTGTGTGTTGAGGGCTGCACCCATGGCATATGGAGGTTCCCAGGCTAGGGGTCTAATCGGAGCTGTAGCTGCCAGCCTACACCACAACCACAGCAACGCCAGATCTGAGCCTTGTCTGTGACCTACACCACAGCTCACAGCAATGACAGATCCCTAACCCACTGAGTGAGGCCAGGGATCAAACCCACAACCTCATGATTCCTAGTCGGATTTGTTTCCGCTGCTCCACGCCGGGAACTCCCCCATGCTCTTTTTAATTTCCCTCCTCCCACTGGGTTATTATTTACTTTAGCAAAGATACATGGGGTCTCAGTTTCAAACTCTTTGATGTTATTACCAGAGACTCGGGTTGAGGCAGCCTGAGCTTTTAGGAAGGTTTCTTCAGGACATTGGGGAGGAAATTAAACCTCGGAAAATATGCTTGACATTTTTTTTTTCCTTCTAAAAAGAAAGTCTGTGGGTCAGGCCTCTTTATGATCACGGGAGCACGAACAGTGCAGTTAAGGCCAAAAACCTCATTTCTCAAGCCTCCACCAGCTGCAGCCCCAGAGTGATTTCTCTCCAGCTGCACTGGCCGCTTCTCAGGGTTTCCATCCTCAGCTGAACTTGTTCAGGGAGGCCCTGAACTTGCAGCCTCAAATGGATCTGAGAAAACAGCTAGACTGGGGCTTCCCAAACTATTCTGTGCCTATGAATCCTCTAGGGAGCTTTCACTAGTCCCTGTGCCCAGGCTTATTAACTCAGGATCTTGGGAGATGGGACCCAGGCATCATGATTTAAAACAAAAAGAAAAACAAAACAAAATAATTCCCTAGGAGTTTCCATTGTGGCTCAGCAGGTTAAGGACCCGACATTGTCTCTGTGAGGATACATGTTTGATTCCTGGCCTTGCTCAGTGGGTTAAGAATCCAGCATTACCATAAGCTGCAGTGTAGGTTGCTGATGTGGCTTGGATCCATTGTTGCTCGGATCTGTGGTGGAGGCCGCAGCTCTGATTTGACCCCTGGCCCGGGAACTTCCATATGCCACAGGTGCAGCCCTAAAAAGGAAAACACACACACCCAGACACACACACACACACACACACACACACACACACACACACACACACACCCAAAACTTTCCAGAGGATTCTAGTTTGAGACCCAGTGAGCTGGATCAGTGCTTCTCTGGCCGGCAGGAGCTGATAGGTAATTTACCCCAGCTCCCTTCTCGATTTGGTTACCTCTGAGGCATGGGCCCCTCTCCTGTTGGTCATCTTTATCCTGGGTGGCCCCGTTGCCCATAGCAGTGACTGACTCTTATCAAACACTCCACTGCCTTCCCTCATGTCCTGGGAAGTGCCAGGGGCTTTTGGTTATAAACAACAGAACCCAGATTTGAGCTCTGGCTTCCTTTCCCTACAATTCTCTCATCTGCCCTCTTTTATAGGTCAGCTTGATTCTCTACCGGCTTCCCTCATTTTTCAAGTCTGCCCTCTCTAGATTGCATGTGTGTTCCAGAATTTCCATCTCCAAGAGGAGTGAATCACTCTAGCATTCCCTGGAATTCTTTTGCTAAGTGACTTCAATGTGGGTTATTTGTACCCACCACTATGCAAGGGGGCAAGGACTTACTGAATTTGGCTTCTACCCATCAAGCCCCACCCTGGGCACAGAGTGGTGTCAGACACACAGTCTGTGTGGCTGCTGTGTGCTGGTGGTGGTGGGGGGTGATATTTGGGAGTAAGCTCAAGGCTAAAGGAAGGATGACATGCAAAGGATGAATGTAGGAGCCCCCAGCATCCTCAGACAAGGCACTGTCCTTTTCCAGACATGTCTTCTGAAGCTCTCAAACTGTTGTGTCAGCTCCTAGCAAAGTTGTTCTTTCCATTGTGGGAGGAGTTTTCTGTTGGCTTGGCTGTGTCTAAGGGAGAGTCCTCCAGAATTGATCCAGGGACAAGGACTCCCGTGCTTGTGAGTTATTAAGGACGTTCTCCCAGGAGGAACTTGAAAGGGGGTCAGGGCAAGGGGCAGAGGCCAAGCCAGGGGCCACAGAGGGCGGCTTCAGCCTGGTCCTTGGGAGCTCAGGGTTGTCTTGAGTCAAGGCCAGAGGGCTGGACTTCCACACTTCTGTTCACTAAGGATGGCGGGTGTGTGGCGAGGATGGAAGAAGTTCAAGTTCTAGGCACTGTCTCCCTCCAAGGGCAGCCCTTCAAAGATGAGCCCCGGGTGCAGGCTTGGGAAAGTAGAAGCACTTTTGAGCTGGGAGGGCTTGGGGACATGCAGCGCTAAAAGGCTATCTGGGGGATGGGTAGAAGCCTGACATCACCCACTCCAGACTGCGGTGGCCCAGTCAGCTGGGGTCCATGCATCACCTCTCACCCATAAGCCAGAGGTCACAAGCTCTGACCTGCGGGCCCAGCTCTCAGATGCATTTTGCTTAGGGCGCACTGTGCTGACCTGCCAGTGCCTTAAACATTTAAATCTCAGGCACTGCTTCTTTGACTGCCCACTTGTATCTCTCGCAAGTGTCCTATAGTAATAAATCTATTCCTTGCCTATCAAAAAACAAAACAAAACAAACAAAACTCAGGTGATTTTTACCAGATCTCTAGGTCAGGTTTTTTTTGTTTGTTTTTAGGGCTTTACCTGCGGCACATGGGAGTTCCCAGGCTAGGGGTAGAATCAGAGCTGCAGCTGCCAGCCTACACCACAGCCATAACCACGTGAGATCCCAGGCACATCTGCAGCCTACACCAGAGCTCAAGGCAATGCCAGATCCTTAACCTACTGAAGGAGGCCAGGGATCAAACCTGCATCCTCAGGGATGCTAGTTGAGTTCATTATGGCTGAACTACAACAGGAACTCCTCTAGGTCAGATTTGCCATCAGAGACTCACCTTCCCCATGGCCATGACTGGTGGTGCTACAGAGCTTACCCATCCTGAGCAATTTTACCTGGTAGCCTGATGCCATAGTCCCCACTACTCCCTAGTGTGTCCCAAACATATGCACTCTCATTTCTCTTAATAGGAGAATGAAGAGGAAAGATATCCTACTCACCTCTCAAGGCATGGCCTGAGGATGGGTTATGTGGATACAGGATGTGTCTGTATCTGAAGAATACAGTTCAAGATGCCATTAGGATGCCTCTATCGTGGTGCCTGCTGGGCCCATTGGGCATTTGGAGTTGCCCCTCCTGCTCTAAGCTTTGTGCCCCCACCAGACGCTTCCTTTTCCACCAAGATCCAGCTGCTCGGCTGCCCCTCCCCCAATCCCATTTTGTTCAGAGCAGCTGTTTTTCCCCTCCCAACTCTCCAAGTGCTGATTTCATTTCTTTCCCGACAGAAGTTTGGAGCCAGGAGGGAAATGGTTTGGCAGGAAGTCAACAAGCAATGGGAGGAAGAAGCCAGTGTGGAGAGAGCAAAGTCTCGGGCAGAGGTCTGGGATGAGGGATCTGACCGGAGCCTGGATCCTGCTCTGAAGACAGCCCCCCACCCCGCCCAGCCGGTGGCAGGAAGCCCCCCGGAGTCCAGGCAGGGCAGCAGTCTCTATGGAATTTGCTTGGTTTCCTCCGAGTTGCTTTCAACAACTTTAGCAGGGGGGTAGATCCCCAAGAGTTCCTTTTCCCAATGATTTTTCTCTCCAGTTTAGCCAGAGAGAGAGGTTTAGACAAGCTGCGGGAAGAAGGAGGGGGGCCCAGGGGCCCAGAGCACATGGGAGCACTTGTGACAGTGCTAGGGGGTGGGGCAGGAGGAAGAGACTTGAGGGATGATGAGATTTCAGGATGACCAAAGACTAGAAAGCTGTGGTCTTTTGTAGGCAAAGGAGGCTCAGGACCAGTGGCCCCTAGGGAGGGTGGTCCAGGCAAGGGGAGCCCAGCCCCACTTGCCAGAGTCTCACATTGTCCCCCACAAACAGCCCAGCCCCCCTTTAATTCTTCTCCCTGAGGTTGCCCTCCCCTTCCAACCCAGCTAAGCCAACATCTTTGACTGAGTTCTGGAAAAATTCCTTTCCCCTTAACTATGCCATAAAAGGGCTGAAAATTTCCAAAAGGAGCACTTAGCTGAGACACAGAGGGGGAAACCTGGGCGCAGAGAAATGGGCAAGGTTACAGAGTGCAGGCTTCTGTGTCCAATTTGACCGCACGTCTGGGGGAAGGTTGGCTTGGTGGGCCGGGTGCAGGAGCTGCCTGTCCTCTGGAATTCTTTGACTCAGCCCAGCCTGGCGTGGAGGCCAGCAAAAGCAAGCCAATGTCTGGACAGAAATGTGGCTGGAGGGGCCTGCTTCCAGCCTGCTGGGGCGTCCGTGTTTCTTAGAGGCTGTGGGCCCAGGCCCTTGTCTGGGAAGAGACTGTCCATACCCCCTCTCCACCCTGGGCTGAGCCAGCCCCCTCTCAGCAGCACCACCCTACTTCCCTGAGTCATGTCCAGGCCCTCCTTTCATGAGGAAGGCCCCAAGGTCCTTCTTTATCTTCTCTGGGAAGTTCTGGCTCTTAGCTCGGGATGGCCCACCCCGCCTCTCTCCATACCCCCAATCTCCCTCTGCCTGGGCAGAGCTGCCAAAAGCACACTCACTGGGTTTCAGGCTGGCTTCACTCTGGATCTGCCATGTCCTCAAATAGGATGGCACAGACTCCCTGAGGCTCCCTGTTTCCACGCCTGCATCACCTTTGGGGTTCCCATGGAATTTGGTTTCTGATTGGTGGGACTGAACTCCTTCACGAAGAAGATATGGCTGATCTAGCCAAGTGTAAAGGCTTTAAAAAGATATTGCTTTTCAGAGTTCCTGTTATGGCTCATCGGGTTAAGAACCTGACTAGTATCCATGAGGATGTGGGTTCGATCCCTGGCCTTGCTCAGTGGGTTAAGGATCCGGCGTTGCTGTGAGCTGTGGTGTAGGTCAGATGTGGCTCATATCCCTTGTTGTGGCATATGGAGGTTCCCAGGCTAGGGGTCAAATGAGAGCTACAGCTGCCAGCCCACACCACAGCCACAGCAACTCAGGATCCGAACCGCACCTGCGACCTACACCATAGCTCACGGCAACACTGGATCCTTAACCCACTGAGCGAGGCCAGGGATCAAACCCATGTCTTCATGGATACTAGTCGGGTTCATTAACCACTGAGCCATGACGGGAACTCCAACATATATATGTTTTAAATGCAAGCTACCTACATGTTATATGTAAGGTGTATGCACGCACACGCGCGCGTGCACACACACACACACACACACACACACAGTTGGCCTTCCCTATCTGCGGGTTCCACATCTATGGATTCAATCAATCGTAAATCAAAAATATTCCTCTCTCTTGGAGTTCCTGTTGTGGCTCAGCAGTGATGAACCTGACTAGCATCCATGAGGACATGGGTTTGATTCCTGACATCGCTTGGTGGATTAGGGATCAGGCATTGCCGTGAGCTCTGGTATAGGTTGCGGATGTGGCTCGGATCCCATGTTGTTGTGGCTGTGGTGTAGGCCGGCAGCTACAGCTCTGATTGGACCCCTAGCCTGGGAACTTCCATATACTTCGGGTGTGGCCCTAAAAAGACAAAAAAAAAAAAATCCTTTCCCAAATTCCAGAAAGTTCCAAAAAGCAAAACTTGAATTTGCTGTGTGGACCAACATTGTATTCAGTAGTATAAGTAATTTAGAGATGATTTAAAGTATATGGGAGGATGCAGGTAGATTATATGCAAATACTATACCATTTTATGTAAGGATCTTGGACACCTGGAGATTATGGTATATGCTGGGGGTGGGGTGGGGGCAGGGGCCTCGATCAAATCCTGCTGTGGTTGCAGAGGAGGGACAATTATATATAAATTCGTTTAATATATTTTGCAGGTAATTTCATATGAGCACAGAACATGCTTCTTTATTTTAAAAAATGGCTGCTTTGTAATCCTTATAGGATTGTACATTTATTTAACCAGTTCTTTATTCCCAGGCATTTGGGTGGCTCCCAATCTTGCTATCTCTCTAAGTCGCAGTGAGCCTCTTTATCTTCATAACTAGACTGCTTGGCATGCATGCCTGTGTGTCTGTGGGATAAATTCTGGCAGTGGTGAGGCTTGGCCAAAAGATATGTGCATTTAAAATTTTTATAAATATTGGCAAAATGCCCTCTAGAGCAATTGTACTGATTTTTTTAACTCCTGTCAACAATCTTTGAGAGCATTTATTTCTCTACACCCTCTCCAACAGAGTGCCATCAAACTTTTTGATATTTGCTGGTCCAGGAGCTCAAAGTAATTGGTGTGCAAAAGCATTGTAATTCTTTCTTTTAATACAAGTGTGGTTAAACATCTTTTCATATGTTTAAAAGACATTTATATCCATTTCTATCAGCTTTGCTCAGTCCTTCACCATCTTTTTTTAACTGGGTTGTTGGTCTTTTTCTTATTGACATCTAGAAGTGCTTTATATATTAAGGAAATTGACCTTTGCCAGCCCCCATCTTGTAAATACGCTTTGTGTGTTGTCTTTTGACTTTATTTGACCTTTGAATTTAAAATTTTGGGCATATGGACTTCCTGGGTCAGGGATCAGATCTGAGCTGCAGTTGTGACCTGACTTACTTGCGACCTGCCGCAGCTGCAGCAACATCGGATCCTTTCACCCACTGTGCCGGGTTGGGGATCAAACCTCTGGTGCTACAGAGATGCCGCCTATCATGTTGCGCCATGGTGGGAACTTCTGAGTTTAAATTTTTTATGTCGTTAAATTTATTACTTTAAAAAATGCCTTTTAGATTTTTGTTATGCTAAGGAAAATCTTTCCCACTCTAAGATTATTTTAAAATTTATTCCATGTTTCTGATGCATGTGTGGTTCAGTTTTAATGTTTGCATTTCTGATTCATCTGAAAAGTACAATATTGTGTTAGTGTCAGGAGTTCCTGTCGTGGCGCAGTGGTTAATGAATCCGACTAGGAACCATGAGGTTGCAGGTTCGATCCCTGGCCTTGCTCAGTGGGTTAAGGATCTGGCATTGCCCCAAGCTGCAGTGTAGGTTGCCATGAGCTGTGGTGTAGGTCGCAGAGGTGGCTCGGATCCCACGTTGCTGTGGCTCTGGCATAGGCCAGCGGCTGCAGCTCCGATTAGACCCCTTGCCTGGGAACCTCCATATGCAGTGGGAGCGGCCCAAGAAATGGTAAAAAGACAAAAAAAAATGTGTTAGTGTCAGGTGTACAACATAGTGATTTGACAATCAAATACATTATGAAGTGATCACGACAATAATTCTAGTAACTGTCCATCACCATCGGGATCTTGTGACGTATCCCCATACAAATAGTGTTATTTACTGTATTCTCTAAGCCCTATGTTACATCCCTATAAATTATTTATTTTAAATTGGAAGTTTGTACCTCTTAATCCCCTTCACCTATTTCTCTCAAACCTTAACCCCTTCCTCTCTGTAACCACCTGCTTGTTCTCCGTGTCTGTGAGTCTGTTTCTGTTTTGTTTTGTTTGTTTTTCAGTTTCCACATGTAAGTAAAATCACACACAATACTTGTCCTTCTCTGTCTGACTTATTTCACTTAGTCTTATACTCTCTAGGTCTATCCATGTTGTTGCAAATGGGAAGACTTCACTCTTTTTAATGGCTGAGTACTATTCCATCATGTATACATACCACATCTTCCTTAGCCATTCACATATTGATGGGCACTTAGGATGCTTCTGTATCCTGGCTGTTGTAAATAATGCTGCTAGGAACATAGGCATGCATATACCAAATACACACACACACACACACACACACACACACACATTTGCTTTTTTAGGGCCACAGCCACAGAATATGGACATTCCCAGGCTAGGGGTCAAATTGGAGCTACGGTTGCTGGCCTACACCACAGACACAGCAATGCCAGATCCTAGCAGCCTCTGTTACCTACAGCACAGCTAATGGTAACACCAGATCCTTTAACCCACTGAGTGGAGCCAGGGATCAAACCTGCGTCCTCGTGGATACTAGTTGGATTCATTTCTGCTGAGCCACAATGGGAACTCCTCAAATAACATTTCAAATTAGTATTTTGTTTTCTTCAAGTAAATGCCCAGGAGAGGAATTACAGGATTATGTGGTAGTTCTATTTTTAACTTTCTGAGGAAACTCCATACTGTTTTCCAAAGTGGCTGCACCAATTTACATTCCTACTAACAGCGTACAAAGTTTTTCTTTTCTCTCCATGGTCACCAGCATTTGTTATTTGTGGTCTTTTTTGATTCTAGTCATTCTGACAGGTGTGAGGTGATCTTTCATCGTGGTTTTGATTTGCATTTCTCTGATGATCAGTGATGTTGAACATCTTAAGTGTCTATTTTGGGGTGAGGAGTGAGGTAGGGATCCAGCTTTATTCTTCCCACATGACCACCCAGTGGTTCCAGTGAATCGGGATCTTTTAAAGGATCCCTCTTTTCTCCACGGATATAAACTATGAAACTCCTTTCGTTGGCACATATTTAGCAGGGGAGGTGGGCTGCTGGTTCTGCCTTAGCTCCCTTTTCTTGAGAAGTTCAGTCCAGAATCCAAACTTGCAAATTCCACTCAGGGAAACCAAAGTTCTGCAGTTCATGAGGTTTCTCTCCTTGGAGGACAGATTCTCAGCCCCACCTTCCCCCCGCCCCCCACGGGGACACAAAGTGCTACTTCCACTGCCCCTGTGCTTCTCTCCCTCCGAAGCTGCTAGAGTAGCCCCCGGGGGATGTGGTTTCCTCCATCTCTCGGTGCTGCCCTGGTCAGTCCCTGAGACTCCATCCGAGCCGAGCTTTGTGGGCTACCATGTCTACATCCGCTTTGTGATCGTCTACACCAAGGGCTTAAGACACTTTCCTTCATTTCGTCTTCAGAGCACACTTCTGGGTGGATACTCACCAACCTATGCTAGGGATGAAGATGCTGAGGCTTGGAGAGATTAAGCCACTTGTGGATGGCAGATTCAGGATTTGAACCTGACTCGGACCCCAGAGCCTGCTGTCCACAGGAAGCTAACCTCGGAGCCTCACAGATGCTCCAGGCAACCCTGGTGGTGGTGGTGGGGGAGGTCAAGCTTAAGTGCCTCCTTCCCAGCACCCATCAGTTCTCCACACCTGGTTACATCTCCAGATTCCCCACTGCAGGCGCTGCTTAGCCAACCAGAACTGCTGGGTTCTCAGCAGTACCATCAAAACTCTCCTCCCCAGAGACCCATCAGGGCGGACTCACAGCTGGGCAACCATGGACCGTCATGAGTTTTATTTCTCATTATCTCCAGTTTGATAGTAAAGGCAACACAGTGGCCAATCCACACTCTGGAATTGGTTTGTGCTATTGACTTCCTTTCTTTGTTTCTTTGTCTTTTCTCTTTCTTTCTTTCTTTCTTTCTTTCTTTCTTTCTTTCTTTCTTTCTTTCTTTCTTTCTTTCTTTCTTTCTTTCTTTCTTTCTATCTTTCCTTTATTTCTCTCTCTCTCTCCCTCTGTCTCTCTTTCTTTCTTTCTCAGAACTATTTGAGAATTAGTTACAGACATCCTGACATTTTCCTCAGGTATTTCTGCAGATACATTCTAAGCTTGTGAACATTCTCATTCTCCTTCATAAGGACAAATCCATGACCACACCCAGTGAATTTTACATGGATACACATCAGTCTCACTATGGCCCATGTTCAGATTTCTCTCATTATCCTAATCTCGGCCTGTCCCTTCTGATCCAGGATCCAACCAAAGCCTGTCGCCTTCTCCCGCTGTTGGGTCTCCTTAGCCTCCTCTCATCGGGAACCTTCCCCCACCTGCCTTGTCTTTCGAGACACTGGTGTTTTAAGGTGTTTAGGTTGTTCTTTCAGCAGAATTCTCTTCAATTTGTATTTGACTCATTGCTCCTTATGAAGACCTTGAGTTTAAGTACTTTTTATTTTGGCTGAATCAATTTTAATTTTAATTTTATTTTTTTTAATTCAATGAAGTTTACTTTATTTATAGTTGTACAATCATCATCACAACCTAACTTTAGAAGATTTCCATCCCAAACCCCCAATCCATCCCTCCCCCCAGCAACCTGTCTCCTTTGAAACCATAAGTTTTCAAAGTCTGTAAGTCTGTTTCTGTTCTGCAAATAAGTTCACTGTATCCTTTTTTTAGATTACACATATAAGTTATATCATATGATGTTTGTGTCTCACTGTCTAACTTCATTTAGCATGATAGTTTCTAGGTCCATCTGTATTGCTGCAAATACCATTATTTCATTTTTTATGACTAATATTCCATTCTGTGTATATACAACATCTTCTTTATCCACTCCTCTGCCAGTGGACATTTAGGTTGCTTCCAGATCTTGGCTATTATATATAGTTCTGCAATGTATCTTTTTGAGCCAGGGTTTTCTTCAGATAGATGCCCAGAAGTGGGATTGCTAGATCATATGATAATTCTTTTTTCAGTTTTCTGAGGAATCGCCATACTGTTTTCCACAGTGGTTGCACCAATTTACTTTCCCACCAACAGTATAAGACAGTTCCCTTTTCTCCACACCCTCTCCGGCAGTTATTGTTTGCAGACTTTTTGATGATGGCCATTCTGGCTGGTGTAAAGTGGTACCTCATAGAAGTTTTGATTTGCATTTCTCTAATAATGAGTGATGTTGAACATCTTTTCATGTGTTTTATGGCCCTCTGTATGTCTTCTTTGGAGAATTATCTGTTTCGATCTTCCCCATTTTTGGATGGGTTGGCTTTTTTTTTTCTTTTTTTTTGATATTGAGCTGCAGGGTTGTTTATATATTTTGAAGATTAGTCACTTGTCAGTCACTTCATGTGCAAATATTTTCTCCCATTCTAATTTTTATTTTATTTTTGAATAGCTGATGTATGCCAATGAAATAAGATCCAAAAGGTAGAGAAGAATTCAGACTCAAGAGTCTCCCTCCTTCCCCTGTCCCTTCCTGGAGGCAGACCATGTTCCAGGTTTCTGTGGGGCCTTTAGAGGTAACACAGGGGGAAGGTGTAGTGATGGTGCCCACATCTCTACCTGGGTAGCTCAGTGTGTGTGTGTGGTCTGTGTTACTCAGCTGCTTAGAGACCTTGGAATGCCCTTGGAAGTTCCTCTGGGATGCTTCTGTGGCTCCAGAAGAGGTGCTCTGGCCCCACCCCTTCTGCTCAACTCACTCCACTCTCTCAGTTGGAGGGGCCCGGTCACAGCAGCCTCCCTTCCAAGTGCAATTGGCTGGGACCCGGGACGCTCCACCTGAGCGTTTGCACCTGGACCAACAGCTCCTCCAGCTACAGAATCCAAAGAAACTCTTGCAGGCAGGGCAATGATGAACAATAAGATACAGAAAGGCCACAAACCAAGTGCCATTTCTGAGCTGCCAGGAACAAAGAAGGGTACTGTGCATGATCCCTGCACATGGCACCCCGGGGGAGGGTGGTGGAGCAGACCACCTGAGTCACCCCTCAGGTGACCCACCCATCTGCCTCTACCCTAAGCCCATTTACAGAACAAGCAACGCCCCTCCAAACCCACACCTGTTCCTTGTTTTGCCTGAATTTCCCCTTTGGCCTCTTCACTTCCATTGATTAAACAGCCTCTCTTCTGCTGCAGCTCCCCATCCCCCACCCCCAATGCTGTTTCCCTCCCAGGGTCACTCCGGCTCCTCATTGTCACCCCCTGCCAATGTCTCATCCACCAGCCACTTCCTCCAGGAAGTCACCCTCAATCCCGAGCAGGGTTACAATTCCCAGTAAGGCCCTCTCTGGGTTCCCTCTCCTTGCTCCAGGAGGAGGAACTAGGGCTAACCGGTGGCACCAAGAGCCCGGCCTGGCTGTGACAGGCCTTCAGGAAACTCCTGTAGAGGGTGCAGGTGTCTGTGAGTCCTGGCAGGAGGCATCAGGGCTGGGGCTGAGGGTGGCGTGCAGGGACCCTCAGGGCTGGCTGATGGAGAAGTTTCTCCTTGATGATTCAGCAGCCACAGGTCTGTCCCAGGGCCACAGTAAAGAGGCTGAATATTCCAGTACTGGTCAGAGGTCAGCAATTCCAGCCTGAAGTGGGCTGAAACCTTTTCCTGCTCCATCAGGCCTGAGTCTTGTAATTGGCTTTAGACTGGGCATTGGATCAAGAACCAGGACCCTAGCAATCAGGGAGGCAGATCTGAAGTCTTGGGGCAGAGAGAGGCCCTGGAGCTTGGGCTTGGCTAAGGGTTCTGGAGGATTATTATTATTATTATTTTGTCTTTTGTCTTTTTTTTTGTCTTTTTTTTTTTTTGTCTTTTCTAGGGCCGCTCCCGCGGCATATGGAGGTTCCCAGGCTAGGGGTCTAATCGGAGCTGTAGCCACCGGCCTACACCAGAGCCACAGCAACGCGGGATCCGAGCCGCGTCTACACCACAGCTCACGGCAACGCCGGATCGTTAACCCACTGAGCAAGGGCAGGGACCGAACCCGCAACCTCATGGTTCCTAGTCGGATTTGTTAACCACTGCGCCACGACGGGAACTCCTGTCTTTTGTCTTTTTAGGGCCGCATATGGAGGTTCCCAGGCTAGGTGTCTAATTGGAGCTGTCGCTGCCAGCCTACAGCAGAGCCAAGCAAAACCAGACGTGAGCCGCGTCTGCGACCTACACCACAGCTCAGGGCAACGCCGGATCCTTAACTCACTGAGTGAGGCCAGGGATCGAACTCACATCCTCATGGTTCCTAGTCGGATTCGTTTCTGCTGCGCCATGACGGGGACTCCTGGAGGATTATTAGATGAATACGGGATGGCTCAGCAATCACACAGGGTCCTGTGCCCACGTGGCCAGGGGCCATCACAGACAGCACAGGCCAGCCTCTCACCGAAGGGTGAGGACAAGGCCCGGAGAGGTTCATGACAGTGTTCTGCCAATGTCTGCAGCCCGCTAAGGTCATGGAGGCATTGGGTGTGACCTTTGACCCCGGGTATCCCTAGGAAAGGTTAAAGGAGGAGCTGAACTCTTTCTGCAGACAAAGAGGGTTCCCAAAGCCAGAGGGAGGGTGAAGTTCACAAACAGCACCCCCAGCTCTCCCCACCTACTTCTCGTTGGAAGAGAAGCAGGATGGGGGCTGGCAGGTCTCAGACCCACTGCCTGCCGCTGTGGAGAAGCAAATGCACAGAGAACAGAAAATCCCAACCGGGTAATAGTCCATGGAGGTGTTTTTGTTTTTTTTGCTTTTTATGGGCACACCCACAGCATATGGAAGTTCCCAGGCTAGGGGTCCAATTGGAGCTACAGCTGTTGGCCTACACCACAGCCATAGCAATGTGGGATCCGAGCCACATCTGCGACCTACACCACAGCCCACGGCAATGCTGGATCCCTGCACTGAGCGAGGCTAGGGATTGAACCTGCATCCTCATGGAGACTATGTCAGTTTCTTTCTTTTTTTTTTTTGGTCTTTTTAGGGTTGTTCTCTCAGCCTGTGGAGTTTCCAGGCTAGGGGTTGAATCAGAGCTGTAGCTGCTAGCCTATGCCACAGCTACAGCAATGCAGGATCTGAGCTGCATCTGCAAGCTACACCACAGCTCATGGCAATGCCAGATCCTTAACCCACTGAGCAAGGCCAGGGATGGAACCCCAAACCTTGTGGTTACTAGTCGGATTCGTTAACTGCCGAGCCACAATGAGAATGCCTATGTCAGGTTCTTAACCTGCTGAGCCACAATAGGAATTCCAGTGTCATGTTCTTAACCTGATGAGCCACAACGGGAGCTCTGGGCTTTGATTTCCCTTGAGGAATAGAGTGCAGTGCAAGTGATTCTGTGTAAGTACCAAGGTTTGTAGATTTTGCCTTTGCTTTTTGAAGTGTTTCTTCTTGGAACCTAATCACCATTCTGTGAGGAAGCCCAAGCAGCTGAGTGGACACACACACACACACACACACACACACACACACACGAATGGAGAAGGCTTCTGCTGGCAGCCAGTCCAGTTGAGCCATGTGAGTAGAGCCATTTCTATAACTTCCAGCTGTTCCAAGGTCCCAGCTGACACCCTATGAAGCAGAAGAACCACCTGGTCAACCCACAGAATTGTGAGAAATAATACACAATTTTTGTTTTGAGTTACCAAGTTTTGGCTTTTTTTAAGGCACAGAGGGGGGTGGCGGAAGCAGTACTGTTTCTTCTCTGCAGGTGGGAGTTGGCCAGCCTGCTGGAGGGAAACATGGGGTTTACTTGTAGGGACAGGGAAAAAGGCTGTTAAAAAGCAAAGTTTACAAAAAAAATCTATTTTTTGATCAAAGTATTTTTTGCCGTGTGTATGTGTGGCAACAACTCGGATATTAGACAAAATGAAAGCAACTGCATGGAGTTCCCCTGTGGCTTAGAAGGTTATGAACCTGACTAGTATGCATGAGGATGTGGGTTCGATCCCTGGCTTCGCTAAGTGGGTTAAGGATCTGGCCTTGCCATGAGCTGTAGTATGGGTCACAGATGTGGCTCAGATCCCACATGGCTGTGGCTGTGGCATAAGCTAGCAGCTGCAGCTCTGATTCGACCTCCAGCCTGGGAACTTCCATATGCTGCAAGTGTGGCCCTAGAAAGCAAAAAAAAAAAAAAAAAAAAAAAGAATGAAAGCAATTGTACTGAACTGTACCGGCCCCTCTCCCCACCTGTCCCAGTTCCCAGAGATGGCATCTTTTAGAAGCTCCAGTTTATGTTTTTTCTCCAGACTCCAAATCACAAACATACCTCCATCCCTCAATTACCATCTTTAGACAATAGCTCTTCATCCCAGCATAGCTAAGCTCCTAGCTCCCAACGTCTGAACCGGCTACCACTATTTTTTGTTTCTATGTGAGCATCTCCTATTCCACCAACAGTTGCTGATGTATCTCTCGGGTCCCAACTTTGTAAGACAAGGATATTGGCCCCCCCTCCCCTTTTTCTCTCTTCAGTAGCCCATGTTTGGGGCTCTACTTCCACCATTCCATAGCACTGTGTTGGGTTGCCTTGGGATGGTGGGGCGGAGCAGCTGTCAATTCCTCAGCTGCAGGGTCAAAGGGGCGGGGCCGAGTGAGGAGGGCGTGGCTCCTTCCCGGCAGGGCCGTCTTGGGCGGTGTCTCACTCCAGGACCTTTCTCCGCCCCATTACTCTGTCTCCTGGGACTTCCCACAAACGCGTGCTAACAGCCTAGTTGCTCCCAGCTCCAGGTCATTGCGTTGTCGTTGTCGTTGTCGCTTGTGGTCCCGCCACACCCTGCCCACGCTTATGTAAATTATCCCTTCGATAACCCTAATCTGATGGTGGCATGTGCTTCCTGTTGGGGGCCTCTGTTGTCGATCCGTTTCCTTGGGCACAAACTCTGAGACTGCAGGAGTGCGCAGAGGTTTGCGGACGGCTCTCCGCCAAGGCAGAAGTTGAGCTTCGATGCTGTCTCTGCAGGGGTCTGAGCGGACCCTGTGGGAGATCTGAAGCTGGGGAGCCTTTATTGTTATCCTGAATTCAGGCCTCTCCCTGCAAATGATCAGTCATTAGATGCTGGGAGAGGGTGCCACCTTAGGTAAAGTGGCTGCCTTCAGGTGAGGACGTTGTCCTTCAAGGGCCTGCTGACAGCTGGCATCAGCCCTGCCCCTGCCCTTGCCAGGGCCATGAAAGCCTTAGGATCCCAGGGGTTTGGAGGAGCGCCTGTGGGAGCCCACCGCAGACCAGGTCTGGCCTTCTAGACTGGGGCTTTTGTTCCCTGCATCCCAGTTCCTAGCCGTGTCTGACATGCAGTGGGTGTGTAGCACATGCCTGTTGAATGAATGGGTCTAGGAACAAGCTTCTTTGATATTTTAAACTGCATGACTGCACAGCTCTTGTGTACCACTGTGGTTTTTCTTTTTAACTCTCTGTTTTGAAATACTTTCACAGAAAACTTGTAAACACAGGACCAGAAAGTCATGCAGATTTCCCAGTTGTTAACACTTTGCACTGTCCTCTTTTCTCTGCACATATAAAATACAAATATATATGAAAATATATAATATACACATGCATACATACACACTCATGCTATTGCTATTAATTTCTGAGACATTTGAAAAAGTTGGTGGGTCCTGCTGCTTTACCCGTAAATACTTTGATGTGCGTCTCCCAAACACAAGGGCATGCTCAGTGTAATTGATCAAGTTCACAAGATACAACATTGACTCAAAACCATCACCTAACACATGATCCGTGGACATGTTCCCCCAGTTGTGCTTCTAATTTCCTTTATAGAAACCTCCATCCCTGTGTTGGGAATCTGATCCCACAACCAAACTGCCATCAGCAGTCACCTCTCTCTAGAGTCCTGTCTGTGTCCTTTATGACACTTTTGAGGACCTCAGGCCAATAGTTCTGGGGAGTGTTCTTCTGTTGGGGTCTGTTTCCTTGGGATGAGTTTCCATTGCAGCTTTTGCCAAGAATATGGTCCTGCCTCTCACTCCTCCACCCCAGACCCAGCGGGTTCAGGTTCAAGGTCCACAGTGTCTCTCATCCCACAGGGAGGAGCCCCTGTTCCCAGTTTCTACTCTAGGACAAGGTCCAAGAGTCCAGTGACTCACTGGAGGTCACACACTTACCGAGTGACTGAACTGAAGTGACATCCACATGCCTTTAGCTGCAGCTCTGAACCTTCCCATCACTTTCAGTAAAATGAGTGATAGTGACAAACATGTTTGTCCCTTGGACTTGGCTGGCCTTCCTCACCCCGCCTTGGTTGTATTCGTTGGGGTCACTGGTGGGGAGGTGTCCAGAAGATGCCGGAGGCTAGATTGATTTTTCCAAAGAAAGCACTCTGAGCTACTCTCAGAGGGAAAATCTCGTGGGAAGGGTGTGGGCGGGAGCGAGGGAGGCAAGACAAAAGCTGGAGGCACAATGGGATTGGTGGCGTCTCCGCAGGGCCAGGATGCAGGTTTGAGACAACACATGGAGTTCCCATTTTGTGATTCAGCACCTTAAGAACCTGACATAGTGCCTGAGAGGATGCAGGTTCCATCCCTGGCCTCACTTAGTGGATTAAGGATCTGGCATTGCCCCAGGCTGCCCCAGACTCGGCTTGAATCCTGAGTTGCTGTGTCTGTGGCATGGGCCAGCAGCTGTTGCTCCAATGTGAGCCCTAGCCTGGGAAACTCCATATGCCGTGGGTACAGTTGTAACAAGACAAAAAGGAGGGGACACAATATGTCATACATGTAAGGGCACAGGGGTCATTGGTGACTCTTCATGCCCACCCTCATTCTGGATGACAGCAGGGTAGACGGAGCACCACTGGGCTGAGGGGTAGACCCCTGGCCTGACAGCCCCAGGCATCTTGCACTCTGAATGCAGTCTTGGCTTTCCCTGTCCTGCCTTCCCTTCGTCACTGTGGAGACAGGTGACCAAGGGGGACTTGAGACCTTGAAGGGTCTATGAAGGAAGCTGAGCCTCATGCAGGGGAGGCCGCCTCCTGTAGGAGAAGCCCCACCACCACCCCCAGATTCTCCCTAGCTGTGGCTAGGGAGCCCCTCATTCTTTGGAAGATAGAAATTTTCAAGAATTGACGATTAACTGTTCATATTTCTCTGGGAGATAACTCCTTGGAGCAAACTGACTAGTCATTGCAAATCTCTCATGTAGTCTCGGAACTGAGTTTGTTTGTTTGTTTATTTATTTATTTATTAAGCTTTATTAACGTATAGTTGCCTTACAATATTGTGTCAGTTTCAGGTGTACAGCGAAGTGAATCAGTTATGCACATACACATAGCCATTCTTTTTCGAATTCTTTTCCTATATATGTTATTACAGAATACTGAGTAGAGTTCCCTGTACTATACAAGATACCAGTCAGGTTTGTGCAAGAGGTCCTTGTTACTTATCTATTTTATATATAATGCTGTGTATATTTTAATCCTAAGTGACTAATTCCCCCCCCCCCAACCTTAAGTTTGATTTTGAAATCTGGGAGTCTCTTTCTGTTTTATAGATGTTCTTTTGTATCATTTTAAAATTAGATTCCACATATTAGTGATCTCATAGGATGTTTGTCTTTATCTGACTTCCTTTGCTTTGTATGATCATCTCCAAGTCCATCCCTGTTGCTGCAAATGGCATTATTTCATTCTTTTTTCATGGCTGAGTAGTATTCCATTGTATATATGTACCACATCTTCTTTCTCCATTCCTTTGTCCACGGACATTTTAGTTGCTCCCATGTCTTGGCTATTGTGAACAGTGCTTCAGTGAGGAGCTGAGTTTAGCATAGCCCTTTGCCATGTCTCTGGGGGAGCCACTGAGGCTGCTCCTTCCCCTCCTTCTCCCACAGTCCCCTCTCCTGTCCAGGCTCCCCCTACATTCAGGCCACATCCACCTGCCACCTGCTTCACTTGCCTGGATCAGACCCTGTGCAGAAGCCTTCAGGGCTCCTCACTGCCTGGTGAATTACCTCCTCGGCTCTGCTTTCAAGTGTGCCTGCCATGCCTTTTCCATCTGGATCTCTACCCATTCTCCTCCATCATCCCACCTCTGGCCGGGATGGATCTTCCCTGTCCCTCAAGCTTTCCCAGCCCTGACTCTTTCTCCAAGCTGCTTCTCCTTCCTGGAAAGTCTTCCTTCACAATCTCTTCCCACCCTCCAAAGCTCACCCCAGTGCCATCTCCTCCAGGAAGTAGCACCCCTCATCCCACCTCAACTGCACCTGGTCTGTCCTGCAGCTTGTCCTTGGCATTGACCACTCCCTGTCTTGTTTGCATTTGGGGGAAACTGTTGGCAGGGGATAGAGACAGTGTGCACCAGCTTGGGTTCAGTGAAGTCACGTTGGCAGTTGGCAGTTTGAAATCCACTGCAGAGGGAGGGTTTATGCCAGGAAAATCAGCAGATGCTACACATCTGCCCACTCCCTCCCAGAGCTGGCTTTCCCACACTCCACTGCATGCCTGGCTTCCTCACTCCCTTCACTAGACTGAACTTCACAAGAGATGGTGGAGAGTCTGCAAGTCCATTTACCTTCCCATCAGCATCTCATGACACGCCTCGTGCTCATTTGGCTGAAAGAGTTGACTCATGCGACACAACAATCTACCGAGCGAGACATAGGTAAGGCGGGGCCAGGCAAGGGGATACAGCTTTCAGAGCAGTACCGAACATTACTTTCTAAAAATAACGCTGCTATGTTGCAAGATGTCATAGAACCATCGGCCCCACCATCTTCTCACCCATTTGACCTCCCTTGTTTTTTGTATTTTTTAATAGCTGCACCTGCAGCATATGGAAGTTCCCAGGCCAGGGATCGAACCCGAGCTGCAGCTGTGACCTATGCCACAGTTGCAGCAATGCCAGATTGAACCTGAGCCTCTGCAGTGACCTGAGCAGCTGCAGTTTTCTTAACCCGCTGCGCCACAGCAGGAACTCCCTGATCTCCTTTGTTTGAACAATCATAATAGCTATAATTTTTCCATCTGTGATAGATTAAAGGTGATTGTCAATCCTTTGCTGCCCTTCTCATTGAAATTCGGATTCTCTGTCCCTTTTCTGAATTAGGTGAGGCTTGGTGGCCACTTGACCAGTCCCAAATAGCAGAAGTGCTGCTGTATTAGTTTCCAGACTCAGGCCTTAGGTGTCTGGGGGCTTCCACATCCTGTCTATGGACACCTGTTCTGGGAGCCCTACCTGCTGCAAGAGAATTTTGACTACTCTGAACTCATCATGCTAGAGGGACTACATCTGAACACACTGATCAATAGTTCCAGGGAAAGGTTTCCCACTGTGGCTGAACAGTAGCAAACCTGGACTGGTGTCCATGAAGACTCGGGTTTTATCCCTAGCCCCACTCAGTGGGTTAAGGATCCAGTGTTGCCATGAGCTGTGGTGTAGGTGGCAGGCGGGGCTTGGATCTGGCATTGCTCTGGCTGTGGCATAGGCTGTCAGCTACAGCTCTGATTTGAATTTCCTTGAAATTTCCATATGCTACATGTGTGGCCCTGAAAAGACAAAAAAAAAAAAAAAGTTCCAGGGGAGACCAGCCTTCTAGCTCCCTCCACCCTAGCACCAAAGCGTGAATGAAACTCCTTCAAACCCACCAACCCACCAGCTGGTCACTGAGTAACTGTCATAAATGCCACGAGGAGCAGAAGAATCGTTCAGCCCAGCCCTGCCTGAATTCCTCTCCCTCATCATGAGAGACCATGGAATGGTTTGTCAATTGGGGTCACTAAATTTTGGACTGTTTTGTTACATAGCAGTACTTACTCACTTATTATGTTTTAGATGCTGTGCTAGATGCTGTGTTTTACTTGCTTTATCCTAAGCAAACTTCACATCACCTCCATGGAGCAAGCCTTATTATCATCTCCTTTTTAGGAGGAGGCAGCTGAGGCATATAGAGGTTGAGAAAAATATCCCAAGGTCACATCAATACCCACCTAGACCTCGGGAAGTGGAAGGGACCCTGTTCTGGATGTACATTAGAGGGCCCTGCTCTGGCCCTTCTCTGCTAGACCCTCCCCATGGGGTAAGGAGGCTGAGGGGCTGTGGGACATGTCCACCCAGAGCCTGTGAGATGTTCTGCACCAAACCCCATGTACCTGGGACACTGGATTTCCTATCCAGATGGCATGAGGCCTCCTGCCAGGGCTTATGCAGGTCTCATCAGAGGCAGCCCAGGACTGGGGCATGCAGTAGGGAGTGGCCCAGGGGCAGATCTTTGTGGAAGTGTAACTGGAACTTAGACTCTGGGCTGGGAGATGGTGTGTAGGAGGTCACAGGACCAGGTGGAGCAGTTGGGAACCAGGCTGGGGGCCAGACTAGGGGCCAGGCCGTGGCCTGGGTCAGCTCTCTCTACCCTGCCTCATGCTGGAGTGGATCTCCATGGAGCCTAAGAATTCTGAATTCAAACCTGGACTCCCAGGTCTTTTGAAAGAATACAGTCCAGGTAGGGGCATGGAACGTATTTTACTAAACAGCTCGTCAGCTTGATTTATAACATTTAGGTATTTGGACACATGGTGTGTGGGCTTCCATGTACAAGGGCAGACCCACCTGCACAGCTGACTGTGGCTGAGACAAGGCTGGGCCCCAGGTCTGGCTGAAGCCAGGACAGCCACATGGCGTCCCTCGGAGATTATTGTCCATAGAAGAGTGGAGGTGGGGATGGACGTGCTAAGAAAGATGCAAAATGTTCATGCTTTTAGGAGAGCTGCTAATAGCCTGACCCATCTCAAACTCATTCCCAGCTTGGACTAAATGCAGGTGGCTGCATAGCTGGGCAAACTGCAAGGCTGCTGGATATAGAGACTCCAGTTGCTCGAGAATCAGGTGGTGGGACCTTCTAGAAGGGGAAGGAAGTGGCTTCAGGGCCCCATCCCGACCCCCTTAACAAGAAACTAATGATGAAGCTGAGACTAGTGGACAGCCCAGCCCTGTCCTGGGCTCAGCCCTGGCCTCCTCCAACCCAGGAGCACCATCCCCCACTGCCCGCTGCCCACTGCAGCTTCAGCTCCACACTTAGGGAGTCTTTTTGCCCTGTTGCCAGCTGACAAGGGGCCTAGACGTTGCAGGTTGGGGCACAGGCCAGAGGGGCGGGTCTGGCTGGGGTGTCAGGGAGGCCCATGTCTCTTGGCCAAATTGAAAAAATTCAATTTGGTTATGATTTAAAGAAAGAATCAGGAGTTCCCATTGTGGCTCAGCAGTTAACGAACCTGACTAGAAATCCATGAGGATGTGGGTTTGATCCTGGGACTCGCTCAGTGGGTTAAGCATCCAGCGTTGCTGTGAGCTGTGGTGAAGGTCACAGACACGGCTTGGATCCAGCATTGGCTGTGGTGTAGGCTGGCGGCTACAGCTCTGATTGGACCCCCTAGCCTGGGAACTTCCATATGCCATGTGCGCAGTCCTAAAAAGACAAAAAAAGAAAAAAGAAAAAGAAAAAAATCAAAGGGTGACGGAAGCTCGGATGTAGGAAATCATTTTCAAAGTCAGCCTGAGGGGGTACGGTTTATGCATTTGGAGCCCCGACGTTTTCCAGCTTCTGGGGAGCCTCGCGGCTGTGCTGATCATCCTCTCTCTGGACAGAGGCGGGCTCCAGATCGTGTTTTTCCGCTCTCAGTAGGAAATTCTGAGCCCATGAGGTAAACCGTGTGGGGCTGGGTTGCTGGGGCACTGGCCTGCCAGGGACGTTTGGGGAGGAGCCTCTTTCATTGCTGACACAGCCGCCTCCTCCGTGGACAGAGGCCATTCTTGAGAGGCTCTGAGTTGATGCTTCTTGATTTTCTGGTCACTGTGATGTAGAGGCTGGGGCCCCTCCTAATTCAGTGGGGATGCCCAGGCCTGAATGAGCAGGGGAAAGTCCACCCCATCTTGGCTGAGCTATAGAGACCCTAATGCTTCCCCCCAGGGGAGAGAGGAGACTCGGCTGGACGGTGGCTAGGCCAGCTGTTGGCAGCATCAAATAACAGCTGGAGTGGATCTCCTTCTTTCCATTTCCCACCCTTGGAGAGAAGCCCCTATTGGACCCAAACCAGCAAAGGCAGGGCCAGTGGTCCAGGGAGGAGCCACCGGGGGGCAAGCCCTGTTCCCAGCGAGGGAGCTGGGGTGTCCCACGCACAGAGTGCTTGGCTTCTGTTTGGGTTGGATGGGGAGCCAGAGTCAGACTTTCACCCCGCTGTGACATGAGGGGACTCTGAGGACCTGTCACTCCTTTTCCTCTGGGGGTTACAGCGGGAGCCCACCCAGGGAACATGGCCTGGGAATTCCAGCCCTGGCCTCCCAAGGGGCTGGCGGGTTTCTCCCAGCTGGCTCTCCATGAGCCATCAAGTCAAGTGATTGGAGGAGGCTGAGATGTGGGTTTATGATACAGGAAATGCTGGCAGACACCCGCTCACCATTGTTGGGGAGGCCAGCTTAGGTCTGAGAAGCACAGATGTAGGTCAGAGCTTTTTCTATAGTTCTTGTTACCTTCAAAAGCATCTTCCATTTCTCCCTTTATTTTTCGACCAATTATTTTTATGATGGGTGTATTAGTTCCTGGGGCCACAATAGCAAATTGCCGAAAAACCATACACACACGCTTAATTTTTATTATAGTAAAATATACATAATGTAATGTTTACTATTTTCCTGGGTTTTTTATACTGATTTTTATTTTTTGCCATTATGGCTGACTTACAATATTTTCCTATTTTTAAGTGGCATTCAGTACCCTCACATTGCTGTGCAGCCATGAGAGATGGAACAGCAAGGCTCATTCTCAGGCCTGCAGCCTTGGGCATCATTCATGGGTGAAACCCAAAGCCCAGGACCAGTATGACCCAAAGCCCAGGACCAGTATGACCCAGTCACCTTGATCAGGACCACCACCCAGCTGCTCCCCCTGCAGGCCCCACCCTGTCCTGTCACCCTGTCATCCATCCATGTTCTCCTTTTCCCTCTAGACCAATGGTTTTCAAAGTCTGGCTCCTGGACCAGCCAGACTTGTTAGAAATGCAAATTCTCAGTCTTTACTCTAGATCCAGTGGGTCAGAGGCAGGACATAGGGCTCAGCCTCTGTGTGTTTTTATTGGCTGTACCCATGTCATGTGTGATAGTACCTGTGCGATAGTAGCGATCCAAGCTGCTGCAGCGACAATACCAGATCCTTAGCCCGCTGCACCACAAGGGAACTCCTCAGCATCTGCGTTTCACTGGGTGATTCTGCCTCACACTAAAGTGTAGGAAGCACTGCTCTGGGTTTTCAGAGAAATCCTGTTTTGAAAGAACTTACTACCTTCTCTACAAAGCTACCGTTTTTATTACCCAAAGCTCCACGAATAAATGAAACAAGGAAACTGACAGATCCAAAACGACGATCCAACCTATGAGTCAGAGGTTGCAAATAAGCTGCCTGAGGACATGTCTACACTTGGATTTGTTTGGCCTGCACATATTTTTCAAAAAAATTTAATGAGTTGCCATCATGAAAGACAGAAAATTTCACATACAAATCCAGATCTCAATATTTCTTGAAAAAAATTGGTGTGCTGGCACTCTGCATACACCATGTTCCCATGCGATGGTGCCCTAGGGCAAAGCATGGGTCATGCTGCTTTATCGAGGCCCGGGCTCCCCAGTTAGCCACAGTCCCTGCTCCTCCTCAAGATGCGGAGGTGAGCCCCACCTGATGAACCCCTTCATTTAGTCCCTGCATTGATTGCTATAGAGATTTTAAAATTTTCAAACCCTAGGAGTTCCTGTCATGGCTCAGTGGTTAACAAATCCGACTAGGAACCATGAGGTTGAGGGTTCGATCCCTGGCCTCGCTCAGTGGGTTAAGGATCCAGCGTTGCGGGAGTTCCCGTCATGGCGCAGTGGTTAACGAATCTGACTAGAAACCATGAGGTTGTGGGTTCGGTCCCTGCCCTTGCTTAGTGGGTTAATGATCCGGCGTTGCCGTGAGCTGTGGTGTAGGTTGCAGACACGGCTCGGATCCTGCGTTGCTGTGGCTCTGGCGTAGGCTGGTGGCTACAGCTCCGATTAGACCCCTAGCCTGGGAACCTCCACATGCCGCGGGAGCGGCCCAAGAAATAGCAAAAAAAAAAAAAGGATCCAGCGTTGCTGTGAGCTGTGGTATAGGTTGCAGACACGGCTCAGATCTGGAGTTGCTGTGGCTCTGGTGTAGGCTGGCAGTTGTAGCTCCGATTAGATCCCTAGCCTGGGAACCTCCATATGCTGCAGGTGTGGCCCTAAAAAAAAAAAGACAAAAAACCCCACAAAAACTGTGGACTTGGAGTTCCTGCTGTGGTGCAATGGGATCAGAGGCCTCTCTGCAGTGCTGGGATTCAGGTTCAATTCCCCAGCACAGCACAGTGGGTAAAATGATCCAGTGTTGCTGCAGCTGCATTGTAGGTTGCAACTGTGGCTTAGATCTGGTCCCTGGCCAGGGAACTCCCTATGTCACTGGGCATCCAAAAAAAAAAAAAAGAAAGGAAAAAAATGTAGATTTTGAATAAAGCATATTGCCCACTAGAATGTGGGCAGAACTGATCCAATCAGTTGAAGGCCTTAGGAGCAAAAGAGCAACTCCCTCAAGGAAGAGGGGATTCTGCCTACAGCCTGCTTTTGGTCTCCAACTGCAACAACTCCTTCCTGGACCTCCAGCCTGCTGGCCTATCCTATAGAGTTTGGACTTGCCAGCTTCCACAATCGAGTGAGCTGATTCCTTAAGATAAATCTTTCTCACACTCGTCATGTGAGTGTTGCTATCTGTTGATGACTCAGGACCAACAAGGACCAATGGGTGTAGGAATTCTGTTTGCTGGCAGATCTCTCTCTCTTTTTTTTTTTTTTTTTTGGTCTTTTTTCTAGGACTGCACCTGGAGCACATGGAGGTTCCCAGGCTAGGGATCTAATCGGAGCAATAGGCCCCGGCCTACGCCAGAGCCACAGTAACGTGGGATCCAAGCCGTGTCTGTGACCTACACACACAGCTCACGGCAATGCCGGATCCTTAACCCACTGAGCGAGGCCAGGGATCAAACCCGAAACCTCATGGTTCCTAGTTGGATTCATTAACCACTGAGCCACCCCGGGAACTCCTTTTTTTTTTTTTTTTTTGGCCACACCCATGGCACATGGAAATTCCTAGTCCAGGGATCAAATCCGAGCCACAGCTGCAAACTATGCCACAGCTGCGGCAAAGCCAGATCCTTAACCCACTGTGCTGGGCTGGGTATTGAACCTGTGTCACTGCAGAGGCTATGCCAGATCCTTAACATGCTGTGCCACAGTGGAAGCTCCCTGCTGGCAGATCTTGGGGATACATTCTCATTCAAACCATAACCTTAGAGACTGAGGCTGTAAACCTAATGAACACTATTATAATATTAATAACTCATAAATAATAAAAATTGACAATGCTGTTATGAACAAAAACAGTATTTGTTAGGTGTTAATTATATGCTAGACATCATGCTAAAGGATTTCTTCTAATGAAATCTCATTTAATCTTTGGAATAACCTTACGGGACAGGTACTACCAATATCACCCCTTGGACTGATGGGACTGTCACGGTGAAGAAGTAACTTGTTCAAAGTTACCGAGCTCATGGTAAATCAAGAGCAAGATTTAGACCAGGAGTTGGATTTCAAAACTCATGAGCATGACCACTATACCATACTGCCATGCCAGAGCATGGACTTCACCTTGAGTTCCTCCAATAAGATTATGCAGTATAACTCCCTGGGGTAAAGAATGGATAGTGATTTAGGTAGTCCTTGGATCAGAGTTTGCCATGTCCAGTTGCACAAGTCGCGCACTCAGCAATGGTACATATTGCTGCAGGCAATGGAGAGGGAGAAGCTAAGGTTTCCCACCTCTCCTAGAGGTAGAGAGAAGTGAGGGTATATCCACTCAATGAAACACTCTACAGCAATGAAAAGGAAAACATAATATATGCAACAATGTGGATGAATCTGAAAAACTTGATATTGTATTGAGGAAAAAAAAAAAAACAGGCACCACGAGTCTACCTTACACAATTTCATTTATAGTGGAAAACCCTGGTAGACACAGTGTTAAGTAAGGATCAAGGTTAATATCACCAGTATGAAGACAGACTGGCATCATGAACCCTTGAATATGGTGATACAACATCACTTTAATGGAATCCTTACCTAAAATACCAACGATGAGACCACATTGATCAAACCCAAGTTGAAGGACATTCTGCAAATTAACTGACCAATACTCTTTTTTTTTTCCTTTTTCTTTCTTTTTTCTTTTTTTTTTTAAGGGCTTCCCTCGTGGCATATGGAGGTTCCCAGGCTAGGGGTTGAATTGGAGCTACAGCTGCTGGTCTCTACCACTGCCATAGCAATGGCAGATCCGAGCTGCGTCTGCGACCTACACCACAACTCACAGCAATGCCGGATCCTTAATCCACTGAACAAGGCCAGGGATTGAACCCACATCCTCATGGATCCTAGTCGGGTTCGTTAACCACTGAGCCACGAAGGGAACTTCAGACCAATACTCTTAAGTGTCAAGGTCCTTGGAGACCAGGAAAGACTGAGGAACTGCCCCAGACTGGAGGAGGCTAAGGAAAAACAGCCACTGGATTAAGTGTGGGATCATGGGGAATTCTCATTGTGGCTTAGTGGAAACAAATCCGACTAGTATCCAGGGATACAGGTTCGATTCCTGGCCTCGCTCTGTGGGTTAAGGATCTGGCATTTCCGTGAACTGTGGTGCAGGTCGCAGATGAGGCTCAGATCTGGCGTTGTTGTGGCTGTGGTGTAGGCTGGCAACTGCAGCTCTGATTCAACCCCTAGGCTGGAAGCCTTCATACGCTGCGGGTGCAGAAAAGATAAATGATAAATAAGTAAATAAATGTGGGATCATGGATAAAATTCTTCACCAGACAAGGACATCATTGGAAAGAAAGTGAAATCTGAGCCCCGTCCACAGCTCAGTTATCAAATGCTACCTTGAATTCACCGGTGCTGATTTTGTGTCCTTGACAATTGTGCCAAGGTTATTTGAGATGCTAACATGGGAGCGAGCGGAATGAGGAACACAAGGGAACTCTCTGTATTATTTTTTGCAACTTTCCTCTAAGTCTAAAATTAGTTCAAAATGAGAAGCTAACAACCCAAGCAGCCCAATAATCTGGGGTCTGTGCTGTTGACCCAACTCCTCCCACAGGCCCTGCTGAAAGCAGGGTTGTAGACTGTCTGGAAAAGTCCACGGGGGAGGCAGACAGAGCCACGCCACTCTGCAGGGAGGCGAAACCCTGGGTTCACTGAATGCTTTTGCAGAAGCACCGAGACGTAGCTGGCGAGGACAGTTTTAGGCTCTTACTTCTCCACCAGATGATGGCTGTTCTCCCAGCTGTGGGTATGCCTGGCATGGGGCCCTTTCTGCCAGTCGCCAGCCAGGGGTGTTGTGGGGGCCCTGGCATGGGGGGCGCTCTGACTGATCCCAGCAAGGGCGTCCTCTCTCTGTGGAGGGGAGACAAGGCAAGGCCTGCCCGCTGGTCCCCCCTTGCACAGGGACTAGGGCAGGATGTGGCCTCCTCCCTTCCTGTGACCCTGCTGACTCTAGGACCACACTGTACCTCCTCTGGCACCTGCCCCTTGGGGTTTCCAGCAGACGCTGTGTCCCCGGCGGCCTTTGAAGCATCTTCTCTGACATGGCTGATGGAACCTGGGCTCCCGTGGGTTGGGTCTCTGCCAGGGGTCTGGGCCCCTCACGAGAGAGGGTGTTTGAACTGATCCTCTGGGGCAGACATCTGTGCCTCTTTTTCCTTTCAACCCCCTAGACTGTTATTTGGATGAAATGTGAGCAGTTTCCATGACACAGTTATCGGTCTGAGTGTTTAGAAGTATATATATATATATATTTTTTTCTTTTTCTTTTTGCTTTAGAAGTACATATTTGAATCTCAGGGATCTCCTTGAGATGTGGGGGTCCCAGATGATGGACCCCAGACCCCACAGAGAAGCACAGGGTCCCCCTTCACTGAGAAATCACTCAGACTTCTCTGTGGACTACAGAGAATGCCTCTCTCTCCTTTTTTTTTTTTTTTTTTTGGCTTTTTAGGGCCGCATGCATGGCACGCAGAGGTTCCCAGGCTAGGGGTCAAATCAGAGCTTCAGCTGCTGGCCTTTGCCACAACCACAACAACACAGGATCCAAGCCGTGTCTGTGACCTACACCACAGCTCATGGCAACACCAGATCCTTAACCCACTGCGTGAGGCCAGGGATTGAACCTGCGTCCTCATGGATGCTAGTCAGGTTTGTAACCCACTGAGCCATGATGGGAACTCCCTTTATTGGCTATATGTTTTAAGAGCAGTCAACCAGTGAGCAGAACTTTCTTTCGGCTTCGGGGTTGATGCTTGCAGGGGCCACCAGCCCTCACCAGGGGCCCAGGGGCCTGCTTGCTTGTAGCATACCCCCCAAATATGCCAGACATGAGATGGCATTTCTGTTGATTTTTGTTTTCAAATAGAAAAGGTGCTATTGTAGAAATGAGACGATGCTTTTGCAAATGGCCACCAGAATCCTTTACGGTCTAAGGCTGTTCTCCAAGGCGCTGGAACAGCTCTGCATATCGGATCCTTCTAGGATGAGGGCAAGGTTGCGATGTCCTTGATGGCAGCCGCACGTGGCCACTGAGCATTTGACACGTGGTCAGTGCCACCAAAGAGCTGAATTTTTTATTTCATTTAAATAGAATTAATTTATATTTAAATAGCTACACGTAACCACATGTGGCTACTAAATTGGATGGTGCAGATCTTGAGCAAAGGAATCCGGCCGTATCTGGGGTGGGGCTAAGCCTGAGGTATAGGTAGAATCAAAGATGTAGACTCACCTGCAGGACTGGAGCCTGGAAAGAAAGCATCTTCTCAGCTCCTGTCTTCTCAAAGAGCCAGTACGAGTTGCAGAAGTTACCATGCCCTACCCTATGCTTGTGATAATGACCTTGACCTCAATCATCAGACCAGGCAGGAAGAACTAGCATCTCAGAGCTTACCTGTGTCAGATGCTTTCATGTGGGATGTCTCCCTTGCTCTCCATGACACCCTGCTAGGAAGAGGGGTTGCACTATTTACCCCCACTGTCCTGGAGGGGAAGACTGAGGCTGAGTGAGCTCCACTGCTTTCCCTGAGAGCCGCAGCAAAAAGGTATATGAATGAGGACTTAAACCCGGGTCCACAGGGGCCTGAGATCCCTGGGCACTTGGCTTTTCTCCCTAGAAGGGGTGATGTTGCCCTGAACTTTCTGCCATCCTCTTCTTTTTTTTTTTTTTTGTCTTTTTAGGGCCACACATGTGGCATATGGAGTTTCCTAGGCTAGGGCTGCCAGCCTATGCCAGAACCACAGCAACGCCAGATCCAAGCTTTGTCTGTGATCTACACCACAGCTCACGGCAATGCCAGATCCTTAACCCACTGAGTGAGGCCAGGGATCAAACCTGCAACTCATGGTTCCTAGTTGGATTTGTTTCCGCTGTGCCATGATGGGAACTCCTCTGCCATCCTCTTGCTGGGTGTTTCTGATATTTGCCAAGGAGGGTCCAGCAGGTACCCAGGGTTGAGACTCAGCACAGGAAACTCTGGGCTCCCTCAGGCCTCCTGCTGGACTCATGACCGATGGCAGCATCTCCAGCCCTGAGCTCTGTCCCCCACCTCCATGAGCCTCATGTTAAAAATAACAAAGAATAACAAGAACTGGGGCCCTGCAGTCAACGGAACTGCATTTCCATTTTCCTGCTTTCTCTTCCCTGATTCTCTAGAAGTGGATTTAAATATAAAAAGGGACTTTCTGGCTAAAGGGTTGGGAGACACTTGAAAGGGTTGTCCATGGAGAGACTGGTCTCCAGGGAATTGTTGTAAAGTCATTTCTTATTTGAAAAAAAAAGCCCATTGTTCCCAAACTCTCAATTATAAAAACATGTTCCTTACAGAAAACTTGGAAAACAAATACAAAGAAAAAATAGGTATTGTCACTCTCCTCCAAGAATCTCCACCAACTGTTTGTAGTATTCCTTTCCTGCTCTTCCCCCCAACCTTGCATGATTTGTTTTGTTTGCTGTAGTTGTGACTATAGATTTTAGGGGGATTTATAGATTACAGTTGGATAAAGACTAAGGAGGATTTGGATCCTCCCTGAAGTCATAGGAATAGTTTACATCACTGCTCTTCAAAACTTCTGGGGTGTGGAGTTCCTGCCATGGCTCAGTGGTTAACGAATCCGACTAGGAACTATGAGGTTGCGGGTTCGATCCCTGGTCTCGATCAGTGAGTTAAGGATCCGGTGTTGCCGCGAGCTGTGGTGTAGGTCGCAGACGTGGGCTTGGATCCCAAGTTGCTGTGGCTGTGGTGTAGGCTGGCGGATACAGCTCTGATTAACCCTCTAGCCTGGGAACCTCCCCACGTGGCATGGGAGCAGCCCTAGAAAAGGCAAAAAGACAAACAGACAAACAAAACAAAACAAAACTTCCGGGGTGAAGGATCAATTTTTAGACATTCCTGACTCACCCCTGACCACACATGGTCCTCCCCCTGGGGACCAGGAAGCAGCACGCACTACATGGGGCTCCCCAGGATCTTCGCCCTTTGCGCTGTGGGGCTAAGCGCCACCCCCCCATCCCCGCCCCGCCACCCCCTCTGGTGCCTGGATGCCATGGCGATGCCAGACTGCTCTGAAAATTTTTAAACACTAGCTCTCAACACCTACACTGACTCCTTCCTAGAAGTCCTGGTCTAAAGCTGGGGTCTGTGAACCTTGACCCTCGGGCCAAGTCCCACCCAACTCTTCATTTGAGCTAAGGATAATTTTTCACTTTTTAAGTGGCTGGAAATTTCTTTCTTTTTTTTTTTGTCTTTTCTAGGACTGCACCCATGACATATGGAGGTTCCCAGGCCAGGGGTCTAATCGGAGCTGTAGCTGCCTGCCTACACCACAGTGACAGCAATGTGGGATCTGAACTGCGTCTGCGACCTACACCGCAGCTCACGGCAAGACCGGATCCTTAACCCAGAGAGCAATGCCAGGGGATCAAACACGCAACCTCATGGTTCCTAGTCAAATTCATTAACCACTGAGCCATGAAGGGAACTCCAAGGATAAAAAAATTTTTAAGAAAGAACAGGGGAGTTCCTTTCGTGACTCAATGGTTAATGAACTCGACTAGGATCAATGAGGGTGCAGGTTTGATCCCTAGCCTCACTTAGTGGGTCAAGGATCCAGCATTTCTGTGAGCTGTGCTGTAGGTTGCAGATGTGACTTGGATCCCGAGTTGCTGTGGCTGTGGCATAGACCAGCAGCTGTAGCTCCAATTCGACCCCTTGCCTGGAAACCAGCAAAAAAAAAAAAAAAAAAAAAAATTAAAAAAGAACAGTATTTCATGCCATGTAAAAATTCTATGAAATTCACATTTCAGGGTCCATAAACAAAGTCTGACTGACACACAGCTGTGCTGGGCCATTTCCGTATCTTCTACGGCTGTTTTGTGGGACAAGCCTGTAGAATTGAGCAATTAGGACAGAGACCCAGGGGCCTGCAAAACTTCAAATATTCATGATCTGGCTTTTTGCAGAAAAAGTTTGGTGATTCCTGTTCTAGATCGATGGCTCCTGCGTTTGCTGTCTCTCAGAATCACCAGGGAACTTTCAAAAGCATACAGTGTGCCAGACTTCTCCCAGCCTAATGGAATGGGGGTCTCCAGGGTGGGGCCTGGGGCTCTCCTTTTTGAAGGTGCCCCCAGGTGGTTCTCATCATCCCTGGCTCTGGATGCTCCCTCCAGGTATGCCCAGGAGATGTGTTTCTTGAGCCCACAAGCTGAGTCCCCAGGACGGTCCCGCCGCCGGACTCAGAGTCTCCTTAGGGACAAAACCTCTTCTGTCCTGAGCTGTTTATGATGTGGGCTCTGCAGCCACACTTCTGGCAGATCCAGCCCTTCCTAGGACACAGCTCAGATTCACAAGTCCTGGCGGGGCCCCTCCTGCCACAGGGCAGTCCTCTCAACCAAGGCCTCCCTGTTGTCACCTCAGCCCAGGCTCCCTTGGCCTCTCCTGGCCTTGGTGTCTAGAATTCTTGGCCTGCCTTGGGGGTGGCTGGAGAAGGGCTCCATGGTCCTGTGTCCTGTGTGCTGGGCGGCCCTGATCACCTCCTCTGGGCCCCCACCTCTCTCACCCTCTGGTTTATGTTTCTGGCACCAGAATTGGAGTCCTGAGCCAACTGCACACATTTCCTGAGCCAGTTCTATGGGGGAGACAAGAGGCAGGAGCTGGAAGGGAGACTGACTTTGAAGCAGGCCTCTTTCCTCCCCTCCTGGTCTCTTCTCTCTCCTTGAATAGTGTCACGACTGTCTTTATACAGTCATCTCTTGTGGGATACTGGTTCCTGGACCCCCATGGGTATCAAAACCCATGGATGCTCAAGTCCCTTATATAAAATGGTGTAGGACAGCTCGTCCTCCATATCCATGGGTTCCACTTCCCTGAATTTGCCAGTCTCAGATTCTGTGGTTGGTTGAATCGTGGATGAGGAACTCACAGGTATGGAAACCTGAATATTTCTGGCTCATTCCTGAATACCCTTTGCCACTTGGGCCATTAGCTTCAGCTCTACCATCTCACTCTTTCCTTCCTCTTTAAGGTCCAATCCCTCTACTCACTGGCTATGCCACCTGGGCAAAGTTACATAGCCTCTCTGAGCCTCCGACTCCCTAGTCTGCAAAATGGGCTGTTGGTGATGTTTGTCTTCCAGAGGATCAGGAGGAACCCAATGGGACCAGGAACTCTATGAATTATAACACACTATGTAAGAATGAATAATGTTTTTAATAACATTAAAAATAAACCAAGTGGAGTTCCTGCTGTAGTGCAATGGGATTGGTGGCATCTTGGCAGTGCTAGGACACAGGTTCGATCTCTGGTCCAACACAGTGGGTTAAAGGATCCAGTGTTGCCACAGCAGCTGTGGTGTAGGTCACAAATTCCGTGCATCTTGGATCTGATCCCTGGCCCAGGAACTCCACATGCCTGAGGGGTGGCCAAAAAAGAAAAAGAAAGAAAGCAAAGACCTCTTTGGACTGGAAGGGAAGACTTGATGGATAGCTTTTTCCTGGACAGAAGTGATTCCATTTGGTTCCCTTTGCTGCCCTGCCCCCAGCAGGACTCAGTGTGGACAGGACTGGGGCCCTGTTTCTACAGATGGTGACCTCATGCCCTGGGGACAGTAGGCATCTTAGGGAGGGTCTATCTGTGGACAGCACCCCTTGATTCTGTGGTTCTTGGTGGTTTCCACTTGACTACTGCTGTATGGCAAACAATAACCTCGAACCTACTGGCTTCAAATGACAACTCATTCCCTCCCAAGATTCTATGGATGGAGGAGGCTCAGCGGGGCACTTTCAGTTCCCTGCTTTCTTTCCTTCTTTCTTTCCTTCTTTCTTTCTCTCTTTCTTTCTCTCTCTCTTTCTCTCTTTCTTTCTCTCTCTCTTTCTCTCTTTCTTTCTTTCCTTCCTCCCTCCCTCCCTCCCTCCCTCCCTTCCTCCCTTCCTTCCTTCCTTCCTTCCTTCCTTCCTTCCTTCCTTCCTTCCTTCGTCTTTTCTAGGGCTGCACTCGATGCATATGGAGGTTCCCAGGCTAGAGGACTAATCGGAGCTGTAGCCTCTGGTCTACACCACAGCCACAGCAACGAGGGATTCGAGCCGCATCTGTGACCTACACCATGGTTCTCGGCAACACCAGATCCTTAACCCACTGAGCAAGGTCAGGGATCGAACCTGCAACCTCATGGTGCCTAGTCAGATTCGTTCACCACTGAGCCACGACCGAAACTCCCTTGCTATCTTTCTTGTGGTTGCAGTTGATGTCAGCTGAGACTGTAGGCATCTGAAGTCTTGACTGGGCTGGATCCCTCCAGAGGGGTGCCCCATGTGTTTGGCAGCCGATGACTAGATCTCTCCTCCCCCCTCCCCCGCCTTGCCCCTTCACGACTTTCCCCACATCCCTTGGGTTTCTCATAGCATGACAGCCGAGTTCTGAGTGGGAGACCATCCCAAGAGCAAACGTCTCGGGAGGAAGAAAGCAGAACCTACTTCCCGGTTAAGCTAGACCGGAAGTGGTACACATCACTTCCGTCAGGTTCATGGGATGGAATTGCCTCTCTGTGTGGGAGAATTGCGTGTATATTAGGAAGGGTGGGAACTGATGGCAGCATCTTAGAGACCAGCTAACACAGCTACCTTGGCTGTATGTTGACATTGCTCAGGTGATAAAGCCCTGCGCCCAGGGGCAGCCCCAGAGACCGCTGTGTCTGGGAGTCTGCGGTGTAGATAACATCATATTTACAAACTCCTGAGGCTTCCCGTAGTGGCTCAGTGGTTAACGAGCCCGACTAGCATCCATGAGGATGCAGATTTGATTCCTGGCCTCGTTCATTGGGTTAAGGATCTGGCGTTGCTGTGAGCTGTGGTGTGGTTCGAAGATGCGGCTCAGATTCTGAGTTGCTATGGCTGTGGTATAGGCCAGCGGCTACAGCTCCGATTCAACCCCTGGCCTGGGAACCTCCATATGCCGTGGGGGCGGCCCTAAAAAGACAAAAAAATTAATAAAATAAGGCTCCTGAGATAATTTTAATATTCAGTCAAGGCTGAGAACCATTGGCTTAACCCAACCCTGAAAAAACCCCAAAAGTCCTACGGAGGGAAAGACCCCAAGTCCTGGTCCATGTGGCCAGACTTTTAGGAGACTCTGCTGTCCCCACTAGTTTGCTTCCCAGGAGACTTTCTGCATGTAGTTTGCTCATATGCTGGGGGATAGAGGAGCAGCAAGAAAGCCAAGGTAGAAAGAGTGGTTATTAAGTGGGGGGTGTGGGGGGGAGATGGAGGGGAGGCATAGAGTTTATAAAGTACTTGCAAGTCTCCTTGATCCAGACTTTTGATCTGAAGTCAGTAGTTCGGCCAGTTTTTTTCCATTGCCTTTGCCAGGAACTAACTTGTGTCAGAACGTGGCACAAGTTCTAATGAAAATGTCAGAAATCCTGTTTTTAGAGCATTTGGTGTCAATTAGCCTACCAATAGTTAATATAACTTTCCCTCAAATGGGCAGAACCTGAAAGATGGTTTCTAATACCTTCATTTCAGGATGGAGGGCAGAGAGATTGCTCATGAATATTCATGGTTCTGCTGACTGGGCCTCACATACTAGAAAATACATTTATTCCTGAGGCTAATGAGCTCTTAACTTTCTTTGGTGCGGGAGAGAGAGGTTTTATTTTTCTGCGAAATTTATTTTGGTGCCTGTCCATTTTCTGGAAGGGATCTTTCCTTTAAGATCTCAGGCACATTTCAAGAGTAGAGTGGAGTTTTTAAATAAGGCCCCACACAGAGCAGCCCTCCTGTCCAGCAATGACACTGATAGAGGCAGCACTGAGAGGCTGGGAGACAATCGGGTGAGACAGTCACTGTGAGCCTAATTCCCAGGGAGACTGAGGTCTAATGGGAGTCAAATAATGGCCCCCGTCTATGAAATGCATAAAGCTTATGCAATGGAAGACAGGCATGGAAACGTGAATGTGGACAATATACAACTGCAACTGGAGACTCTTCGGCATTGAGGGGACCTTATAACTGTGAGACATTGGAACCCCTGTTATACAATTGCTGAAGCAGCACAGAAGATGAGGCTTGTTTCCCGCTGTCTCTCTCTCTCTCCCTCTCTCCCTCATCTGTTCTGCTTTTACACAGGCCTTCCTTACATCCACCCACACATCCCATCCTCTCTGTGCTTTTCATCCTGCTCTGTGAATCCCCCTGTGCTCTGTTCCACATCAAAGGGGCTGGAATTCCCCAAGTGGCACTTTCCAGGCTCTCTTGTCAGTAGGCTTCTGCTGAAGTTCATGCAATTGGCAGCACTGGAGAGATACCGGAAGGCAGAAGGATATGGTACTCTTGTTCTTCCTGTTGAAGACGTCGCCTCCAGCAGAAGCAGCAGTAAATGCAGGTTCCTGCTCAGGCAGCTCCAAGGGCCCTGGGTTATCCCTTTTCCCCTGTTGCTCCTTCAGTCAGGTGATCCTGGCTTCCTGCAGTTATTTATTTATTTATTCATTTTTTAATAGTTACTTCCCCAATACAATTTTTTTCCTACTGTACAGCATGGCGACCCAGTTACATGTACATGTACACATTCTATTTTTGTACATTATCATGCCCCATCATAGTGACTAGACATAGTTCCCAGGGTTACACAGCAGGATCTCATTGCTAATCCATTCCAAAGGCAATAGTTTGTATCTATTAACCCCAAGCTCCCCAACCACCCCTGCAGTTACTAATCTCTGGGAATCCTGATCTTTCCCTGTTTGCACCTCCAGCCTTTCCATTATCTTTGTAACAAATTCCCTATATTAATTATCTCCTGTTTGAAATACCTAAAGAGGTTCCTATTTCCCTGTCTGGATACTGAATATTGAGTCTGAAAGAGGACAGTCTAGCCAAGCTTAAATATTTATTGCATAAATAAAGAGACATACGTCTTTATATAATGCCAGTACGCACCATGCCCTCCAGCAATGCCTCTTCTCACCACGTGGCACCCAGGTCTGTCACCATCCTGACCACTGTCCTCTGAGCACACTTCATTTGGCTACTGCTTATTCCAAGGGATGTGATAGCTGGTGCCAGTGCCCCAGCTATGGCCAGTCCAGGACAAGGGGCATGGGACTTTCACCTCTCTCTCTGCCTCAGCACTGTCCTTCATGGGGCTAACTTGTGATCCTTTTGGAGACACAGCCACACCACATTGCTGACAAATGGATTTACTCCTATGCCTTTCTCATTGTGCTCTTGATAAACCTTTGCTTTCCATCCAACACTTGTGTGGTTATTTTTGTTTTCTTAGTTTTTGTTTTTGATTTTGTCCCTAGCTACAGGGGGCTATATTAACTACCACTAAACCTCATTTTGACCCATTGAGTCCACATGGAGGTTCTTTATTCTGTTGTGCAGCACACTTGCTATTTCTCCTGGTGTCTTGTCTTCTGTAAATATGCCAGGCATGACTTCCACGTTATTGTCTCAGTCAATGATTTAAAACTGTTAAATAGAACATGATGTTGCATTGTTTCCCACTGAACAACCCCTGACTGTTCTTTTCATCTTGCTCACAAAACCCTGATGAAGGCAGGGGTGGAGGGCAGTGAGCCCATCTTCAGGAGGCATAACTGTCCTGCTTCCCTTTGTTAGATTGTACTTCAGCTCCTCCTGGGGCAGCTGGAGGCAAGGGGTGAGGCATGGGATCCACATCCAAGTCTACTTGGGGGTCTGGAGCAAGAATCTCCCTCTCTGATAAAGGGGGGAATTAGTCTCACTTTGGGAGCTGCCCAACATTCTCTGAGACAAGAACTGAAGGAGAAGTCATTTTCTGGGGCTGTAATTGCAGGGAACACTGGTGGGGAGTTGGGAAAGCAAGACAGGGAAGATATCTAACAAAGGGTTCATTACAGGTACTACTGTGGGTGATTGGAGCTTAATTATGCAGGGAAAGTCTTAGAAACACTGTGAATGATCTGCTGTAAAGTCAACCCTCAGAGAAACCAGGGAACTAAGGTATTTATACACCATCTCCCTTCTCAATCATTGGCTGAGGGTTATGTTGGAGGATATGAAGTTTTTGTCACTTCTGATCGGATGCTCATGGGCAGAGAAGCCTCCTGTGGTTCGTGGGGAAAGTCTTCAGGTAAAGGCAGTTGGAAATTGGCTAGAGCTCACTAAAGTGCTAAAGTGTAGCACTACTGGAGCAACTGGGATAGCACCTGCTCTACTGTCCTTCCCCCACTGTTCTTCCTAACCTCGTAAGTGGTTGTGATGTCTGGTACTGCAGCAGCCATCCTGTGACCATGAAGTGATAAGCAAGATGTGAAAAACCAACTCTCTGATGTTGGTGGTGTGGGAATGCTGGGAAAAATCTATGATCTTTCCTGATGTCACTGGACTGCTACACCACAACTTTTATAGCCACAGGATTCTTATTTTATAAAATACTTGTTTTTATTTCTTAAGACACTATTACTTGCAGTTATTTGCCATTAAATAAATTCTATTTGAAGTGGCAGAGCTGGCCCGTGCAAGTCACCAGAAACCACCCTCTTGTCATCAAATCCTATCTCAGGGTTTGCTTTGAGGGGACACAAAACCCACTCCAAATGAGACTTTTGAATAATGTTTGTTAATAAATAGATGAATGGGTGACTGACGGGATACATGGGTGGGTATAACTTCAGTTTCTTTCCATGTCAAGTAATTGATGACATTTCTATCCCTTGTGGCCAATGGATATTTTGGATTCTCTTTATTTATTTTTATTTTTATTTTTTGCTTCCCCCCCCTCCGCTTTTTAGGGCCACACCTGTGGCATATGGAAATTCCTAGGGGTTGAATTGGAGCTACGGCTGCTGGCCTAATGCCACAGCCACAGCCACATGGGATCTGAGCCTCATCTGCAAGCTACACTGCAGCTTGCAGCAATGCTGGATCCCTAGCCCACTGAATGAGGCCAGGGACCAAACTTGCATCCTTACAGACACTATATCTGGTTCCTAACCCACTGAGCCACAACGGGAACTCCTGGATTCTCTTTTTTTGACATCTGATCGCACATTAGAAAGTCACTTGACACTAATTGTTGACTTCTCAGATCTTCTGCCTGCAGTTCTGCAATTGTTCTAAGGTTACTAATAAAGTATTGACAATTTATTAAATAGTAAATTCCAGTTCTGTGCAATGCTGGAAATGAAAGGACAGGGTTTTTCTCTAGTGCTCATTAGTAGAAAGCTGGGGCAAGGGGCAAACGGTTGTGCAGAACAGATTGGCATTTGTCAGGAAGAACACTCCTTCCAGGTGAGACCTGGTGTAATGAGTCAAATCCACTTCATCTGCTGTCACTAATCAAGGTTGTTTTAAAACTTGCATGTCCTCCAAACCGCCCTTAGCCTAAACAATGAGATGTTTGCTCAAACTGTTTTTTAGAAACTTGGGGTCGGCTGCATCTGGTTCTAGTTGAGCCGGTTGCGACTGGAGAGGACCACCACTCTCCAACCAGGCATGCGAGAAAGTCCAGCTCGGTGACCTTTTGACATTGGAGGGCTGAAAACTCCACCCTCAGAACGTTTGGAAGCTTGTGGCTTAGTTACGCCTTCGCGGAATGACAATCACTGCACCTTTTCCCAATCACCTCCCCCCCACGTTCCCCATGCTCAGACGGCCTTGCTTCTTGTTATCCCATAAAGACCCTGCCTTCAGGGAAGCGGATTTCAGATTTGCCCTCCCACCTTCTTGATTGACTGCCTTGCAAATAAGCCCTTTCCTTTGCCGCGAACCTCAGTATTTCAGCGTTCTGGCTTGCTATATGCATCAGGCCAGATGAACCTAGTTTGGTGACAGAGGTAGGCACAATTTTAAATGTTTCCCTCTTGTCCCAAACCTTTTGGTTGTGACAGAAATCCAACTCAATTTTAAGCAAAACAGGAATATACTGGCTCTAGGAACCACAGGTTCAAAGGCAACATGGTTTTAGATATAGCTGGATTCAGCAGCTCCAGTGGTGTGGGCTCTCTCTCTCAGATCTCGACTTGCCAATTTGTTCACAGGGCAGATGGAATCCCAGGTACCTTCAACCCCCAGAGGTTCCCTCTCAGTGTCCAAGCTTCCTTTACAATCTCTCCCAGGATCCCATGTTAACCTCAAGAAGAATTCTGATTGGACTTGTCTGAGCCAATCAGAGCATCCAGGAGGATGAACTATTCTGATTGGCTACCTAGGTCATGTGTCTACTGCAGACAGGTGAGGATGGGGCCGGCTAAAAAGATTTATCAGCCTCACCAGGACCCTGTGGTGAATGGGAGCTCCCAGAGTAACCGTCAGAAGGGGGATAGGAAAGCCTGCTGGACATCAAGTGCTATGATTGCTAGTGGACACTTCAGCTTCCTGATCTTCACTGTGACAGGGCAGTATAGGATTTATCTGAGCACTCCCCCTACCCCTGCCCAGTGGCTGCTTAAACCTCTCATCCCCCTTCATAGTGTGGAGTAGGGAGGCACACATAGTCTCATGCCAGCCTGAAGATAAGTGTCTCAGTTTGGGCTGTCCTGAGAGAGGGATTTGGGTACAGATAGTTAGAGAGATGACTGCAGGATGCAGGAGGAGGAAGTAAATAAATGAGACAGGGAAGAGAAGAAAACCAATGAAGGGCCAGTTCATGAGAGAAATAGGGCTCCAAGCACACTTGTGGACCATCTGAGAGATTGTATAAAATTTAGCAAACCAGGGAGTTCCCTGGGGGGCTAGCAGGTAAAGATCTGGTGTTGTTCCTGCTGTGGTGTGGGTTCAATCCCTGGCCTGGAAAGTTCGGCATGCTGTGGGTGTGGCCAATTCATCAGAATTGTACTGAGAGGAGAGGAGGCTGGGATCCTTTCCGTTGTTTCTCATTGCTTGGGGGCTGCTCCTGGCAGTGGTCTCACCCCAGCTGTTCTGGCTGCGCATGCCCGGGTGGCAGCAGCGGGCGGGATAGAGACACCATCAGAACCCTGGATATGGGAGGGAGAAAGTGTTGTCCACTGAAGCTGGGCATGACTCCCCGAGTGGTTGGGGAGTATGGGATCTGCTGCCATCTGTTACTTCTTTGACCACCGTAACAGCCCCATGAGGTTAGTATTACTCCATTTACCAGCCAAGTACCCTGAGGCCCGAATAGCTTCAAAACTTTAATACCAGACATGTGCTAACAGTGGCCAATCTGCTTTGTAAATAAACTAACCACGTTTACAGGGCTCAGGGTTTTAAAAATTTCTTCCAAAACTTTGACCTGCATCCTGTTTTGAATTTGTTACTACAATTACTTATTAATAAAGGCCTGGGCTGTTATTATCTGATACTCATAGCCATTTAGAATCTCAGGAAATAGGCTGATCATGGGTAAGAAATACAGGAGCTTGATGCTTCAGAATGTTGATAGGGGCTTAAGAGCAGCTTCAATCCTGCAGGGCCCATGAGATAGAGGTCCATGGTACTTGTGAAGCATTTCCTGCCGAGAAAGGAAACCACTGCTTATCACAGGGACCCCTTCATGCCCCAAGCATGAAGAAGAACCTGGCAGGAAGCATCTCTGGGAGCCTGCCTCTGATTTTTCAGACGTTATGAATTTGATGTTTTCATGGTTATGAAATCTCCCAAAACATCAATTCTCACAAATCAAGGACTAACTGGGGCCCTGGTATCTGTCCTTTAGCTTTCAAGTGGCCAGGGTAAAAAACTTGGTACAAAGAGGCCTTGGGGAATTCTTTGGTTTAGACATGAAGAATAGACATTGAGATAAACATAACTTTCCATTTTGCTGCAGAGTAAAATGAAGAAACCAGTGGATAAGCAACTCCTATGGCCTTAGCTATGCAGCCTTGGGCAAGTCACTTGACCTCTCTGAGTCTAGCTAGTCACATGTGAAATGCAGGAGTTTAGTTAATCAAGTGGTCATTATGAAGCACTGGTGCTGTCACTGCCCCTTCCCTGAACAGCATAGGATGCTGTTCACTTATGGCCGTTTCCCTCTGAGCTGAGTGTTGGCCTCAGAATCCTTCTTAACACAGTGCACCAGGGAGCCACTACTGAGAATCAGAGTTGATAGCTGGGCTGAAACGCATCTACCATCCGTAGACTGGTTGCATACAATTTCTTCTTATTTTAACTAGTTGGAGTCTGTGAACAGCTAAACCAGGGCCTGGAAAACTGCCCTCAGGCCACATCAGCCCGGTTGCTTGTGTAATAAGTTTTCTAGAACACAGCCAGGCCCTCTTGATTACAAATCATCTGTGGCTGCTTTTGTGCTACAGCTAGCAGCAAAGTTGGGCAGTTGTGCTGGCCTCTGTGGCCTGCAAAGCCTAAAGTATTTCCATCAGGCCCTCTACAAAACAGCTTTGTTCCTTTGTGGCGCAGTGGAAATGAATCCGACTAGGAACCATGAGGTTGCAGTTTTGATCCTGGCCTTGCTTGGTGGTAAAGGATCTGGCGTTTCCATGAGCTGTGGTGTAGGTTGCAGACGTGGCTTGGATCTGGCGTTGCAGTAGCTGTGGCGTAGGCAGATAGCTGTAGTTCTGATTGGACCCCTAGCCTGGGAACCTCCATATGCCGCAGGTGCAGCCCTTAAAAAAAAAATGGGTTGCCACCTTCTGATGGAAACCCACTTCCTTCCCTTCAGTCTTTTCTTCCAGCTCCCAGGTGAAATTCTTTTTGTCCTTGAGGGTTCTGTGTGGCTGAGTAATGCTCCAAGTGGCATCTTTGGCATCCCTAAGGCAGAAGGGAAGATATGGGGAATGGAAACCTTGGGGGTGGTGGCTGCAGTGGTGGGTGGAGACAGGTGGAGAGCTGGGTTCAGTGAAAGAAAAGATACAGGTGTGTCCAGGTATGAATGCAGAGGCTCCCCTCTGTGCTGTCACTGAAGGGCCACCCTTGTCAACTTGGTGGGGCCTCCAGGTGGAGATACCTTCTGAGGCTCTGGCTCTGAGAACCCTGGGTGGCTGGCTGCCTACCAGGTCCCATGACTGGTTTGGCATGAAAAGTTCAGGCTTGAGCCCTTGTATTGTTTCCCGAAGGTGGATTACCATTGTCACCTGCCTGGCCATTGGCAGGCGTGTTAAATGGCACTCTTGATGGCTGCCCAGGAGTGGGAACGTCGGTGGTGCTCCTACATAGGATGGGTCCATGTTCAGTCCAAGTCCGTTGCCACGGCAACAGGTCTACTTGATTGTTGGCGGGACTAGCAACCTCTACAGTCCCTCTGCTCCCTCTCTGGCCCTTGGGATTCCGGTATCTGTGCTCACAACTGCGGCTCCAGGGGCCTGCCCTGGGCACTGTGCCCCCGCCCCCCTTAGAGCCCAGAGTGCCTGGGGCTCTGTCTCCCTGCTGGGCAGCCCATGACTGATCAAAGCCCAGCTCCTCTGCCTGCAGGTTCATTCCTGCCCCAGCTCCCTGCGGGTCTGCTGGGGCTGGGACTGGGTCAAGATCATGCACAAACAGGTCAGGCCAGCACCAAGCCCTCGGGGATTGGGTTAATGAATACACCCCTGGCTGCTTTTAGATTAGGGCAGTTTATTACATCAGCAGTAACCTGAAGAGGGGCCAAAGGTGCTGACTCTCCAGGCCCTTGTCCCACACACCCGAAAAGGAGATGCCAACACAAAAGAGGCCAGATGATGGCAATGTGACTTGGGCATTCCTTGAGAAGCCAGTTCTACGCTGCCGCTTGGAGGGGGTTGGGTGGGGGGGAGGGGCAGGAAGCCTGTCTCCACAGGACCCTGGGGGAGGAGGAAGCACCTCCTGACAGCTTCCCCTGCAGGCCACCCACCCTCTCCTGTGCTGGGAGGAACAGGTGTTTCGCTAACACTCACTCTTAGATTCCTGTTGCTGGTCTAACACGTTATCACACACTTGGTGGCTTAATATGCATTTACTATGGTACAGCTCTGGATGCCAGAAGTCCTCTGTGGGTTCCTTGGGGAGAAATTCAAGGTGTTGTAGGGCCAGGCACCTTCTCAAGACTCTGGTGGAGGAGCCTCCTCCCCTTTTCCAGCGTCTGGAGGCTGCTGAGTTCCTTGGCCCATGGCCCCTGGGCAATCACACCCCCTCCAAACCTGTTTCCACGGTCACCTCTCTTTCTCCTTTCTACAAGGTCTCCTGTGTTACGTTGGGCCACCAGATAACCCAGTCATCTCTGCATCTCCAAGTCTTTAACCTGACCCTCATCTTCAGAGTACTCGTTGCCCCATAAGGTAGCATATTCACAGGTTCCATGGACTGGGATGTGGACATCTGTGGGGGCATTATTTTGCCCCCCCCCACGTTCAGATTAGCTGGGGTTCCAACCTCTGCCCACATGGCGGCCAGGATACCTACAAGATTGCCAGGGTGCCCCAGCAGGTGTCCCCCCCAACACCAGCTGAAGTCCACCCCTGCCCAGCTCCTTCTCTTCCCCATCCTGCTCTTCTCACACTCTGACCAGTTTTTCCTGGGATCACCTCCTTATCAAAGCACTGTTCCCAAGTCTTTGGCACAGGGGAGACTGCCCTCAGGCAGTGGGTCTCTCCGTGGGGGGAAAGGAGCACTTAGCAGGGTAATGGGACTGGCATCCTTTGGCACCTGTGTAGGATTATAACGAGGGAATCCAGTTCTATAAAGATCAATTGATTAAGGGGAGTTTCTGTCGTGGCTTATTGGAAACTGACTAGTATCTTTGAGGATGCAGGTTTGATCCCTGGCCTCGCTCAGCGGGTTAAAGATCTGGTGTTGCAGTGAGCTATGGTGTAGGTCGCAGATGCAGCTTGGATCAGGGATTGCTGTGGTTGTGGCGTAGGCCAGCAGCTACAGCTCTGATTTGACCCCTCGCCTGGGAACTTCTATATGACAGGGGGTGCAGCCCTGAAAAGACAAATCAGTTGATTAAGGTGAAGCCTGGATAAAATTCCTGAGAGCTTATGTAAGTCTGACCCTGAGGAAGGGAAGGTAGGGTGGGGCCGTCTTAGATCCCTGTGCGATCTCAGGAAGGTTTAGGAAAGCGCTTAGCAAGCCCCAGAGCCAACGTGGCCCAGGAGAGGGTCCTACATCCCCTGGGGATGGCCCAGCCCCAGTAGGCCCACCATCCACAGGCAGGGGGGAGCCCGTGGAAGGCAGTGACCTCTGTGCAACACGTGACGATGGCTTCTGAGCCCTGCAGCTGGGGCTCTCCATCAGGAACGTGGTGGTCTCAAGGCCTCTGCAGAAGGGCGTGGCCACCTGGATAAGGAACTTGAACTCTGTTCAGGTGTGCTGGGGAACCTCTTGGGAAGATTTAAGCCAGGGGAGGGACCTGGGCTGGCTGACATGTTTTTGGATAATCACTTAAGCTGCAGAATGGAGCAGGGACTGTGGTGAGGAAGAGAGGAGGTAGGGAGACCAGCGAGGAGGCAGTGTCCTCATCCAGATGGGAGAGGGCAGTGGCTGACCCAGCCCTGCCCAGGCCTCAGGGGCATTCAGAGAGCCAAGGGGTTGGGGGTGGGGGTGGGGGTGGGAGTGGGTGGACCACGGCTCCATTCCCTGTCTTGTTGTCTGCCTTCTCAAAGCCCATGGGGGAGTTTCTGTTGTGGCTCAGTGGGTTAAGAACCTAACTAGTATCCATGAAGTTGCAGGTCCGATCCCAGGCCTTGCTCAGTGGGTGAAGGATCTGGAGTGGCCATGAACTGCAGTATAGATCGCAGATGTGGCTCAGATCTGGTACTGCTATGGCTATGGTGTAGGCTGGCAGCTGCAGTTCCAGTTCGACCCCAAGCCTGGGAACTTCATATGCCTCAAAAAAAAAAAAAAAAAAAAAAATCCTAGGGGGTCCGCCCCTTACTGCCCCATCCAACCCCCTTCCCATGTCTTCTGCCAGCCTCTCACCTCTCCAGGCTTCTGCAGGCCCCTTCTTGTCCCTGGTCCCTGTACCCCTGCTCCCAGCTCTGTCCTGAGAGGATGTCTAGCCTGTGTCCCAAGAGTCCCCCAGCCCTGGAGAGAAGCGCAGACTCTAGGGCCACCTTGCAGGCCTGTCGGGTGGGACACTCGTGGGCAGGGCCCAGAAACCTGCCTTCCAACAAGTCCTCCAGGTGACCCTGATGTAGGGAAGTAGAGTGGCCACGACTGGAATCACCTGGGGAATTCTGGAAGCAAGCAGCTGCCTGGGGCCCCGCCCAGATCAACCAAGTCAGGATCTCTGGGGAGGACCCGGCTTCAGTCCTTTTTAAGCATCTCAGTGATTCCACTGTGTAGCCAAGACTGAGGACTGCTGTGTCTGGTGAGCTGTGGGCTGTGAGTGTGTGCTGTGTGTAAAGTGCACGTGCAATTCAGTCAACAAACATTGCCTGAGCCCCTCCTGGTGTTGGGTGGCCTCCTGGTATAGAGAGCTGGTGTCCCCAGCAGGTAAACTGGGGGTTGTGATCCCACATGTGTGGAGGTGAGATGGGGTGAGGGAGGGTAGAAAAACGAGACCCAGGACAGGTTCTTAAAAGAAGCCCTGAGGAGTTCCCATGGTGGCTCAGTGGTTAGCAAATCTGACTAGCATCCATGAGGACTTGGGTTTGATCCCTGGCCTTGCTCAGTGAGTTAAGGACCCGGTGTTGCCGTGAGCTGTGGTATAGGTTGCAGACATGGTTTGGATCCTGTGTTGCTGTGGCTATAGTGTAGGCCAGCAGGTGTAGCTCTGATTTGACCCCTAGCCTGGGAACCTCCATATGCCGTGGGTGTGGCCCTAAAAAGAAAAAAAAAAAAAAAAAAGCAGCAGCCATGGGTCTAGCGATTAAGCAGGTGTTGCTGCTGTGGCTCCAGTTGAATTCCTGGCTCCAGAATTTCCACATGCTGCAGGTACAACTAAAAAACCCCACCTAAAACGAAAAACGGAAACCATGAAATGCTGGGAAGTGGGTGCTTTTGTGAAGAGCACCCTCAGGCCCTGGCCCTCTGTCAGCTTGGCTCCAGGGGCAGTAATTACTGGCTCCAGTAAATTGTGTGGATGACCCCACACTGTGCAGGATGTGGCGCAGTCCCCCGTCCTGGACCCTTGCAGCCTGGGGGCCTGGGAACTGGCAGCCTTCAAGGAGGGATGGGTAGGGTTGGGTGGAGGGTCAGCATCCAGCCACTGAGCCCCAGACACAGGGAGGGGAGGGCAGCCAGGGGAGATTGCAGGGGGTTCAGGCTGTGGCTTTTCACATCTCCCGGCTGTTGGGACCCTCCTGGTTTGGAGGCAGAGTTCAGTCTCTTGGTCTGAGCCCCGCTTTGAGGAGAGTTCACGCATATTTGGGCCAAACGTGAATACACGGAGCCCTGAAGTAGGAAGAGCGCAGGTCCCCCGTGCTTGGGTTTCCCAGTTCCTCCTCCAGATGTGATGTCTGGCTGCAGGGAGGCTGGCCACAGGGAGGGCTCTGGGGGCTGGACCCCCGGGTGTCCAGAGCTGGAGAGCCTGGTTTCATGCGGGAAGCTCCACTGCCCTGTGTTCTCGGGAAAAGACGCACCTCGAGGTAGAATTCTTGTCTGGGTTTCAGCCACATCAGTAAGAAGGGAGGCGATTTGCTTTTCATCTCATTCTTGTGTTCAGAGCAGAAGTATGAGCCCCCTCCTCCCCTCCAGGTTGGGTACTGGGTCAGCTGGCCTGTGGCCTGGGTCGGGAGCGCCCCAGCAGAGGCCCTGCTCTGGACTCCGCAGGGCGTCTTAGTTGGGTTCCTAGAAAGCAGAGCTGAGCTTGGACTTGGTGCAGGGGGTTCATCTGGTGGGGGTCCCAGCAGGCAGGGGTATACAGTGGGGGGGACAAAGGGTGTCTCATTATGCAGTGTTGTGGAAGGGGACCTGGGGTCAGTCCCTTGAGGGACCATGTAGAATGTGCTTCAGTAGTTCCCGTTGTGACTCAGTGGGTTAAGAACCCAACACAGTGTCTGTAAGGATGTAGGTTTGCTCCCTGGCCTCACTCAGTGGGTTAAGATCCAGCGTTGCTGCAAGCTACAGTATAGGTCACAGATGTGGCTCGGGTCCTGCGTTGCTATGTCTGTGGTGTAGGTCAGCAGCTGTAGCTCTGATGCAACCCTAGCCTGGGAACTTCCATATGTTGCATATGCCGTAAAAAGAAAAAAGAAAGAATAGAATGTGCTTCAAATTAACCCCCTGAAAGTGTGTTACCTCCAGGGTTTGTGCCCACAAACTCAGCTGCCTTTCAAGGCTTCAGAAAAAACCTGAGATGGGAAAGCAGAGAGAGACTCCAGCACAGTTGAGAGGGAACACTGGTGACACTCAGGGGACTGTCCTCACAGCCTCTCTACAATCTGGGGGGCTGAGGGGGGTGGCCTGGGCACCAGAGCCATTGGTCAGAGTGGTCAGGAACACTGATTCTGACTCAGACAGATCCCAGTGCTGCCATTTGCTATCTGGGTGGCTTTGGTCAACTCTGTCACCTCTTGAAACATCAATTCCCCCCCTCCTTTTTTTTTTGTCTTTTTAGTGCTGCACCCGTGACACATGGAGGTCCCCAGGCTAGGGGTCAAATTGGTGCCGGCCTATACCACAGCCACAGCCACACCAGATCTGAGCTGCATCTGCGACCTACACCACCGCTCACGGCAATACCACATCCTTAACCCACTGAGCAAGGCCAGGGATCAAACCCGCAACCTCATGGTTCCTCGTTGGATTCATTTATGCTGTGCCATGATGGGAACTCCTCAGTTTCCCCATCTTTAAAGTGGAGTTGGTGACACTGCTTTTCTCATGGGGTTAATGTGAGGAGTCAAACCCAGACAATCGCTTATCCATATGGAAAAAATGAAGATGGACCCCTACCTGACATCAGGTACCAAAAGTTTACTCAAAGTGGCTCAACCACAAGATTTGGAAGAAAACATAGGGGTTTTCTTCTATGGGATCTTCATAGAGATCCTAGGTAGATCCCTATGACCTTGGATTTGGTAACATGCCCTTGGATGACCCTGGATTTGGCAACAGATTCTGAAATATGACACAAAAAGCATGAGCCACAAAAAAAAAACAAAAAAAAAACTGGATACATTGTACTTTATCAAAGTAAAAAATCTGTATGGGTCAAAGCACATTATCGAGCAGTGAAAAGACAGCCTACAGAATGGGAAAAAGTATTTGCAAATCATATATCTAAGAAGGGCCTAGTATCCAGAATATATAAAGAATTTTTAGGAGTTCCTGTGGTGGCGCAGCAGAAATGAATCCGACTAGGAACCATGAGCTTGTAGGTTCGATCCCTGGCCTCGCTCAGTGGGTTAAGGATCCCGTGCTGCCGTGAGCTGTGGTGTAGGTCACAGATGTGGCTCAGATCTGTCATTGCTGTGGCTGTGGCATAGGCCAGCAGCTGTAGCTCTGATTTGACCCCTGGCCTGAGAACCTCCATATGCTGCAATAAATAAATAAATAAATAAAAGGAATTTTTACAACTGAACAACCGAAGACAGCCCAATTAAAGAAAGGACTTGGGCAATGGACTTGAATGGACATTCCTCCAAAGAAGACAAACATATTCAACAAGCATAGGAAAGGATGCTCAGTGTCCTTAGCCATTAAGAAATGCAAATCGAAACCGCAATGAGATAACACTTCCCACCCACTAGGATGGCTATAATGACAAACAAAGCAAAATAACAAGTGTCAGCAGGAATGTGGAGAAATTAGACCCCTTGTACATTGCTGGTGGGAGTGAAAAATGGTATTGCTTCAGTGAGAAAGAGTTTGACAGTTTCCCCAAAAGTTAAAGATAGAATTTCCATAGGACCCAGAGTTGCAGCATCTCCCGCCCAACCCTGCCCAAGGCCCTGACCTGCAGAATCCATGGAATATTAGAGAATGGTTGCTTTAAGCCACTAGGTTTTGGGCAAGTATGTCACACAGCAATATGTACAGGAATGTTCTAGAATAGTAACAGGAATCACTGTTCTTTTCCCTTGTACGTGTTCTTGAAAATGTTTAGTTATTCTTTCTTTTGTTTTTATGACTGCATCTACAGCATGTAGAAGTTCCTGGGTTAGGGATTGAATCCAAGCTCTAGCTGCAGCAATGTGGGATCCTTTAACCCACTGTGCCAGGCTGGGGATTGAACCTGCACCTCAGCAGCAGACTTGAGTTACTGCAGTCAGATTCTTGACCCACTGTGCCACGGTGGGAACTCCATGTTTAGTTATCTTGAGTGCATGTATTTTTATTTTTATTTTTTATCTTTTTAGGGCCGCACCCGCGGCATATGGAGGTTCCCAGGCTAAGGGTCTAATTGGAGCTGTAGCTGCCTGCCTACACCACAGCCACAGCAATGCCAGATCCAAGCCACGTCTGTGACCTACACCACAGCTCATGGCAACGCTGGATCCTTAACCCACTGAGCAAGGCCAGGGATTGAACACGCAACCTCATGGTTCCTAGTCGGGTTCGTTTCCGCTGCGCCATGACGGGAACTCCATGGGTGTGTGTATTTTGTATTTACATAAATGCTGTCATATCATGTATCTCATTCTGCTTTATTGTCCCCCCCAACACTATGTTTTAGAGACCACTTCATGTGCTGACATGTGGGCATCTGCTTTGTACCTTCAAGTTGCTGCCTGGACTGCTCAGCTGCATATGGTCTGTGCATTTTTCTCTCCACTCCCTGGAAAGGATATTCGTGCTGCTTCCAGCTCCCGCCACCTTTACCAACAACACAAGGCAGAGCTCCATCCTCGGCCAGTGACAGGTTTGTGGGAGCATGGGGGCGGTTTAGGGCGGGTGACACAGAATTTCTGGGTCATGGATGAGCGTCTCTTCTTTTGAGTAAGGAGTGTGCGGCTGTATTGGTTTATACTTGCACCCACCAGCGGGGCAGAAGGTCCTTCTAGTGCAGTAGGTCTAAAACATTATCTCGTTTTAATTCTCAATTTCTCTGATTACTAACAGCTTTAAGCAGTTGTTAGCTTTTGGGTTTTGTCTGTGTCAGTTGCTTGTTTGTAATCTTTGCCCATTTTTCTTTGGGGTCTGCTGGGGGTTTTTTTTCTTGTAAATTTGCAGAAGGTCTTAAAAGTTTTGGATATCAATTTCTTGTTGGTTTTAGATGTTGCAAATATTTTCTCTCTCTCTTTTTTTTTTTTGTCTGTGAGCTTTGTTGAACATAGATCCTTAGGTGTTTTTGTTTGTTTGTTTTTTGCTTTTTAGGGCTGCACCTGCGGCATATGGACATTCCCAGGCTAGGGGTTGAATTAGAGCTGCAGCTGCCAGCCTACACCACAGCCACAGCAATGCAGGATCTGAGCTGCATCTGCGACCTACACCACAGCTCAACACCAGATCCTTAACCCACTGAGTGAGGCCAGGGATTGAACCTGCATCCTCATGGATCCTAGTTGGGTTTGTTAACCGCTGAGCCACGAAGAGAACTCCATGGATCCTTAGTTTTGCTGAAACAAAATTCACCAATACTTTGCCTTATTCTTTGACCTTTCTTGGAGGAGGAAGAAATGTAAACAGGAGAGTGTTACCACAATGTGCTTAGTGCAGTGGCCAAGTCAAGGGTCCTGGGGATGGACAAGAGGGCAGGTGTCCTTGGGGAGCATGGGGGGGTTAAGGAGCCTGTGAGGGGCAGCACTCAGAGAATAGGACTTGGAAACAGATGGAAAGGTGTGTCTCAGGGCAGGACAAGGGCATAGGAGTGAGCTGTCAGGGAGGCCAAGCCCAGGAGACACCCTGATGTCTCTGCATCATCTCTCGGTCTCCGCTGACCACACTGTGCCGTGGGTGCTTCCTGTGCACGCAGGTGTGTCTCCATCACAGGTGCCCATCATGGGTCTCCGTTCTCCTGCCTCAGGGAGTTCACGCTCCTGGGAGGTGAGCAGTAGGGGCCACAAGCACAGCTCAACCCCAGCCCTTTGTCCTTTCAATGGGTAACCCTAGAGTGCTTTCTGCCCGTCCCTCAGAGGAGCCAGGGAGGGTGTGAGCCCTGGGTGCCCACAGTGGGAGTCCAGTGACACGTGCTCTTTCCTTGCTCCACTTCCCCGCACCTCACTTCTGCCTCCTGGGCTGCCCCCCAAATCAACTACCTGCCCCCACGTCCTGGTCCTGGGCGCTGCTTTGCCTGAACCCAAACCAAGACCCGCTGTGGGGTAGAGAGTTTAAATGAAAGAGATCAAAGACTTGTCCAATTGGGACGATATGGACGGCAAGATGCCTTCAGGGGATTGGCTATTGGATTGGCAATGACCAATTTGATGGAGGATGGGTGAGTTTCAAGGACTGGGGAGCAAATGAAGGTGGAGACAGCAAGTGTGGCTTTGAGACGTTTAGAGGAGGAGGCAGGACAAGGTCCCTTCGATAGTCAGCTGTCCCCAGCCCCACCCCCCAATTCCCATCACACTCTGCTCCTCCCTACCCCCCACCTCCCCTCAACAGAGATCATCTCTGGTCACCTTTAAGGGACGGTGTCACTTTGTAAAATTTTTTTCTGGAATTTTCCGTGATGATGTTCCAGCACTCCAAGGGCTGGCATCCATGGGGGTGGGGTCTCTGTCCCTCTCTCGGTGATCTGGAACCTCAGCCTGTGCACCCAGCTGTGTTTGGAACTATTGCCTGCTTTTTGAATTTGCCTCTGACATCCACCCAGCCGGCCCCAGTCGTGAGGTCAGTGGCAGCTGACGGTGGAAAAAGAGGCAGAGACAAAACATAACCATCTGTCCGAGGTCAGCCAGGAAGCCTGCGGCAGCCTTGAGCCTGGAACACAGAGAACAGATCTCCCAGCCCAGCAGCAGCATGAGGAGCTGGGCCCACACACTTCCAGGGGGGGCAGGATAGGAAAAGGAAGTTGTCGCTCCTTTCTCTCTGCAGGGAAATACCCCGTGGGTGCTGGCAGCATCTGTGGGGCCACCTGCAGGAGGCCAGGCTCTGTCACGAGAGGGAGGGGGATGTCTGCTGGCTGGGGCCTGGCCACCCACGGTCCAGGCCAGACTTGGGAGGCTTCTGTCTTGAGCTACAGGGCACGTGCACATACCAGTGGGTCTAACAAGACCGGCTTTCTCCCTCCAGGGCCCAAGTTCAAGTTCAGGTCCTGGGGTTTGGAAGGAAAAGAGAAAAGGCAGGAAAAGAGGAATGGAGGGGGGAGGCCTCACACCTGGAGGGACAGAATGATGCTGCTGACCTTGACCACAAGGAGACACTCAGCCAGGAGGAGCAGGTGTCGGTGTGGCTGTCATATTAACAAACCCACAGGATTAACAACATATGTCTTCCTCCTGAAGATAGGAAAATAAAATGTTATCTTTCTGAGCGTGTGTGAAAGCAAGAAGCACAGATACATTAAGGCGTAGGATGTAAAACTGTGAAGTTAAAGTGACAATAGGAGGAGTTCCTGTCGTGGCTCAGCAGTTAAAATGAACCCGACTAGGATCCATGAAGATTTGGGTTCAATCTCTGGCCTTGCTCAGTGGGTTAAGGATCCAGCATTGCCGTGAGCTGTGGTGTAGGTCATAGACTCGGCTCGGCTCCCATGTTGCTGTGGCTGTGGCATAGGCCGATGGCTACAGCTCCGATTGGACCCCTAGCCTGGGGACCTCCAAATGCAAGGGGTGTGGGCCTAAAAAGACAAAAAGACAAAAAGAAATAAAGCAACAATAGGAGATTTTAAGGAAAAGTCTCCTAAGATGCTGAGCTCCAGGCCTCCAGGGCAATGACAAGCTCTCCTCTGCCATTAGGAGACTTTAGCCAGAGTGTGAGAAGCACCTGTCTAGTTCAGGACTATGCTGGTAAATATTTAGCAACCAGCTCTCTCTCAAAAAACAAACAAACAAACAAACAAAAAACCTGATTTGCAGTGTTTGCCAATGTCCACAGTGTAAACAGTCCCTGGATGGGCCATCTCACCCACCTCGCCCCCGTGTGATGTCACTGACCGTGCAGCTGGGAAGAGTCTGTTCTCACAGGCAGGTGCAAGCAGCGCTAGCAACCCCGATTCTAGCGACTCCCTCCTTTTACAGCAAGGAGGATGAAGGCCCAGAGAGAAATGACCCTTGGGGTCACATGGGGCATTAGTGGCAAAGCTGGACTCCTAACCACAGGCCCTACCCTTTGTTCCACTCTGTCACTTATTATTGATTTTATTTGCCTTCCTCTAGAACAAGTGAGACTTTTTCCAACCTCAGCCTTCTTTCTCTATTTTAAAAATTGCATGTGTGTGTGTGTATACACATGTGTGTGTGTGTGTGCGCATGTGTGTGCACGTGTTGGCCATCCCTTCTGTCAGGGCCACAGCTCCTCACCTTCCCAGAGCTGGCATCTCTTCATCCTTCAGGTCTCAGCTCAGAGGGGCTTCCTTGATGCCCATACTATACCCAGTCCCTGCCTTTCACACAGCCCTGTTCATTTTTTTCCCACGCATTTAGTGTCTAAAATCATCCAATTGTGATCTCTTCTGTAAAGAGCCATGACATTGTGAGCAGGAGCTTTGTCTCAGCTGTTAGAATGAGCCTGGGATCTATTCCTGTATTGCCGGATATTTACTAAGTAGCTATTACGTGCCAAGCACCACTCCGGCACCTGCTTTCAGAGAAGAGCTTGGTCCCACTGCTCTAGCAAGTGGCACATGGAGAGGTTCTTACCTCCTATGTCTGGAGACTTGGACCCACCTGCCTGATTTCAGAAGCCAGGCAGAACAGAGGTGGCAGATCTGGGATGCCAGGAGCAGGCGTTGAAGATGCTGCGACTTGGTGTCCCAGTGATCTGGTGCCATGTAGCAAATCACCCCCAAAACCTCATGGCTTAACACACAGCCTTTTATTATTTATTTGTCACAGTATCTCTTGCTGTTCTTTAAAGGAGTCTGCTACAATGCCCTGTTAGTTCCAGCTTCTCCATAGAATTATTATAAGGATCATATATGAATATTCAAAGTTTAATAAATGAGTCAGGGTGGGGTGGGAACCAGGGCCCCAAGTCATATCATCAGAGCCCCTTTAAGGCATCGGGGGGTTCCTTGGAACACAATTGGAAGAACCTGATTGTCCTATAAATGAGCCTATCTGTCCTCTGTCCTCTCTTAAGTTTCAAAGTCTTTGTGGATTTTCTTTTCGTAGAAGTTGCTTTTCCATCTGTGAGTGTGGCGTGTGGGACAAGGGGAGGATACTAGCTCAGAGGTCAGCTTTGTCTTGACCTGAGCACGATCTTGAGTGGGTTCTGCTCCCACCCCATCTCTATTTTTGCATCTGCAAAAATGGGGGTTGGATTTAACTAAAGGCACATGGGGAGCCCTGGGAGGGGCTGGGAGGGGCCGAGGATGCTAAGGATGCTGACTCTAGTCCCCAAGACTCCCCTGTCTCCATTCCCTTTCCTCGGTCCCAAGCCGGGAAGAGGGTTGCCCTCTAGGGTCACCATCCTGTCTAGCAAGGCTGGACTGAAGCGGGGCAGATGTGAGTAGCATACAAGGTGGGGGGCGTGCGGAGGGGTGCCTCTTGGCCCTGCCCCCTTCCAGCCAGGACAAATGGAGCCCCAGGAATCACAATCCTTTCATGTGGCTGACACCCCACCCCTTTGCTGATGCCCAGAGGGACAGACACCAGGGAACATGGTCTAGTACTTGGGAGCCTCTCGCCGCTGGGCTGTTGTTCTGTGCCTCGGCCAGGGAAGTGTGGTTAACACACAACGTTGGCATCTTGTAGGAGTGATGATATTCTTACCGGAATAAATAATTAACAGTGACACTGTACAATTTAACGTCTGGGAGTACCATTCGCTTGGAAGCCCAGGGACTCTCCAATTCCACCTTCTCTGAGAGATGGGACATGTACCTTGATCTCAGGCTTTTCTTCTTGGGGTGTCTTCCAAAACTACTCCCACTCCATGCTTGACATTCATGGGGCCGGGACCGCCTTAAACAAATGATCTTCACCTATTTTCACCCTGCCGATGACAATGACACATTGTCACCATACCCCCAGGGCATTCAGGTAAAGTAGAATGGCCCCCATCACTTTGGCTCCCACCTTCTGCTTGGACCCTCCTCTAGATTCAAGAATGGTGGCCCCATTCACCCATTCAGTGGGGGGAATTGTCCTCACTTGTCCACCCTGGACTCCCAGGATCAGTGGGACCAGACCTGACCTGGACCATCTTCAGGGTGGACATCTGACCTCCGTATGCATCTGGCTGCTTCCCACCCAGTGAGCCCATCCTGGTGTGGCCTCTGCAGAAGGAGAGAGGCTTTCCACCATTGCCAAGATGTCTGCCTACGCAAAACAACTCCAGACCAGGCTCTTGTCCAGGAAGGGCTTTGTGGTCAAGGCTCCGGAAACGGCTTGAAGAGAACATGCAAAATGACCAACAGAAGCAGCACATCTAACAAGCGCTAAGAACCCAGCCAGAAGGCTTTTGGCTGAGTCTCATGTCAGCAGGTTCTTATGTGGCACTGGCTGTTCCCTATGCCTGGGACACCATTCCCCCAGAAATCAGCAGGGCTCTGTTCCTTAGCTCCTCCCCCTCTTTGCCGAAATCTCACCTTTTTGGGAGGCTGACCCTGACCGTATGTTAAATACCAGACTGACCCCCACTCCTGCCCTCCTAACCCTCTTCTCCAACCCTAATTTGCTCACAGCATTGAGCTCTTTCTAAGATGCTAAATAACTTACTTATTCATTATGCTTATGGTTTAATTCTGTCTTTCCCTGCTGTAATGTAAGGTCCACAAGGCAGAATATTTGTTTTGTTCCTCCATCTACCACAAGTGCCCAGAACAGGGTCTGACAAATTATAGGTGCTCAGTAAATCGTGTGGGGTAAACAAATGAGTAACCAATGGGTGGGGGAAGGAGCATGAGGCCAGGAGACAGGGTCTGAAGTCTGTCTGTGTCTGAGCAGTTTGTCAACTTTGCACACATCATCTGGCCTCTCTGAGCCTCAGTTTCCTCATCTGGAAAATGGAAATGATTGCCTACTTCATAAGGCTCTCATAGACATGTGCAAATAAGTTTTTAAAAAAGAAAAAAAAGAAGGATGTTCCCATTGTGGTTCAGTGGTTACAAACCATGAGGATGCGGGTTCGATCCCTGACCCTGCTCAGTGGGTTAAGGATCTGGCATTGCCGTGAGCCGTGATGTAGGTTGCAGATGCTGCTCAGAGCCCACGTTGCTATGGCTGTGGTGTAGACTTGCAGCTGAAGCTCCGATTCAACCTTTGGCCTGGGAACTTCCACATGCCGCAGATGTGGCCCCAAAACAAAGAATAAAAAGATGTGCTAGGTTGCTGGGGCTGCTGTAACCAAGTACAGAAAACTGGATGGCTTGAAACAACGTACTGTTTCACAGTTCTGAGGTTGGGAGTCCAAAGTCAAGATGTCAGCAGGCCTCTCTGACAGCCTAGGGCAGGACCCTTGCATCCCTCTTCTAGCTTCTGATGTTTGCTGGCAGTTCTTGGTGTCCTAGCCTTGCAGCTGTGGCCTCTAGTCTCCTCCTCCATCGCCATGCAGTTGCCTTATCCCTGTGCCTCTGTTTCCTCTTCTTATAAGGGCACGAACCATATCATATCGGATGAAGGGTCCACCCACTTCCACCCTGATCTCATCTAAGCTACTTACAGCTGCAGCAACCCCATTTCCAAATCAGGTCACATTCTGAGGTCCTGGGGGTTAGGACACCCACAGAGCTTTGGGGGAGAGACAGTTCAACCCATAACAAAGTGAGATTAACTTTAACAATAGATTTTGTTTAGCCCAATATGCAAATGATTATCATTTCAACAGGGACTCACTGTAGGACACGATTAATGAGATATTTTATCTTTTTAAATTCCAAGTCTTGACATCGGCATGTGCTCCATGCTGATGGCATAGGTCAGTTGGGAAACAGCTGCGTTTGCACTACTTCATGGCTGTGCGGCTCTAGTGGTTACAGGGCATTGGGTGGTGCAGGTGTGGATGCAGTTATACAGCCACGCAAATAAGCACAAGCCTGAATCCAGTTAACAGCCGCCCAAGGAGCTAACTCAAACTAGAGGTTTCATATCTTAGCCTTGAGGCACCTCTGTATTGCTCTCAGTCTCTGTGCCCACCTGCTCTCCGCACCCAGGCATTTCTGTGTCCAGGGCAGTGTAAGCATCCTGCTATTTATTTATTTATTTTTATTTTTATTTTTTTTTGCTTTTTAGGGCCCTACCCATGTCATCTGGAAGTTCCCAGGCTAGGGGTCAAATCAGAGCTACAGCTGCCAGTCTACACTGCAGCCACAGCAATGCCAGATCTGAGCCGCATCGGTGACCTTCGTCACAGCTCATGGCAACGCCAGATCCTTAACCCACTGAGCAGGGCCAGGGATCAAACCTGCATCCCCATGGATCCTAGTCAGTTCATTAACCGCTGAGCCATGAAGGGAATGCCCAGCATCTTGCATTTAGATGTCTCCTGTGGTTAGTGTTTTAAAAAGACCCATGGAAGCCCAGCCGAAGGACTGGCAGAGTGATGACCCAACCAGGGACTCTAAGCCAGGTGAGTGTAGCCCTCCCAGGCCTCCTGGGGCCCAGTTCAGGCTGAATCCAGTTGGCCATGGGTGTGGGGATGGCTGTGCTCACAGCAGGGTCTGTGCTGTCCCGACTCCCAGCAACTGTTCCTGGTGTCCACTGCTCCTCAAGCACGGAGTCCACACCTGTCCTAGTCAGCCCATCCTACCCTCCTCTGGGGCCAGAAGCTGTCTTTAATTTGGGATCCCAGATGTGCAAGTTTAAAACCGCCAGGAGACCTTAGCCCCCTAAGGTCTGAGGCAGTGACCCCCACACTGTCAAAGGCCTGGGTCCTCCGGTGCGGAACCTGGGAATGTGTATTCAGGGTCTACTTTATCCCTTAGGGGGCTCTGCTAGGAAAAACAGAGCAGCTGGCACCATCCAAAGTCCAGTATGTGGCTTTGTGCTTGATCAGAGACATCCTGGACCTCCCTTCCAGGGCTGGAACGGACGTGGCCACTGGCTTCTGCCACATTTCTTAAGTTTGAACAAGAAGCTTCTCACCTGACTGACCGCCGCAGCCCTGCGCAGGTGCAGAGTAGGGGAGGGCGGCCCTGCGCAGGCGCAGAGTGAGGGAGCCACCCCCTCCTCGTGACCGCGTTTTCCGTTGCCTGAACCCTGGCTGAGCAGGTCGGTTTGACAATCATGGTTCTTCCCTTTCTAAATCCTCGCTGGTCCCTGTCTTTTCCTGCACACATCCGTGTGTGCTCTGTGGAAGTCCTGGAGAGCGTCCGGGGCCTGGCCTTGGAGACCCCAGTTCAGCTTCGTGGCATGTCGATGCTAAGAAGTTGTTTTCCTTGGAGTTTCCTGGCAGCCTAGCGGTTAAAGATCCGGTGTTGTCACTGCTGTGGCACAGGTTCGATCCTGGCCCCGGGGAACTTCCAGATGCTATGGGTGTCACCAAAAAAAGCCCTTTTCCTTTTTTTTTTTTTTTTTCCACAAGATATCAAGCATGATGCGCACTCTTCAGACTGTTCCTCTTCCACTTAACAATCTGTCTTGGAGGTACTCCCACCTCAGCTCAGAACTTGATGCCCTCCCTCTGAAAAGGCCACGGATATTCCATTAGGTCGAGAGGGCCTAGGAATTAACCCTCCCACTCCCTGGACGCCAAGGTCGGTTCTGCTCTTGCCTGATAGAGGCAGTGATGCCTTGTGTGGACTTTATGGCTGAAGGGGAGGGGGGTAGAGAGAGAGAGAAATCCACCTACATGACTTTAGAATTTATTTTAAAAAATATTTATTCATGCGTGTTTAAGTGCCAGGCTTATTGGTAACCTCTACGAAGCCTGTGTGCCCTTGGAGCCAGCCTCACAAGGACTCTCAATGCCCTGCCATTTTTCTTCCCATAGAAACTCCTTGTGGCTTCTTGGGGAGGGTGGGGTGCAGAGGACCGTGCAGTGCTTTGAACTGCAGCGGTGGCTGAGTTCTCTGGAGCCACTTGACCGCAGCCTCAGGGGCAACTGAAAATACACATCTGGGCAGCCCAAGGGTTGTGAGTCTGTCAAGATATATTTAGAAGGAGGCCTTTTCTGCTGCCCCAGGCCAGAGAGTAAATCGCTGCTTGCACAGGCCTTTAAAGAGAGCAGAGAAAGAGGCTGTAATTGCAGAGTCGGGGGAAGCCTGTCCTCGAGAGCTTTTCTAAAATGATATGCTATTTGAATCAATATTTTCCTGAATGCAGAGGCCTCCCGGATGTCTGAGGCGGGCGGTTCTTGCACAAGGAGGGTTCACAGCTGGTTCAGGAGGAAACTGACCCAGGGTTGCATGGGGCGGGGGCAGAGGCCCTGGCCCTGAGGCTGATTGGTTGACTGTATTGGGTTGAATTGTCCTAGATGCAGACAAGGAGCAAGGAGTGCGTGCCAGGAGAAGATTAGGAGGCGATTTCTGGAAGCCCAAATGGAAGCGTGGGGAGGGTGACGGGGCTGGGAGGAAGCCGGTCAGAGTGTAAACGCACAGTTGCTGGGGCCCTGGAGGCTGCACAGAACATCAGAATTGCCCGCCTGAGGGCAATTTATTCCACCAAGTTATCCTCATCACTGGTTGAGGGCTCCTTGGGAGGGAGTGGGGGTTGAGTCCCAGGCTGCACTGCAGGAGGCTGGGAGGAGAAGCTGGCAGGTTGGTCTCAAGGGGATTTTTATGCAAAACCTCCCAATTGATAAGTGTCAGGCAAATGACCCCCACTTTTTTTTTTTTTTTTTTAAGAACCTGCAGTTTATGGCTTACTATGGCTTATGGAAGTTCCCAGGGTAGTGGTCAAACTGGAGCTGAAGCTGCTGGCCTACACCACAGCCACAGCAATGCCAGATCTGAGCTGCATCTGCGACCTATACCTCAGCTTCTGGCAACTTTGGATTCCCAACCCACTGAGCGAGGTCAGGATCAAACCCTCATCCTCATGGATACTAGTTGGGTTCTTAATCTACTGAGCCACAATGGGAACTCCTTTTTTTGAGATACCCCCCACATTTTCTGAATGCAGAAGGATCCAAAGCAAGCTGAACCCCTGGGTTGCATGTGTGTGGGCCTCTAGATCTCTGGGTGAGGAGCCAAGATGCCACTGCCCTCCTTCCAGAGGGCTGCCTCCTCAGTGTCCAGGCAGGTAGACCTCCTGACACATGGGGTCTGTAGAACCAGAGAGCTCAGAGCAGCCAGTGGTCCCCCTGGCTCCTAAGATGCCTTTCAGTTCTCCATCTACCCACTCTTTAAAAATCCTAAGGAATTGATCTGATCCGGATCAATACACTTGACACTTAGGGGACCGGAACAAAATTGGAACATTCTTTGCATTGAACTCAAATACACCTTTGTGCAAGCATCTGATGGAGGGTAATAAGAATGGTCTTGCCAGCAGTGGGGACACTGGTTACGTACAGGTCTGGTTTACAGCCCATCAACAGCAGCCCCCTCAGAGGCCTCCCCCCACCCGCCTACTGGGGAAACAGTGCTTGAATGCCACCATCCCTGCATTATCCTTCACCTTTGGTCTAGGCAAAAATTCCACCAGGATTTCCTGTCGTGGCTCCATGAAAATGAATCTTGACTAGGACCCATGAGGTTGTGGGTTCGATCCCTGGCCTCGCTCAGAGGGTTAAGGATCTGGCGTTGCTGTGAGCTGTGGTATAGGTTGCAGATGTGGCTTAGATCCCACGTTGCTATGGCTGTGGTGTAGGCTGGCGGCTATAGCTCCGATTGGACCCCTAGCCTGGGAACCTCAACATGCCATAAGTGCTGCCCTAAAAAGCAAAAAAAAAAAAAAAAAAATTCCACTAGTCAGAGAGGGCTGACAATTTAGACTTTGCTCTTATTTAATGCCTCCATTTAAATGAGTTTTTCAGATTAAAACAGTATTGCTTTTTACTGAAATCTCTCTAGGTAAAATGATAGGCTGTAAATAGGAGGTGGGGAATGGTTGGGGGTAGATGCAGCAAAATTGATCAGAAGTTCATAATTGAAATTGGGTCACAGTGTTGTAGATTGTTTTTGCACATGTTTAACATTTCCTATAGTGAAATTCTATGGGTAAACTTAGAAAGGAATTGCTTTCTTTTTTTTTTTCTTTTTAGGGCTGCATACATGACATATGGAGTTTCTCAGACTAAGGGTTGAATCGGAGCTGCAGCCGCCGGCCTATGTCACAGCCACAGCAACCTGGGATCCGCCCTGTGTCTACGACCTACACCACATCTCACGGCAGCGTGGGATCCTTAACCCAGTGAGCAAGGTCAGGGATCGAACTGGAGTCCTCATGGATACTAGTCGGTTTCATTAACCACTGAGCCATGATGGGAACTCCAGAAAGGTATTATTTTTTGTAAGTGAGCTGGGTTATTAAATGTGAACATCACAGAATGAGAGCAGAACCCGATCACTGAAGGGATCCAGCACCCAAAGGAGGCTTGGCCAAGGGTCAGCGAAGGCTCCTCTCTGCATGGTTCACTCTGGTGCCTAAAGAAACATTAACCATGATTTTGAAAGTAGCTCTGAGAATTTGGGTTTCTGTCTGAATCACAGACAAGTGTTCTTGAGTGACTGTAGATTTTTTTTTTCTTGGTCTTTTTAGGCCTGTACTTGCAGCATATGGAAATTCCCAGGCTAGGGGTTGAATCAGAGCTGTAGCTGCCAGCCACAGCCACAGCAATGCCAGATCTGAGCCATGTCTGAGACCTACAACACAGCTTATGGCAATGCTGGATCCTTAACCCACTGAGTGAGGCCAGGGATCAAACCCGAGACCTCATGGATACTAGTTGGGTTTGTTACCGCTGAGCCACAATGGGAGCTTCTTTTGGTGGATTTTAGCCTCAAAGAATATCCAACGTAGTTCTGGAATCACACAGGAGACACGATGTGCTCCAAGGCTGGGGGTGCTGGAGCCGCTGGCATCAGCCTTGGCAAGTGGATTGTGGGTGCCTTTCCCCAACTATGTTTTCAGCAACATCAGATTGGAAGCTTGAGATCAGCTACAGTGGGAGCATTTACACCACAGGAATTGGCAAATGCCACTAACTGGGACTTTTCCTCTACTGTTTTAAGTTCTTCTGGCTGGATTGAGAATCAAATTGGCATGAGACAGGAGTTCTCGTGGTGCCTCAGTAGTTAACGAATCTGACTCGCATCCATGAGGACTCAGGTTCGATCCCTGACCTTGCTCAGTGGCTTAAGGATCTGGCATTGCTGTGAGCTGTGGGGTAAGTTGCAGATGCGGCTCGGATCCTCTGTTGCTATGGCTGTGACATAGCTAGTGGCTATAGCTCCGATTGGACACTTAGCCTGGGAACTTCCACATGCTGAGGCTGTGGGCCTAAAAAAAAAAAAAAAAAAAGGCATGAGATAGATTAACAGGAGAAAATTCAAACAAAAGTTTAATGACATGTATGCATGAGAGAACCAGGAAAACCAAGTAACTCACCAAAACAGCCAAAGCCCTCAGCTTGAATACCATCCTCAGCTAAAGACCAAAGAGGATGTTGCAGGTAGGGAGAGTCAATTCTGAGAGGTGGAGTTAGGTTGTTATGCAGATTTGAGTCAGTGCCCTCTCCATTCATAAGGGTTTCTAGACATTTGGTCACCCACTTCCGCCTGCTCCAGTGAGGGAGACACCCTTACAAATGGACGTTTCCCTTACAAATGGTCATTGTTTCTTTCAAGAGGGTCACTCCTCCTTGATTTTCAGTTTTTTCCCCATCTGCTATTAGAAAATAATCAGCTTAGGAGTTCCTGTTGTGGCTCAGTGGTTAACGAACCTGACTAGGAACCATGAGGTTGCAGGTTCAATCCCTTGCTTTACTCAGTGGGTTACGGATCTGGTGTTGCCATGAGCTGTGGTGTAGGTTGTAGATGTGGCTCGGATCTGGTGTTGCTGTGGCTGTGTCTGTGGCCAGCAGCTGAAGCTCCAATTCGACCCCTAGCCTGGGAACCTCCACATGCTGCTGGTTCAGCCTAAAAAGCCCCCCCTCCAAAAAAAAAAAAAAGAAAGAAAGAAAGAAAAAGAAAATAACCAGCTTAAAATGATGTGCCAAAGATGGGAGTTTCTTTTGTGGCTCATTGGGTTAAGAACATGACATAGTGTCCATGAGGATGTGGGTTTGATCCCTGGCCTCTCTCAGCGGGTTAAGGATCCAACGTTGTCACAAGCTGTGGTGTAGGTTGCAGATCTGCCTTTGCCATGGCTGTGGCATAGGCTGGCAGCTGCAGCTCCAGTTTGACCCCTATTCCAGGAAATTTGATATGCAACAGGTGCAGCCATAAGAAGAATACAAAATAATGGGCCAAAGAAACAGATTTGGGGGTGGCAAATTGTGCTCCCCTACATGTGCCAGTACCACCACATCCCAGCCATGTCCTGGGATGGCTGCAAAAACCTTTTATCTTTAGAGTTCCCGTTGTGGCTCAGTGGTTGGTGAATCTGACTAGGAACCATGAGGTTGAGGGTTCGAACCCTGGCCTTGCTCAGTGGGTTAAGGATCCAGTGTTGCTGTGAGCTGTGGTGTAGGTTGCAGACGCAGCTCGGATCCCACGATGCTATGTCTCTGGCATAGGCTGGCGGCTACAGCTCCGATTTGACCCCTAGCCTGGGAACCTCCATATGCCACGGGAGCAGCCCAAGAAATGGCAAAAAGACCAAAAAGACCAAAAAAAAAAAAAAAAACCTTCTATCTTCAATGTCTGTGAATGCACTCTGGCAACAGATTTCTATCAGTGCTTCTCGGAGCTTCGGTGGAGGGAAGGTGGACAGGGCAGGAGAGGCAGCCGCAGATATCCTTCACTGAAACCTGATGTGTATGCCTGTCGCAGGGGTAGCCAGTGGTAGAGGTCAATACTCTTCTGTTGAGCAGCACTGGGGAACGGGGAAGGTTCTGCGGGAGCTGACATATTAGGATGATGATTAGTTTCATCTGGAGTGCTGTGTTGAGGATTTTGAGGCTTGGCGAGAAATCGAATAGTCACCTGATGGTGATGTCTGCCATGTGTGTGCCCTTGACCTAGTACTCTATGTCAAGTCTCTGGTAAGACCCCAGAAATACATCCCTTTTGCTCTGAAGTAGCTTAACATCTGTGGTCAATACATTGTTTGTTCATCCTTCCATTCAGGCGACCTGGAATAAGTTTCTTCCTGGCAGGAAAGTACGGGAGTTGGAAACTACTAGATACAATTTAAAAAACTGCTGTTTTGAGAGAGTTCCCATCATGGCTCAGCCATAACAAACCCAACTAGTATCCATGAGGATGTGGGTTCGATCCCTGGCCTCGCTCAGCAAGTTAAGTACCTGGCATTGCTGTGAGCTCTGGTGTAGGTCACAGACATGGCTAGGACTCTGCATGGCTGTGGCTCTGGTGTAGGCCAGCAGCTAAAGCTCTGATTTGACCCCTAGCCTGGGAACTTCCCTATGCTGTGGGCGTGGCCCTAAAAAGCACACACACACACACAAACAAACCCAAAAGACCGCTGTTTTGACCTGTCGCTCATCTATTTCCTCCAGATTTGGAAAGAGTACCTTTCCTCTCTCTCAGTGAACCCTACAACTCTAAGGTGGCCAGTTAGCCCACTGATGCCCTTGACCACAGGTGAGTCTAAGGAGAGCCTACCTCAGGAACTGTATCAATAAAGAGGCTCTCTCCTTTCACTGAGATTAATTAACAGGTGGGACATATGCTTCTTCCCTTGGTGGCCATGTTCTTCTATCACATGGAGAGAGCCAGCTTGAAAGTCTAGCCAACAGAAAGAAAAGAAGAGGTGAAAAATGAAGAGGGTAGGAGTCCTATGATACTTTTGAGCACCTGGAGCCTGCTATTCCTGAAGCCAACACCCAATACTTCTACTTCAGGCACATAAGCCAATGAATTAGTTGCGTTGCTGTTCAGCCTAGTTGGAATTGAATTTCTGTCCCCATCTCAAATAGTCCTAGTGAGATCTGCAGTGACACCCCTAGAGGATCCAAAGCTACATAGGTTTCCCTTACCACTAAGGGGCTAGATTCCTGTTAGCCTGCTGTCCAGATGGTCAGCCAATTTGGACTGGTCCCTACATGAGGTTGAGTTTCTAGATATGTTTTTTAGGGGTGCAGGAGGCCTGCCGTGCTTCATACTCATGCTGGAAGGCATGGATGCAGCAACCCTCAGTGGCTCCCCAAGGCATCAGGTATGAGCATTGAGGGACCTCCCCTCTGCATCCCCCCCCCCACACCGTGATGCTGCCATTTCCCATATGGCAGCATGAGTCCTGGGGTAGAGCATGAACAAAGCTTGAGAAAGTGTGGATGTTTGCTACTGAGGTCCCAACCCCAGAGAAAGCCCAGGAAGCAGCTCTGGAAATGAGGTGTTTGAGGAGCTGAGCAGGGGCCATAAACAGATGTGCAAAACAACTGGATTCCAGCTGACTTTTGGGCTGGGAGGGAGGATGGTTGTTTGCTGAACTTCAGCAGGTCTGGTCTCTCTCTGAGGCTTCCTGTACCAGCGTCATTAGCCCTTGGGGTTGCAGAACCCACTGTTCAAGAAGCTTTGGGGAGGGGACAGGGCCCTGAGCCCAGGGGAGGCTCATGAGAAAGGCTGCTGGATTAAGTGAACCCCCAGGGAAGGGATGATTCTGTGCCCCACCATGTGCCTTGGGTGAGCCTGCTCACCTCATCCTTGTCCTTGATGCAAGATGACAGGTCTTCATTCCCACGGCCTCCAGCCACAGCTATGCCTCTCTTAATTGCTCACCTGAACCACTCCATCACCTCCTCCCTGGTCTCTTTGCCTCCACTCTCACCCCTCACAGCTCTTCTCCACCATGTAGCAGACCTGGCCTTTGGTCCACAGAAACCAGGTCACGCCAGGCCCTCCATCCAACTCTCAAACCACTTTGGAAAACCCTTTGGCAGGATTTACAAAGGTCACTGCAGACCCAGCAGTCCCACCCCTGAATCTCCACCCAGCAGACATGGGCATCCATGACCCCTGAAGACATACCTAAGAACATTCATAGCTGCTGCATTCATCCTAGCCCCCAGATGCAAACAACCCAACTGTCCACCCCCAGGAGAATGGATAAACCATTATGGTGAATTCGCACAAGAGCAGAAATACTGCACTGCAGTGAAAAAGTATGAGCTGCCACTATGTGAGATGAAATGGGTGAAACTCCCAGATGGAACGTTGAGTGGAAGAAGCTGGACATAAATGAGCCTGTGGCCATATGGTTCCGTTCACATGAAGGTCAAAACCAGACAAAGCAAATATATAAAGGGGAGGGGGCACAAGCGAGCCCTCTAGGGCTCTGGACGTGTTCTTTGTCCTGTGCTGTGGTGGTTTCTGGATGTATGCACATATATTTTTTATTTTATTTTATTTTATTTTATTTTTGCTTTTTAGGGCCATTCCTGTGGCACATGGAAGTTCCCAGGCTAGGGGTTTAATTGGAGCTACAGCTGCCGGCCTACACCACAGCCACAGCAATGCCAGATTCGACCTGTGTCTGCGACCTACACCACAGTTCACAGCAACGCCAGATCCTAAACCCACTGAGCAAGGTCAGGGATCGAACCTGAAACCTCATGGTTCCTAGTCATTTCTTCTGCGCCACAACTGGAACTTCTGTTTACACATATAAATTTATTGACCTGTACACTTAAAATTGGTGCATCAGTTACACAGATATGATATCAAAAAGAAGTTAAAAAATCCCTCCAATTGGTCCCCATGGCCCCAAGAGTAAAATCCTTGTCTCTCTAAGAACTTGTGGTTGGTCTGCCCTGTTCTGTCCTTCTGCTCCAGCCACACTGGCCCTCTTTCTGTGGATTCTGTCCTGCCTCAGGGCTTTAGGGCTGCTGTTCCCTCTTCCCAAGATGCTGTTCCCTCCACCTGCCATTGTCTTCCCCAGGTCTTTGCATAGCTGGTACCCATGCGGCGTCTCTTCTCTTGTGGTTGGCTCCTACCCCAGTTAATAAGTCAATCCTGTCATGAAGCCAAGTGAATGTGGGCTCTGCCCTCAGCCTGTTCTTGTCTCATCACTCTGCTCCCCACAGGGCACAGAGAAGCCAAGGCCGAGGGAGGTAGTTCCTGGGTCCATGGGTGTATATGGTCTATGCAGAGGGCCCAGCTCTGCTTCCCTGTCTCAGGGTCTGTTCTTCCTGGCTGGGTGACACTACAGCTGTGTATACCTGCAGAGAGGAGGGGTGGAAGTGGGTGTGCACCTGAGTTGTTCACACCTTTGAAGGCCCCTTCAGCATCAGGAGGAGCACAGGGTAGGAAGAGAAGCAGGGTGGGCTTTAGGCCAGTGGCCTCAGCTTAAGCTCTTGTCTGGGGCTTGATGTTAGGGGAGGATCTGCTGTCCTGTTTCATGGATTGTCTTGTTGATGTTTGTATTTGCTTCTCATCTGTCCATGCTGTGCTGATGGGGTGGATGGCTGGTGCCTAGTACAGTGTCTGGCCATTAAGAGGTTCTCAATACGCATGTGCTGACTGTCTGAAGGAAAGCTGCCCCTCCCACCTGCTGGCCTCTCCCAAGAGGCTGAGGAGCACAGATGGGTCACAGGAGGGCAGGGCAGGGGGCTGGGTGGAACCAGGCTAAATGGTGCCATTGGCCTTGGAGCCTAGCGGCTCTGCAGGCAAGTGACAGTAGCCCTGCCTCAGCTCAGCTTCCAAGAACTCAGTCCCTCCTCCCTGGAAAAGCGAGCTTGCTCTCCAGCATCCACCAGCCTACGCTGGGCTCTGGCTTGACTGGAGTCCTGGCGGCAAGCAGGGTGTCCTGGCCCTGCTTAGCTACTATGTGGGGCAGGTGGGACAGCTTTGAAGGCTGTCCCCTCACAGGGGGACTTTCAGGAGCCTGGGGGCATTTTCCCTTTCTGTTCCCCACGCCCTCTCACCACTCATCAAGTCCAAGAGGACAGTCAGGAGGGCAGATAGCTCCTTTTTGCATTCGACTTATTTAAATGTAGCAAATACGTGGAAACATGCTGTGGGCATAAGTGTATGGCTTGTTGCATTTTCACCAATGAAACATGGAACACGCCCAGATCAAGAACCACTGAAACACCTGCCCCAGAGCCTGCATCCCTCCAGCCTGTCCCTAGAGGCAGCTTCGGTTGGCAGAGGGCGGAGCCTCGCTTTGCCTTTTCGAGCTTCACAGGGTGGAATCATCCAGCATGTGCTCTGTGTCCCTCTTCTTTTGTTCAACATGAGGCTCTATGTATAGAATTATAGGTTGTTCATTCTCATCGCTGCAGGATATTCCACTGGATGGCATTTATTTATTTATTTATTATGATTATTGTTGATTATTATTTAACTGATTTATCCATGTTACTGTCGATGGATATTTGAGTGGTTTCCAGTTTGCGGGATTGTGATTCATGCTGCTGCGAACCTTCTTGAACATGTCTTTTGCTTTTCTCTTCGAGTGTACATCAGGGAGGGAACTTCATGGGGTGAAAGGGGTGGTAGGTCAACCTCCATGGATTCATAGAACAGTGCTTGTTTTTTTGGGCGGGAGGGGCAGCATTTGGTTCTCCTCACGGGGGTACGAGGTGCCCTACTGGGTGGGAAATATTTTGTTTTTATTTTTATTTTATTTTGTTATCTTTATAAGATGTCCTTTTTTTTCAGGGCTGCACCAGAGGCATATGGACGTTCCCAGGCTAGGAGTCAAACGGAAACTACAGCTGCTGGCCTACATCACAGCCACAGCAACACTGGATCCCAGCTGTGTCTGCGACCTATACTGCAGCTCATGGCAATGCTGGATCCTTAACCCATTGAGCAAGGCCAGGGATTGAACCCACATCCTCATGGATACTCGTCAGATTCTTTTCTGCTGAGCCACAACAGGAACTCCTCATTTTCATTTTAAAGAAAGCTTCTTTCTCCCCTCCAACACACTCACCTTGACCTCCAAAGAAACTACAAGAGCCCCTCCCAACTAAGCCCTGAGCAGCACCTGCGGGGTGGGGAGGGTGGGCAGGGAGTGAGAGAATAAGACAGAGATACCATCAGCTGCAGAGCCAGAAGGAATGAAACCTGGGGACTGTGAAGTGAAACCAAACAGCTCTGGGAAAAAATCTATAGCTTCAAACAGGTGACAATTGTGTTTTTTCTACCAAACTGTTCTGAAGTGTGGCTTCAATTTGGAAGGCTCACAGGGCTTAACTCAGAATGACTCCAGGAAAATAAGATAAGCCAGGTCCCTGGGCTGACTTCAGAGGCTGCAGGAGCCTTGGCAGGAGGAGGGAGGCCTCCTAGGGATGAACTAGGACCTTCCCGTCACCATCACCTGCTCACTGCTATGGCTTCTCAATAGCCAGGCCTCCCAGTCCTGGGGGCCCGGTGGGTCCAGAGGGAAGAGACTGTGGAGTTCTTGTCTGGGGCACAATGATGGAATTCCTTCCTCCCCTCTCTGCCAGGCTCACCCAGGGCTGGGCATCCCCCTGAGACCAGGCTCTGAGAGTGGGAGGGATCTTGGCAGGAGAGGCCCGGGCTTGGGCTGCTATGAAGCAGGAGGCACTGGCCTTGGGTGCCACATTTAAGGGAGCACTAAGAGACTCGGAAATCAGGATGAATAACAGTTTAACTTTTTTTTTTTTTTTTTGCTTTTCCTAGGGCCGCTCCAGTGGCATATGGAGATTCCCAGGCTAGGGGTCTAATTGGAGCTGTAGCTGCCTGCCTACACCACAACTACAGCAACGGTGGATCCGAGCTGCGTCTGTGACCTACACCACAGCTCATGGCAGTGCTGGATCCTTAACCCACTGAGCAAGGCCAGGGATTGAATCCACAACCTCATGGTTCCTAGTCGGATCCATTAACCGCTGAGCCACAATGGGAACTCCAGTTTAACATGATTTTTTAAAAGTCAAAAGTAATGCAAAAAAATCCAATGCAAATTTGCAAGTAATGCAAATTTATGATGCATAAAATATCAAAATTTTAAATGAAGGCAGCCTCTAATCCTGCACTTAGCTGACCCTGCTTCCTCTCACGCTAGTCCTGGCCTGGTTCCGAGAAAACCTAATTCATAAAAACAGGCAGCTGGCCTGCAGACTGTAGCTGGCCATTTGGTATCTAAAAACTAATGGGTGAAGCTGACCAACTTCTTTCATGAATCCTGCTGGGTCCTGGGTGTGACAAAAGACAAGGTCTCAGGACCATAGGTATTGAGATTGGCAGATAGGAAACAGAGGACAATGAGCGACTCACCTGTGCAGGTGGGGGTGAGGGGCAAGATGGCCAGCGGTCCACCAAAATGTATGTTCTTCTTTACCTAGTATAAAGTTGTGGCTAGGAAGAAGTGGTCCATCCAGGAACTACATTTCCCATCACCCCTTGCACCCCAAAAGGGTCATGGGACCAGTTCTCACCAATGGGAATGTGAATAGAAGTGATGTGGTTTAATAAATGGGTGTGTCTTCCCCATTCCATCTTTCCCAATTTCCTGGCCTAATGCAGAGGACTCTGAGTTGGGGAAAGGGGAAGCTACAAGATGGAAGGAGAATTAAGATCCTTGAATGTGGAAGACAAACCTCAACTTCCAACACACACATTGGACTTTCAAGAGAGCCAGGAGAAAACTTGCATCCTGTAACTTACTGTGATGCAAGGACTTATTTGTTACAGCAGCTAGCTTTGCTCTAACTCATAGAGGAAGTCATCAAAAATTAGAGAAATCTCAGGGAGTCTGGCCTGAATGGTCTCTCATGCTTGGATGGGGTTTGGGCTATAGTGGGGCAGAACTTCCAGGTTGAGAGCATGAGAAGAACAAAGGGGAAGTGGCTTTGTGTGCTTCCCACCTATCTGGTCTGAACCTCCAAAGCTAGCAGTAAACTTGGAGGGAGCATCTATGGTTGGCTCTGCAAGGCTATCCACGCTGAGGAACTGTCCCTCCCCTGTGCCAATCATGGTGGCCCATGCCCTGGCCACCACAGAGTCTGTCATTGCCCTCCCCCAGGACTTTACAACTTGCAGCTGAAGATTAGGCTCCCTCTTTCTGGGAACTGTGGATGTGAGGCTCCAGGGCTAGTAGTGACCGTGTTCTCTGCCTTGGGTGCTGTCTGTGGTCAAAGAGAATAAAGCTGCCAGGCAGAGACAGACAGGCAGGCAGAGAGAGGGAAATGACAAAGTTGGATTAAAGATTCCAGCTGCCCAAGACCCAGGCTTGCTCCTGCCCTGCCCGCACTAACTGGTGGTATCTCAGAGAGGACTCCTTCCAGCAAATTCCTGATCTGGGCCCTAAAAGCTCTAACTGGGTTTCTGTCATGGGCATACCAAGGATTCCAATGAAACCCAGTGCACCAAACCCAGATATTTTTGGAGCATCTACTGCGTTCAACGCAGTGTGGTCCAGTTTTGTGCTTTGAGAGGGGCTGTGGGAGAGGATGCCTCAGGAAGACATAGAAGGGGAAGGACTCCAAAAACTGAGTTGGGAGTCTCTGGTTGGATCGGGAAAGGGCAAACGAGGCGGAGAGAGCGGGGAGGTGTCCCATCCATGGCTTTCTATTAAGGGCACCACAGAGTTGGTTTGCTCCCTCCTCTCTCCCTGATCTCTTGACTGATCCATCCGGTGGGTGATTTAGACACACAATCATCTCCTGAATCGAAGAGCAAGAATGGTCTGACTTTAGGGGCCTCAGCCGATGGAAGACTGGGAGCTTGCAAAGGTAGAGCCTTGCAGGGAACAGAGATATTAAAACTACACATGTTGTATTGCTTTCCAAAAATATAAAGCTCGGAAATGAACAGACATTTAACCACAGAGGATATACAGATGGCCAATATAAACACATGAAGATGTACTCAATGTTTTTAACCAGTAGGGAAATGCAAATTAAAAATCACAACCAGGTGTCATTATACACCTATCTGAAAAACTAAAATAAAAAATAGTGATGACACCAAACGCTGGTGGGAATACAGGGAAACTGGATCACTCGTTCATGGCTAGAAGGATGCGAAATTGTACAGCTGTGCTGGAAAGGCGTTTGGGAGTTTCTTTAAAAAAAAACAAAACAAAACCCTAAACACATGGAGTTCCTGCTGTGCTGCATCAGGTTATCTGGTGTTGTATCTACAGTGGTGCGGGTTTGATCCCTAGCCAGCACAGTGGGTTAAGGATCTGGCATTGCCACAGCTGAGGCTCAGATTTGCTCCCTGGCCCGGGAACTTCCATATGCCATGGGTATAGCCATAAAACAAAACAAAACAAACCTTAAGTATATAACTACCATACAACTCAGAAACTATTCCTAGGCTCTTATTCCAGAAGATGAAGACTTATATCCCCCCAAAAACCTGTATACAAATGTTCACAGCGGCTTTGTTTGTAATAGCCCAAAGCTGGAATCAGCCCGGATATCCTTCAACAGGTGAATGGTTAAAAAACCCTGGTACCTAAATGCCATGGAGTAAAGGAATGAACTCTTTTTTTCTTTTTCGTCTTTTTGCCTTTTCTAGGGCTGCTCCCGCAGCATATGGAGGTTCCCAGGGCTGGGGGTCTAATTGGAGCTGTAGCCGCTGGCCTACACCAGAGCCACAGCAACGCGGTATCTGAGCCGCATCTGCAACCTACACCACAAGCTCATGGCAATGCTGGATCCTTAACCCACTGAGCAAGGCCAGGGATCGAACCCGAAACCTCATGGTTTCTAGTTGGATTGGTTAACCACTGAGCCAGGATGGGAACTCCAGGAATGAACTCTTGATACATGCAACTTGGATGAATCTCCAGGAAATTATGTTCATCAAAAACAAAACAAGGAATATATATAAATATATGACTGAGTCACTTTGCTGTACAGCAGAAATTGGCACAACATTGTAAATCAAATACACTTTAAATAAAAAATTAATGAAAGCAAAATAGGAATTCCCATCGTGGCTCAGCAGTTAAAGAACTCAACTAGCATCCATGAGGACATGGGTTCAATCCCTATCCTTGTTCAGTGGGTTAAGGGTCCAGCATTGCCATGAGCTGTGGTGTGGGTTGCAGACACTGCTCGGATCCTGTGTTGCTGTGGCTGTGGTGTAGGTGGTGGCTACAGCTCTGATTGGACCCCTAGCCTAGGAACCTCCATATGCAGTGGGTGCGGCCCTAGAAAAGGCAAAAAAAACAATTAGATAGATAGATAGATAGATAGATAGATAGATAGATGCAAAATAAAAAGAAACAATCCCCCAGAGGTCACATACTATATGATTCCATTTATATAATTTTTTTTTTCCCTTTGATTTCTAGGGCTGCACCCATGGTACATGGAAGCTCCCAGGTTAGGGGTCGAATTGGAGCCACAGCTGCTGGCCCATGCCACAGCCACAGCAACGCCAGATCTGAGCTGCACCTGCTACCCACACCATAGCAATGACAGATCCCCAACCCACTGAGCAAGGCCAGAGATTGAACCTGCATCTGCCAGTCCAATGAACGCCAGTCGAATTTGTCTCTGCTGTGCCACAAGAGGAACTCCCTATATAATATTTTCGAAAGGACAAAATGAACAAAAAAATGGACAATAGAACAGTGGTGACGGCATTAAGGAAGGGGTGAGGATGGGAGGGCAGTTGGCGTGGGTGTCCAAGGGCAACAAGGGAGATCCCTGAGGTGATGATGAAATGGTCTGTATCTTTTTTTTTTTTTTATAATTTATTTTTTTCCCCACTGTACAGCAAGGGGATCAAGTTATCCTTACATGTATACATTTTTCCCCTACCCTTTGTTCTGTTGCAATATGAGTATCTAGACATAGTTCTCAATGCTACTCAGCAGGATCTCCTTGTAAATCTATTCTAAGTTGTGTCTGATAAGCCCAAGCTCCCGATCCATCCCACTCCCTCCCATTCCCTCCCTCTCCTTGATAGTAGTACCGTCTGTATCCCTGATTGTGATGACGTACTATGGTTTTGTAAGATGTTACCATTGGGAGAAACTGAGTGAAAGGGTCTATGTTATTTCTTACCAATGAATATGATTTTACAATTATCTCAAAATCAAAAGTTTAATTTACAAACCAAAAAACTGGCTGCATGTACTGGAGAGTGAACAAAAGCAGGCTGGAACGGGGGATAGGTGGGGAGGAGGGGGCTCTGCACTTAGTCATAAAGGACTGGCACAAGAAGTTTCCCAGTTTTTATTTTTATGGCTTTTAGCCTGAGGGCAGTTCCCAGACTCTGCTCTGTAGGGCAGCTAAAACTCCAACAGAAAAACTGCAGTCTTCCTGGCTTAAAGAATCAGAAGATAGAATCTAGGCAACCACAGGTATTGGAAAGTGAGAGGAGAACCTCAGAAAGTGAGGCCTAGAGAAGAAAAGCCCCCCATTCTGTGTATTGACTCTGTCCAAAGCTCAAGGTTGAATCAAGAATGACTCCTAGGTTTCCCCATGTCAAATAATTTGGGGTTGGATGCGAGGCATCATAGATGCTATTTTGTAGTATCTACAAAATATTCTATTCTGTCCAAATCTCCAGCTGACTGTGCACCACGTGTATGTGGGAAAGACATCCAACAGCCCCACTGGGGCTAAGAGAAGTGAACGAGGGTTTGAACTGTTGCCCAAAAGGCAGAGTTTGGAGTTTTGAGTCCAGCCAAGTGTATCTCTTTTAAAACAAGTAAACAAACAGGCATCAATACTCTTCAGAGGACTATAACAGAATCCAGAGGCTCTGCAAAATAGCATCTACAATGCCTAGCATGCAACTCAAAATTATTTGACATAGTCATCCCTCTCCCTTGCTCTAAAATGAATCCATTCATGAGAGCTGTCAGCTCTACTAAAATACAGCCTCACTCCATCTGCTTCCGGCCATCTCTGCTATGACTTCCTGGTCCCACACCAGCTCTGACCTGGATCACTACACAAGGCCTCTCACCAGCGTCCCTGCTTCTTCCCTTGTTCCTCTGCAGTTCATTCCCTGCAGCAGGAGAGCCATCTTTTAAACTTCCAGGCCATGTCACTTGCCATTGATCTTAGGATACAACCCAGCTTCCTCGCCGTGGCCCACAGGGCCCTGTAGGAGTGACCCATCTACCACTTTGGTCTTGTCTCCTCCACTCCTGCCCTTCCTCATGTCCTCCTCTCTCATGGGCTGCTCTGTGATCCTCCAACATCCCCAGCACCTTTGTGCTTGTGGTCCCCCCCAAGCCTCCTGTTATCATTCAGGTTTCAGCCTAAATATCACCTCCTCAGATAGATCTTCCCTGATCCTACCACCTGACAGTCCTTCTTATACACCATGGTTTTATTTTTCTGAATCATTGAGTCACTGCCTGAGTGTTTGTTGGCATTATCTGTCTTCTCCAAATGGGGTGTTACCTTTATAAGGGATAAGACTTATCTTGGCCTATCTTGCTTATTGCTCATCTGCAGTGCCTGAAATAATATCAAATACATAGCAGGTTCTCAGCTATGATGTCTAATGGTCTCCCTAAACCCAGAGACATAAAAGCATGACTGTTTTATTATGCCCACAGAGTCAGAGAGGGCCCAGTAGGGGTTGCTTATCTCTCTTTCACACTGTCTGGGGCCTCTGCTGGCAAGACCGAAGTGGTTGGAGGTGACTCAGAGCCCTGGGTGGGGATGGAGGTTCCATGTCCAGGAGATGGTCCTCACTCCCAGGTCTGGTCCAAGGGCTGGAGTGGCCGGAGGCTAGGCTCAGCCTGGCAACTCCGGGGTCCTCAGATTCTTGATAGGGTAGCTTAGCCTTTCAGTGAACTGGACCAGAGCTGAATACCCTCAGAAGTCACAAAGCAGAGCTTCCCCCAAACTCCATCAGAGTAGTTACAAGGGAATCGACACTCCAGTTCTTGATAGCAGGACTATAAAATAATTTGTGACCATTAAAACATCTGCAACAGTTCTCAATAGCTGTTGATTGGATGGATGAATGAATGGATCTATTTTAAGGTATCTCTAAGTGATTGGTCTCATGTATCAGTTACCAGAGTTAATCAAAGCTAATATTAAGAACACTCTCCAAAGGATGGCACTTAGATAAAGGAGTTTTTCCTCCATGCCAGCTTGATCGGAGGGTCCTTCCTGTTGTCTGCTCTGCGGTGGGCTCTCCTGGCTGCAGGCTCAAATCAGCAAGTGAGAACACGAGTCACTGCATGGAGTTTTCTGACACACCCATCTCCTCCTCAAGCTGCCGATGGCAGATGCTGGGCCACCCATGAGCGGCGTGGCACGTGGGGACCTCCCAGGCCAGATATGGAGCTGTCCCAGTGACCCTGGTGTTACGCCTACAAGGGAGGCCCAATGACCTCCCCAACCCCAGCAATGGGGTATTGATGAACAGCAGGCATGTGCTGTTCTAGATTTCTCTTCAGGAAGTGAAAAGCTGAAAGATACGGCTCCTGTCCACCCACCTGCCCTCCCAGATGGGTTTCAAACCATTATAAGAACTTGAGCCTGAAATCAGATTGAGAGGGATGGTTGGGCCTCCAGCAAGGGCATGTAAACCCTCACAGATGCCCCTCTTAAGTTTCATATAACTTTGGATTTTGATAGATGAGGAAACAGGTTATTTATTTTTTTAATACAAAGCTCATTGTGTATTTTTTAGGATGTTAATACTAATCCCAAGCTCTGTACGATTTCATGAAATTTGGTTCCTTTTTTTTGGTCTTTTTGCCATTTCTTGGGCCACTCCTGCGGCATATGGAGGTTCCCAGGCTAGGGGGCAAATTGGAGGATAGCCACCAGCCTACGCCAGAGCCACAACAACGCGGGATCCGAGCCGCATCTACAACCTACACCACAGCTCACAGCAATGCCAGATCCTCAACCCACTGAGCAAGGCCAGGGATCGAACCTGAAACCTCATGGTCCCCAATTGGATTCATTAACCACTGAGCCACGACGGGAACTCTGAAATTTCGTTCCTTTTTATAACTTAAGTGCTACTATTTGTTTTCTTGGTATTGAACATAATCCAAAGTAGTGATGTTATTACCCCAAGTCAGTTTTCTTTTTTAAAAAAATTTAATTATTATTATTATTTTTGCTATTTTAGAGCCTCACCTGTGGCATATGGAGGTTCCCAGGCTGGAGGTCAAATCGGAGCTCCACCTGCCAGCCTACGCCACAGCCACAGCAACGTATGATCTGAGCTGCATCTATGACCACACCACAACTCACAGCAATGCCAGATTCATAACCCACTGAGCAAGACCAGGGATTGAACCCGCATCCTCATGGATCCTAGTCAGGTTCATTAACCGCTGAGCCAAGAAGGGAACTCCTTTTTAATTTTATTTTTATTAGAGTATCATTGATTTACAGTGTTGTGTAAATTTCTACTATGCAGCATAGCAACCCAGTCTTATATATCTATATATTATTTTTCTCCTACTATCTCCCATCATGTTCTACCCCAAGAGATTGTTTATAGTTCCCTGTGCTGTGCAGTAGGACCTCATTGCTTGTCCATTCTAAATGTAATAGTTTGTATCTACTACCCCAAACTCCCCATCCATCCCACTTCTTTCTCCCTCCCCTTGGCAACCATAAGTCTGTTCCCCATGTCTGAGAGTCTGTTTCTGTTTTGTAGCTGGGTTCATTTGTGCCATATTTTATATTCAGCTTATGAGTGATATCATATGATATTTTGATCTTTCTGACTTCTCCTAATATGAAAATCTCTAGTTGCATCCGTGTTGCTGCAAATCGCATTTTTTTCTTTTTTTTGGCTAACAGAATGTACATTCCATTGTATGTATGTACCACATCTTTAAAAAAAAACTTTATTTATTTATTTATTATTTATTTACTTAGTCTTTTTAGGGCCATACCCATAGCCTGGGAGGTTCCCAGGCTAGGGGTCAAATAGCGCTTTAGCCACTGGCTTATACCACAGCCACAGCAATGCCAGATCCTAGCCACATGTGCTACCTATGCCACATCTCATGGCAGCGTTGGATCCTTAACCCACTGAACGAGGCCAGGGATTGAACCTGCATCCTCATGGATACTAGTCAGATTTGTTTCCACTGAGCCATAATGGGAACTCATGTACCACATCTTCTTAATCCATTAGTTGATAGACATTTCAGTTGTTTCCATGCCTTGGCTATTGTGATTAGTGCTGTGATGAACATAGGGGTGCATGTATCTTTTTCAATGAAAGGTTTGTCTGGATATATGCCCAGGAGTGGGATTACTGGATTATATGGTAGTTCTATGTTTAGTTTTCTGAGGAAACTCCATACTATTTTCCAGAGTGGTTACCCATTTACATTCTCACCAAGAGTGATGGAGGATTCCCTCTTCTCCAAAACCTCTCCAGCATTTGTTATTTGTAGACTTATTAATGGTGGCTATTCTGACCAGTGTGAGGTAGTTTTGCAGTTTTGATTTGCATTTCTCTAATAACTAGTGATGTTGAACATTATTTCATGTGCCTGCTGGCAATCTGCATGTCTTCTTTGGAGAAATGTCTATTTAGGTCTTCTGCTCATTTTTTGAGTGGGTTGTTTGTTTTTGTGTTGTTGAGTTGTATGAGTTGTGTGTATATTTTGGATATTAAGCCCTTATTAGTTGCATCATTTCCAAAGATTTTCTCCCATTTCATGGGTTGTCTTTTCATCTTTTTAATGGTTTCCTTTGCTGTGCAAAAGCTTTTGAGTTTCATTAGGTCAAACCCACAGCTAATACCATTCTCAATGTTGAAAAACTGAAAGCATTTCTACTAAGGTCAGGAACAGGACAAGAATGGCCACTTTCACCACTGGTGTTCAACACAGTTTTGGAAGTCCTAGCCACAGCAATCAGAGAAGAAAAAGAAATAAAAGGAATACAAATTAGAAAAGAAGAAGTGAAAATATACCTAGGAAATCCTAAAGACTATACCAGAAAACTTTGGAGTTCCCATCATGGCTCAGTGGTTAACGAATCCAACTAGGAACCATGAGGTTGCAGGTTCAATCCCTGGCCTTGCTCAGTGGATTAAGGATCTGGCATTGTTGTGAGCTGTGGTGTAGGTCACAGACACAGCTCGGATCCCACGTGGCTGTGGCTGCGGCGTAGGCCAGCAGCTATGGCTCCAATTCGACCTCTAGCCTGGGAACCTCCATATGCCATGGGTTCGGCCATAGAAAAGACAAAAAAAAAAGACTATACCAGAAAACTGTTAGAGCTCATTGATGAATTTGGTAAAGTTGCAAGATACAAAATTAATACACAGAGGTTGGTTGCATTTCTATACAATAACAGTCAGAGATCAGAGAGAGAAATTAGGGAAACCATCCCATCTATCATCCCATCAAAAAGGGTAAAATACCTAGAAATAAACCTTCCTAAAGAGAAAAAAGACCTGTACTCTGAAAACTATAAGACACTGAAGAAATAAATCAAAGATGACACAGATGGAAAGATATACCAAACTCTTGGATTGGAAGAATCAATATTGTCAAAAGTGACTATACTATTCAAGGCAATATACAGATTCAATGCAATTCCTATCAAATTACCAATGGCATTTTTCACAGAACTAGACAAAATATTTTAAAATTTATTTGGGAACACAAAGGACCCCAAAGAGCCAAAGCAATATTGGGAAAAAAAAACAAACTAGGACTGGAGGAATCAGGAGTTCCCATCATGGCTCAGTGGTTAACGAATCCGACTAGGAACCATGAGGTTGCAGGTTTGATCCCTGGCCTTGCTCAGTGGGTTAAGGATCCAGTGTTGCCGTGAGCTCTGGTGTAGGTCACAGATGTGGCTCGGATCCTGTGTTGCTGTGGCTGTGGCATAGGCTGGCAGCTACAGCTCCGATTCGACCCCTAGCCTGGGAACCTCCATATGCCCTGGCAGCGGCCCAAGAAATGGCAAAAAGACAAAAAAAAAAAAAAAAAAAAAAAAGAACTGGAGGAATCAGGCTCCCTGACTTCAGACTGTACTACAGATCTACAGTCATCAAGACAGTATGGTACTGGCACAAAAACAGAAATATAGATCAATGGAACAGGGTAGAAAGCCCAGAAATAAACCTGAGCACCTGTGGTCAACTAATCTATGACAAAGGAGGCAAGAACATACGGTAGAGGAAATAAATGTTGCTGGAGGAGTTCCCACTGTGACTCAGTGGAAACAAATCCGACTAGTATCCATGAGGATGTGGGTTCAATCCCTGGCCTTGCTCAGTGGGTTAAGGATCTGGCATTGCCGTGAGCTCTGGTGTAGGTCACAGATGCAGCTCAGATCCTGCATTGCTCTGGCTGTGGCATAGGCTGGCACCTATAGCTCAATCAGACCCCTAGCCTGGGAACTTCCATATGCCATGGGTGCAGCCCCAAAAAGCAAAAAAAAAAAGTGGTTGTGGGAAAACTGGACAGCTGCATGTAAAAGAATGAAATTAGAATATTCTCTAGTTCTCTAGGAGTTCCCATCGTGACACAGTGGTTAATGAATCCAACTGGGAACCATGAGGTTGTGGGTTCGATCCCTGCCCTTGCTCAGTGGGTTAGGGATCCAGCGTTGCCGTGAGCTGTAGTGTGGGTCACAGATGCTGCTCGGATTCTGCGTTGCTGTGGCTCTGGCGTAGGCCAGTGGCTACAACTCCAATTCGACCCCTAGCCTGGGAATCTCCATATGCTGCGGGAAGCGGCCCAAGAAAAGGCAAAAGACAAAAAAAAAGAAAAAGAAAAAGAAAAAGAACATTCTCTAACACCATACACAAAAATAAACTCAAAAATTAATTAAAGACCTAAATATAAGGCCAGATACTATAAAACTCCAGATACTATAAAACAGGCAGAACACTCTTTGACCCAAACCACATAAACATCTTGTTTGATCCACCTCCTAGAAAAATGACAGTAAAAACCAAGTCAATTTTCAAAATCAAAAATTGGAGGATTGTCCCAGGTTCTAGAGAGTCTCTGCACAGAGAACAGAGTGGGCCTTCTCCTCTCCCATCTCCTGGCTCCTCTTCATCCTGACACCCCTTTCCCAGCCTAAATCTCCCTCACTGCACCTTCCCCTGGGCAGCTCTTGAAAGGTGAAAGGGCATCACAGCTGCCTCTGCTGCCCAGGGCTGTGAGCCCATCAAACCTGGCACTGATAGGAGAGCCAAGAGGCCTCAAGCTACAAAGCCTCCCCCCCCCACCCTGGGGGTCCTGGGTGAGGCAGTATGGAAACCTGGCTTTTGTCCCCTGCTGTCTTAATCAACTCTGTGCCACTGTCCCCACTCCTCTCCTCCTGTTTATTCCCCAGGGCATCCCAGTCTGTTCTGGCCCCACCGCAGCATCCTCACTAAGGGCACCAGCTGCATCCCTGTGGCCTGATCCCTCGGGCACTTTGGGTCATTTTGTTGCTTGGCCTCTGAGCAGTGGACACTGCCTTTGGGAACTCTCTCCACTCTTGAGGCTCCTCAGAGCCTCTTCCACTCCCTCCTGCTCCTCTGACCCCCCTTCCTGGTGTTCGTCATAGGTCTGTCTCTACCCTCTCACTCCTGAAGCGCTTGTTCCCACAGTTCTATCTTGGCTCCTCTCCTCTTCCTATCATCCTTGATGGACCATGTCCCCTCAACCCCTGTCTTCAAACTGTGTTCTGGTGACCCCCAAAGTGACATCTCCAGCCCCAATCCCCTCCCTGACCTCAGACCTGCAGGGCCACCTGCTTACAAGACATCAGCCTTCAGATGCTGCACAGACACCGCCAGCCCAGCGTGTCCGGAATAGAATGTAGCAGCACCCTACAAATCTTCTCCTGTCCCCACTTCCGGTCAGCTCCAAGTCCTGGGCAGGGGCAGTGGCTTCCAGAAGAGACCCTCATTCTCTCTTCTTGATTTCCTGCCCAACACCCACCATTTCTCACCCAGAGTCCTGCCATCACCCTCCATCCTGCCTTCCCTCCCCACCTCCCCCCAGCTATGGTCATGATAACTTGATCATCCCAGCATACGCCCTCCAGGGTCCCTCATCATGGTTGGGATAAAATTTAAAGATCAGGGATAGGACTTCCCATTGTTCTTCAGTAGGTTAAGAACTTGACTAGCATCCATGAGGATGTGGGTTTCCCTGGCTTTGCTCAGTGGATTAAGGATCCCTCGGTGCCATGAACTGCAGTGTAGGTCGTAGGCATGGCTTGGATCTGGCATTGCTATGTCTATGGCATAGGCTGGCAGCTGAAGCTCTGATTCCACCCCTAGCCTGAGAACTTCCACATGCTGCAGATGCAACCCTAAAAAGAAAAAAACAAAAAATAAAAAAATAGGAGTTCCGGTCGTGGCTCAGCTGAAACAAATCTGTCTAGTATCCATGAGAATGCAGGTTCAATCCCTGGCCTCACTCAGTGGGTTCAGGATCTGGCATTGCCATGAGCTGTGGTGTAGGTCACAGACATGACTCAGATCTGGAGTTGCTGTAGCTGTGGTGTAGGCCAGCAGTTGTAGCTCCAATTTGACCCCTGCCTGGGAACATCCATATCCTGCGGGCGCAGCCCTAAAAAGACAAATAAGTAAATAAATTAAGACCCAGGAATAACACATGAGGTTTTCACAGCTCCTCCCCACCTAGTAACAAGGCTCCAGTGGAGTTCAGACTCCTCTTCCTACTGGCTGTGTGACTTCAGGCGAATAACTGAACCTCTCTGTGCCTCATAGTGAGGCAATAATTCCACCTTCTGTTCTGAAGGTGCCATGAAAATGCACACCTTCATTTAATACCATGAAAGTGTTTATTTAGTACCATGCCTGGCATATAATGGATTGTCACTAATCACTCTCGTCTTTATGAACAATCCAAGGTCTGTCTGCCATCCCCACATGGACCATGAACTCCAGACACACACACACCCTGCCTCTAAGGCTCAAAGGCTCCCTTTTTCTCCATGTGTCACCCAGCCTGTTACCCTTCCCTCTGCCTGACCTCCCCTCCCCCTTCTTTCCCACCTTCATCCCCTTGCTGTCTCCTTCCCAAGGCCCCACTCAGGGACCTCACCTCTCAGAAGGCTTCCTCCCTTGGAGTTCCCTTTGTGGCTTAGCGGTTAACGAACCTGACTAGGATCCATGAGGATGTGGGTTTGATCCCTGGCCTTGCTCAGTGGGTTAAGGATCTGGCGTTGCCATGAGCTATAGTGTAGGCTGCAGATGTGGCTTAGATCCTACATTGCTGTGACTGTGGTGTAGGCCGGCAGCTACAGCTCTGATTCGACCCCTAGCCTGGAAACTACTACATCCCATGGGTGCAGCCCTAAAAAGAGAGAGAAAAAAAAAGAAAACTCCCTCCCTTTCCTGTACCCTCTGGGCTGGGTCCCTGGGCTCCCTGGACACATCTTTGTTCAGCTCACCAGAGCCAGCAAATTCCTGGCTGAAAGGCAGATTGCAGTTACCAATGTACTTTGCTCTTTACAGTAATTTTTCAAACTTCTGGCATTTCTTATCACTTTAAAAAGTTGGGAGCCATCAAATGAATATCTGGATTTCTGTCAACTCTTAAAAACCTGAAGGTGATAACAATACAGAGGAGTGGTCATCTGCTCCCTTTCAGGGGTTGTGGATGCTCCAGTTTGCCATACTCCCCACTGCTCCCTAGTGTATGATACCCAGCTGCTTCTCCCTGTCTTAGTTCCTCCCAAACCAGGCGCTGAGCTGAGAACTTGGTACAGGTAATTCATTTAGGAGGTGAACCCAAGCAGCACAGGGAGAGTTTGGAGAAGGGAAGTGGGGAGGAAAGGAAGGCAATAAGGGGAATGTCAGTGGCCAAGTTGCCTGTGGATCAACGGGGCTCTGTCACTCTGTGCAGCTCCAGGAGACACTGTAGAACATGCCTCGGAATGGGCCCACTATGGTGGGGAAGCCGGGATACTTATCCCCCAGCTGCCATCCTTGTTATTTGCAGGCACCCCTGGGGCAGTACCTCCCACATGATCAGTTTGGTCAACTGTGTGAGCAGCGCAAGAGCTGAGGGAAGCAGATGGCTGTGGCCTGCCTGGGGGTGTCTGCTGCAGCCAAGGTGACCCCAAATTCATCCAAGGTCATCTGGGCAGGACATCTCACAGCAACTGCCCGCCCCTGTAGACACTCATGGTTGCAAGCTCTAAACCCAATAGCATTGCAAATCTCTGGTTACTTTTCTTCCCCAACTGAACTGTGAGCTCCCTGAAGACACAGACGGGGAACTTAGCTCCTTTAACCCAGTACCCAGCTCTGTGCCTGGCACACAGGTACTCAGAGAGCTCTCATTAAACATCACCTGGGACTTCAGCTTCCTGGTCATCAGATGAGGCAGTTCCAGCTCTGTGACAGACACAGCGCAGGCTGCAGGAGGGGGTGGTGCCCCAGATTCACAGGCTAGCTGCCCAAACATGTGAGCAGGGAAAGCTCAACTCTGGGGTGCAGCGAAGGCCCAGGGGGAATGGCCAATGCACCCGGGGGGCTTTATGGGCCCCCCGAGAGAGGGCCTGCTGTGCTGGAAGTGTGTTTCAATTCATTCAGCAAAGAGGCGTGGCATTCCCGCAGCATGCTGGTCACTGTAGAGGTGCTGGAGGACACCACCTTCCATGCTGGTGCTGGGAGAGGTCAAAGGAAGACCTCTGAAGAGGCAATGAGCACTAGGAAGAAACTACACAGGGTGACTTATCAGAGAGTAACAGGGGAAGGTTAGGACTTTAGGTTGAATGATCAGGAAAGGCCTTTTTGAAGAGGTGACTTTGAGCTCAAGGCAAATATCAGCAGGAAAGGCATTGCAGGAGGAGGGAACAGAATGTGCAAAGACCCTGAGACAGAAACTTAATAGTCTAATTTAAGGAACAGAAAAAAGTCGTCATGAGGATCCACGGAGAGAAATATAAACAGGATCCAAGAGGGAAACTGGAGCAGGTCATGTGGGGCCAGACGATCCCAGAGAGTCAAAGTTTTCTAAGTGCAGTGAAAGGTAACTGGAGTTTTAAAGATGTGCAGTCAGCATCTAATTTGCTTTTAAAAGATCTTTCTGGAGTTGCCGTTGTGGCTCAGTGCGTTAAGATCCTGACATAGTGTCTGTGAGAATGTGTGCTTTATCCCTGCCTCATTCAGTGGGTTAAGTATCTGGTATGGCCACAAGCTGTGGTGTAGGTCACATATGTGGCTCAGATCTGGTGTTGCTGTGGCTGTGGTGTAGGCTGGCAGCCGCAGCTCCAATTTGGCCCATAGCCGAGGACTTCTGTGTGCTGAAGGTATGGCCATGAAAATAAATAAATTTTAAAAAATAACAGGGGAGTTCCCATCGTGGCTCAGTGGTTAATGAACCTGGCTAGTATCTATGAGGATGTGGGTATGATCCCTGGTACTGCTCGGTGGGTTAAGGATCCGGAGTTGTCATGAGCTGTGGTATAGATTACAGACATGGCTCAGATCCCGTGTTGCTGTGGTTTTGGTGTAGACCGGCAGCAAATATCCAATTAAATCCCTAGCTTGGGAACCTCCGTACGCCACGGGTGTAGCCCTAAAAAGACAAAATAATAATGATGATGATAATAATAAAGTATCTTTTTTGTGGAGAGAATGAGCCACAGGGGGCAGGTGTAGGAGCAGGTGGCTCCAGAGGGTAGCAATTGTCATCTTCCAGAGCAGTGCCTGGCATGGAGATTAAGGGAGTGAGAAGGTCATGTGTGTTTCAGAGTTGGAGTTGACAAGACTGAATGATAAACTGGACAGGGGTGGGAGGAAGGGGAGACCACTCCTTTGAGGTCCAGCAGATGTCATCACGTCACATCTAAAAGGGGGTGTCACTTGTCACCTTACCTGGTCCGCCTGGGATGTTAGGACAGTGGCTCACACCTTCTAGAGGGAGGTGTCAATGCCCCCACCCTCACCCCCATCAGACAGACTTTCTTAAACAAGGGCCAGGCTTCTCTGGTTGGGTGTTCAGGAATCTAGGGACTGAGTGAGAGATAAGGAGTTTGAAATTATTTGTAGGGATTCTGAAATGCCAGCATGAGATGTCTCCATCCCTCTCCCAAGTCCCTAGTCCCCTGAGAAACACTTGAATTATTGTATCCCACGCTGAAGTGTTTTGTAGTATCTGGGAAAGCTAAACATACATATACCCTATGAGCCAGCAATTCCACTCTGAGGTACGTGCCCAATACAGCTGCCAAAAGATATAAGAATATTCTCAGCAGCACTGTCAATAAACACATTAGCCCAGCCATCCAATGGAATAGTATACAGTCATGAAAAATAAAGAAGTGTGGGGAGTTCCCCTTGTGGCTCAATGGGTGAAGAACCCAACATAGTCTCCGTGAGGAAGCAAGTTCAATCCCTGACCTGTTCAGAGGGTTAAGGATCCAGCATTGGTGCCATCTGTGGTGCAGGTCACAGATGTGGCTCAGATCTAGGGTGGCTGTGGCTGTGGTGTAGGCTGGTAGCTGCAGCTCTGATTCATCCCCTAGACGGGGAACTTCTGTATGCCACAGGTGTGGCCCTAAAGAAAAAGAAAAAAAGAATTGTGCTTGCAATATCATGCATGAATCCTACAAACATAACATGGAAGGAGCCAGACACAGAAGTGCAACATTGCAGGTTCCCATTACATCAAGTTCAAGGACAGGCTAAGCTACCTCTGCTGCCAGATGTCAGGCTATCTGATGCCTTGGGAGGGGAACCTATCTCAAGGGGCTTGAGGGGCCTCCTGGCTGCTGGTAGAGCCCTGTTCTCACCTAGGTGGTATTCTGTTCCCAAAAACTCACTAAGCTGCTTTTTATGATCTGTGTGCTTTTCTGTGTGTATATTACACTTCCATAAGAACATTTTAAAAGACTGTGTTCCATAGCTTGATCACCCATCATATTTGTAAGACTTTGCTCTAAGAAACTTTATTTTTCCCCAGATTCAAAGGGACTTTCAGAAAACACAGGTCTGACCTATTATGCATACTTAAAAGAATGTTTTGAGTGTTAAAAGTCATTTTGAAGGCAGAATTTCAGAAATGTTCCCAGCTGGGACTGAGTGGTCCCCGGAGTGGCTGGATTCCAGGGCGGGTCTCGGTGGGCAATGGATGTATGGGCACATCAGAAGGCAAAGCCCTTTGGACCCGAAGATGGGCCAGCTTGCTGGTAGCGATGACTTAGGAGCGACTCTGGGATTGGGGCCCTTTCTGAATTTGCTTCATTGGCTTGGGACCTAACCCTAAGACCATTAAGGATGGGACATCATGCATCCATTGACTTGTGGCTCCTTTAAAAATATTGCCGTGTGAATAGCATTTGATGTGGTGTCTGCTTGTCTGACTGACTTCACTTAACTGTGGAATCCAAAAAGAGGATACAATGAACTTCTTTGCAGAACAGATACTGACTCAAGGACCTTGAAAAACTTACGGTTTTCAAAGGAGACAGGTTGAGGGGGTGGAGGGATGCACTGAGGGTTTGGGATGGAAATGCTATAAAATTTGGTTGTGATGATTATTGTACAATGTAATAAAATTCATCGAGTAATTTAAAAAATTATTCACCTTATTAAAATTGCACACAAACCTAAAATAAATAAATAGATAAATAAATACATAAATAGATAGATAAATAAATAATAGTGCCATGTGTGTTTGGAAATTTTGACCCTCTGTCTGCCCTGGAAGCCCCAGAAGACTGGCCGGAAATGGCCCACAATGGGAGGCTCCTGAGGAACTCCCTGCGGATTTGCCAGCCTTGCCAAGAGGGGAGGCCCGGCTTCCTGGAGGCTTCCCCCCATCCCCCACACCGCCTATGCGGTGCATGGTCCGCGCCTGCGCAGAAAACCTCCTGCTCCCCAGAGACCACGGGCTGCCATCAGTGTCTGGAGTGGAGCCTCAGCCCCCTGGGGCCGGCCAGGGGGTTGGTTGGGTCACTGATGGCTCTGTGTGGGCCCCGGGAAGGTTTGTACTCCTTCCGGAAACAAGCCCTTTTGCCCTCCAGTCATGGGGGCTTGTCCTTCGGGGCCACCTCCTCCAGGCCTGACTGCAGGGCAGAGCCAGCAGTCCTCAAGGCGACCCCCGTCCAGCTGGCTCCACAGTGGAGTCAAGAAAGAACACCGACTAGGACTTGGTGGAGGACCAGCACTGCACTCTTGTCCAGGGGAGGAGGTGGGGGCCCCTGATTTTATAGGGAGAGTGCTCCATGCTGGCAGCCAACTCAATCCAGCACTTACTCGCCGAGAGCTTCCCCATGCCAGGCACCGGGCCAGGCCCTAATAGTTCATTTTAGTGGGTTGAAACAATAGACAAAATAAGCAAATTACACAGTATATTAGAAGGTGATAGGGGCTATGGAGAAAAAGAAAAACAAAGCTGGGAGAGGAAATGGGGGTGCTGGGGGTAATTTTTTTTTTTTTAGGGCAGCACCCATGGCTTTTGGAAGGTCCCAGGCTAGGGGTTGAATTGGAGCCGCAGCTGCTGACCTACGCCACAGCCCCAGCAACACAGGATCCAAGCTGCATCTGTGACCTATGCCGAAGCTCACCGCACCACTAAAGGTGGGATTTTACCTGCATCCTCATGGATGCTAGTTGGGTTCTTAATCTGCGCCACAATGGGAACTCCAGGGGGTGAAGTGCTTAACAGGAGAGCTTTGCTGAGAAAGTGTCTCATAAGCAGAGCCTTGAAAGGTGGGCGTGAGCCATGCAGAGCCTGGAGAAGGCGTTCCAGGCTCAGGGAACAGCCGTGCAGAGGCCTCTGATCTCCCTGCCAGCAAGTGGTATGATGTGTTTCAGAACCACAGAGGGGTGGCCTGGCCCAAGTGGTGAGAACCCATAGGGAACGACAGAAGGGCTTAGAGAGGGGACAGGCCAGACTGCAGGGCCTCCGGGGCCACGGTAAGGAATCTGGTTTTACTCGGAGTGAGATGGACTGAGATGTGGTAAGACTAACTCAAAGCCACATTCAGCAGATTGGGTCAACCTTTCCAGAAAAGCAGTGGCAGTAAGAATCAAAAGCTTTAAAAATGTCCTCTTTTTCACCCGTGTAGATCTATTTCTAGGCATCTTCCTCAAGGAAAAATGGAAATTGCCGCAAAAATTTATATGTAAGTCTTCATCCATTCGTTCATTTAATAAACATGGATACCTGCTTGTAGAAATCACCTAAAATCCAAAACTAGGGGTGCAATTCAAAACCTTATTGCACATAGAGTTGATGAATTGTTACATAACCGTTAAAGATGCTCTTGCAAAGATTTGGACTTCCCTGGTGGCTCAGCAGGTTAAGGATCTGGTGTTATCACACTGTAGCAGGAGTTCAATCCCTGGCCTGGGAATTTCCACATGCTGTGGACTAAGCCAAAAAAAAAAAAAAGAAAAAAAAAGAAAGAAAAAGATTAAATAATGAAGGTTAATGTTTAAAACATATAAATGAAGGAAACAGGATAACTGACATTTGATAGGATCTCCATTGTTTTGTTTTGTGTTAATGGACACTGTGAATGAGCCATGAACATGTTCAGCTCAGTGAAAGAAGCCAGTCACAGAAGACTGCACAGTGCATATTCCATTTATATGAAATGTCCAGAACAGGCAAATCCTTAGAGACAGAAGGGAGCTTAGTGGTTACCAGGGGCTGGCTAGGGGGCAGGGGGTGACCACTAATGGACTACTAATGGGGATTCTTTTTGGGGTGATGAAAATATTCCAAAATTAAATCACAGTGATGACTGCCTAACCCGGTGAATATACTAAAAGCCACTGAATTGTATGCTTTAAAAAGGGTGAATTTTGTGATGTGTGAAATATATTTCAGTAAAGCTGTTATTGACAAATTACACCTATGCAAGTGAAGAAAGAGTGGAAAGAAACACAATAAAATAGTGGATGGTGGTTTTGCGGGGTTCGGGGAGTAAGTTATGAGTTTTCTTCTATAAATTCCCCATGGCAGTAAAGTTGCAAACAGACAAAGAAAAGGGACAAGTATGACATGAAAAGAGCTTTCTTGGGGACTTTTTTTTTTTTTGTCTTTTTAGGGCTGCACCTGCAGCATAAGGAAATTCCCAGGCTAAGGGTCAAATTGGAGCTGTAGCCGCTGGCCTACACCACAACCACAGCAACACAGGATCCAAGCTGCATCTGTGACCTACACTGCAGCTCACAGCAGCACTGGACCTTAACCCACTGAGCGGGACTAAGGATCGAACATGCGTCCTCATGGATACTACTAGTCAGGTTTGTTACCACTGAGCTACAATGGGAACGCCTCGGGGACTTTCGGAGGACTTCACACCCCCCTTCCAAGAAGGATTCTGTGGAATCCGTGAACTGTGATGTTTGCCCCAATTTTCCATGCTCCCCTCTGTCGGCAGTCAGCACTGCCTGGTCCCCTTGGGGTTGGGTGGGACTCTATGATGTGTTTTGGCCAATGATTTGTTAGTGAAAGTGATGTGTCACTTCTGAGCCGGCACAAGTAATTTCTGGTGGTAGACATTCCAGGGCTCTCTTTCTGCTGAAGCACAACCTTTGACTGTTCAGACAGGGCTGCTCTGTCGACCTGGGTCCTGGAGCCCAGAACCATCCCCACCAGACCTGAGAGGGGCACATGATGTGGGTGAGATAAAAAGCTTTGTTGTTTTGAGCCACTGCATTCTTGTTTTTTGTTGTTGTTATTGTTGCAACACAACCTAGAGGGTACTGACTAATGCATGCAAACAATGGGAGCTGAGCTGCACTGCTGGAGGATGCCCCCAGCTCTTTTCCCATTTAAAATGCCTTTCTATTTTTGAGTTCTCTTCAAAGCAAAGCTAGGACATAGAATCAGATATTGTCCTCATTTCACAGACAAGTCAAGGGATTTGTCTGTGGCCTCAGACCCACTTGGGGCCTCATCCAGATCTTCTGAATCTCTGCCCAGAGTTCTGGCCACAGCCACCCCTCAGTCTGGTCCAAGTAGATCCAGTCCCTGGACTGGGCCAAGCAGTAAAAGAGTATGGTCTGTGCAGGAAGGTTTGTCCTTCAAATAAACCAGAGACTTGACCACAGAGGGGGAAAAAAATGCACAGCTCTGGAGAATCTGGGAGAAATGGATCTAGAAAGAGAAGTACCATCTTCCATTTCTCCCAGGTGAACTTGACCTTAGGGAATTAAGGGGAACGAGAGACTAGGGTGGCAGGTGAAAAAGGAGGTCCAAAATCTCCAGGATGCAGAATTCTAAGAGGAGTTTTCCCTTTGTCTAATAGGATAGAGCTGGGGTTGTGGGAGCAGCCATATGGAAGAACAGGGGAGGGATGGGGTGGTGGTCGCTCAGGATGTCTGTTCGACGGGCCTCTGTCCACCTGTCTTTGGAGTTCTTATTCTTTGTGTTCCAAAATGGAAATGTCTTCCAACCTTTTTTTTTCTGATCACAAAAGTAATAATTACTGATAAAGAGTTCAAATGATGTCGGAGTTCCTGTTGTGGCTCTTCAGCTTAAGGACCTGATGCTGCCTCTCTGAGGATGTGGGGTTTGATCCCTGGCCTAGCTCAGTGAGTTAAGGCCCCCGCAATGCCTTAATAGGACGCAGATGCGGTTGGGATCTGGTGTTGCCTTGGCTGTAGTGTAGGCTTCAGCTGCAGTTCATGTTGAATCTCTAGCCTGGGAACTTCCATAGGCCACAGGTCTGGCTATTAAAAAAAAAAAAAAAAAAAAAGAGTTCAAATGATGCTATGTCTGTCTGTCAGTCTGTTTGAGTGTGTGTGTATGTGTGTGTGTGTGTCTGTCCATCTGTCTGTCTGTCTATCTAATCTCCTATTCTGTCCAGCTAGCCAGCCAACCAGCCAGCCAGCCAGCCAGCCAGCTATCTATCCAGCCATCTCCCATTTAACATCTATCTACATTATTTACACAAATGAATCTTTCTATAAAACCCACCTATCCATCCGCTGTCCCAGACAACTAACTGCACCCCCATCCACATTCACATCTTGCCATCTTTTTTCCTGTTGTGGTGAGAAAACAGAGGCTACAGGAAGAGAAATTCCATAATCTCCCACCACATGGTGCCCCGCCTGCCTGCTCTTCCTTCTCTTCCATAGTCCACTGTGAGGGAAACCTGTGCCCCCAGCCAAGGCCAGCCCTTCCTCCTGTGCCCTGGATCCCACCCGTCACCTACCTGAGGACACAGTGCCAGCAATGCTTCCCCCCACTTTCCTGCATCTCCTGCAAAGGTCCCCCTGAGATCCTCTGCACAGCATGGAAAATACCATCCAACATTGATTACCAGTCCTCACCTCCCACCCCAGCCCATCAGCAGCATTTGACACAGACCTTTGAGTAGATACGATTATTTTTAGCATTTTACAGATGTGCAGCTGGGCTGCAAGGTTGACTTTCCAAAGTTCTTAGAACTGGTGGTAAGGAGTGGATTCTGTTTTCAAAGCTGAGCTTCTCCTACTCCAAAACCCACCCTGTGGCAGAAGCCATCAGTGTCCTGCCTGCCAGTGTGCCCTGGCTGTTCCTGTCTCAGGATACACAGCAGGCCCAACATCTAGCAACCGGTGCCTGCACTTCTCAGCCTTGGCCGCTTGAAGCTGAGCAAGTAACTTCCGGTGGGAGCAGCCCTCAACCAACAATCAATAAGCCGTGTTTGGACACCTATGGTGGAGTGAATTAATGGATTCAGCTACCCTGGCGTGTGGAGTTCCCTGGCAGGGCTGAAGTCAGGTGCCCACAGTGGTAAAGAAGCAGGCAGTTTGGGAGTTCCCGCTGTAGCTCAGTGGGTTAAGAACCCGACTAGTATCCATGAGAATGTGGGTTCCATCCCTGGCCTCGCTCAGTGGGTTAATGATCCAGTGATGCGCCAAGTTGCAGGGTGGGTTGCAAATGCAACTCGGATCTGGCATTGCTGTGGCTGTGGTGTAAGCCAGCAGCTGTAGCTCTGATTTGATTCCTAGCCTGGGAATTTCCATATGCCTTTCTTTTTATGTGTGGTCCTAAAAAGAAAAAAAAAGTCGGGCTTTACTTTTACTGGCTGTTTCCCCTCAGCCACGCCCCTGCCACCTGCACTTCTTTGGGGCATCTCCCGAATACTCCACTTTTTCTCATGCCCTTGTCTCAGGGTCTGCTTCTGGGGCGGCTTAAACTAGGACACCCTCCTAACACAGGCTGTTCTGCCCTTCTTCTCCCATCACCTCAAGCTGTAAGCTTCCTGGAGCCCCAGAAACTCATACCTATTTCCCTTGCTTTGCCCACAATGCCTAACCATGCTCAGACACTCCATAAGTATGCATCAGAATCACTTATTGAGTCATAGGTGCCACCAAACTACAAATATGGGGCCAAGGGTCAGGGTCAAGCTCTCTTCCCTGCAGATGCTGCAGCTGCTGTTTAAGGTGCTGGTCAAATCTGAGACGATTAGTAAGTGTTGTCAGGTACCAGCCTTCCCCAGATCATTGAAACAACTGCCCTGCCAAAGGAAAATGAGCCTTTGACCAGGCTGAGCGCACGTGCAAGCCTGTTCCTCTTGAGCAGCCTCAAAAATGCCTTAGGGATCAGAGCTAAAGTGACCCTATAAGAGCTCAGTAAAATCTGAAATAAGCTGGTGTTTGTTGGTTGTCCTTTCTTCTCCACCCATCAGAGTGTGTGGCCCCTCATACTTGTATGGGGACAAGTACAATACGTTGGACAGAACTGAACTAGGTCAGATGAGCTGAGAGCTGGGCTCCCAACTTGAACCTGGGAATTCTCTCCCAGGTGCCACCCTCAAGATGACCACGTGCTGGGGAGGCTGGGCCCGGCGGGCAGCTGAGAACAGAGCTGCCCTGTACCATGTAGCTGACATACACCCTGCAAGGCAGTAATTACCTTCCCATCCCCATTTCACAGATGAGGAAACTGAGGCCCTGTGAGGTTCAATATGGCTCATTCAGGAAAAGGCGGTGATGGGCAGAGCTGGAATTCACAGCTATGCCTGGCTGCTCTGGGGCTCCTGCTCCCCACCCCACCCCCAACTCTAGGCCCCCAGACTCATCTAAAGGCTTGGTTGAACTTTAACATGCCTCCGCCCCACCCCACCTGCCCTGGGCAGGGTAAGGACATTTCGAGTAGAAGGAACGTGTCAGCTAGACATTGCTGCCTGCAAACTGTCCCAAATGTGATTGGCTTTGAACAGCAATCATTTATTCTTTTTTTTTCTTTTTCGGCCACCCCATGGTATATAGAAGTCCCAGGCCAGGGATCAGATCCAATCTGCAGTTATGATCTGTGCCACCGCTGCTGCAGCAATGTTGGATCCTTTAACCCACTGTGCCGGGCCAGAGATTGAACCTGTGTCCTGGCACTGCAGAGACACTGCTAGTGCCATAGCACCACATTGGGAACTCCCAATCCTTTATCATGCTCACCCATCTGTGTGTCTGCTGAGGGCTGGCTGACCCAATCTGGGCTCAGCTGGGCAGCTTGGCAGCGGCCGCAAGTCTGTCTGGCCTTGGGCCCTTTCTGCAGGCGTGGCTCAGGTGACTTTGGGGTTCATTCTGGGGCCCAGGCTGAAGGGGCAGCGATCATCCAAGGGGGTTGATCTCCTCTCCATGTCGGCAGAGGCACGAGAGAGCACATGGGCGTAGGACTGGCATGCTGCCATTCCTTCCTTGTCCCATTGGCCAAAGCAAGTCCCTTGGCCACTTGTAAATCATGGAAATGGGAGGTACTCTGCTCAAGTTGGGTGACTGCAAAATCTCGGGACAAAGGAAAGTAGGGGAGATGTGAAGAATAGACGTCAGTAATTTTACCTTTGAGGGAGACGAAGATTAATAGAAGGGAATGAAAGGCTGATGGGGAGCATTTCTACTGTGCATTGGGAAGACTTGGGGGCAAAGCGTCACCCCCACTGCCCCCCCCCCCCCGCCCCCGTCACACTACACAGGGAACAGCTGCTCACATCTTCAATATCTGTGCTAGGGACCTCCTCCAGAGGCTCCTCACTCCTGGGGGCCATCCTCCAGGCTTCTCAGCTCCTTAGCCTTCCTACCAGATCCTATTCACCTGCCTGGGCAAAAGGGTGTGTTTCAGCAATATTGGAGGAGCAGGAAGTGAGGAATAAAGCAATCTCCCTCTTTCCTTTCCCTAGAGCCAGCCAGCTCCTGTCTAGGTAGTGAATGACTTTTTTTTTTTTTGCTGTTTAGGGCCACACCCACGGCATATGGAAATTCCCAGGCTAGGGGCCAAATCAGAGCTGTAGCTGCCCACCTATGCCACAGCCACAGCAACGCAGGATCCAAGCTGCATCTGTGACCTACACCACAGCTCATGGCAATGTCGGATCCTTGACCCACTGAGCAAGGATAGGGATTGAACCTGCATCCTCATGGATACGAGTCAGGTTTGTTACCACTGAGCCACAGAGGGAACTCCGGTGAGTGACTTCTAAATACCATAACTAGTTCAGTAAATGGATTCTGGGGTGGGTGAGCAGGAGGGGGCAGGGAAAGGCTCTGGGTGACCAAGACCTGAGCTCTTAGGAGATGGAGCTATTTAGGTCTTGGGAACCACCAGCTGGCTCACCTGGAATTCTTCTCTTTGGCCTCTCTTTGGGGAGAGCTGGAGAAGCAGAGCTAAAAAGCATTAGGCAGACCCCAATAGGAAGATCCCAACCTGCAGAGCCCTGGTTGCTCCGCAGGTTAAGAATCTGGGTTGTTACTGCTGTGGCTCTGGTTCCAGCTGTGGTGTAGGTTCTATCCCTGGCCCTGGAACTTTGGCATGCCATGGGCACGGCCAAAAGAACCCTGCCCCAAACAGAGCGATCCCAACCATATTACATCCTTAGGAAATATAACACTTGGGAGGCATTCAGAGAAAATGGGAGGCATTCAGAGAAGTAATAATGAACTTGACTGATGACTGTGGCCTTCGCTGTTACTGTCACCAACTATTTCTACCTCTGAATTCAGAAGGGTCCCTGCTTCTCTGGAGTCAGGTTAAGACCACGTGATTTGCTTTGACCAGTGAAATGTAAACGTAGGTGGCAGGTGTCCCTTTGGGCAGAGGCTTTGAAAGACAGTGTGTGATTCACCATGGCACCCTCCCACAGCCATGGCGCTCGTGAAAGCAGATGTGGAAAGGAATGCCCATCCTTCAGAAGGGCTGTTATGTGAGTCAGTCTAGGTCATGAAAGACTGCAGCTTCCTGCTCTCTTGGGTCACCCACTCTTGGGGAAGCTAGATGTGGGGAAGCTAGAAGCCACGCCGTGACAGCCCACATGGAGAGCAGCTGAGGCCTCGGGCCATCTGCCACAACAGTGAGCCACCTTGGACGTGGCTCCTCCAGCCCCTGCCAACCTGCTTCCCAGCCCACAGTTTATAGCCTCACAGGAGACCCGTGAGTCAGATCTACCCAGCTGAGCGTCTCTCCGTTCCTTACCCTGAGAAACTGAATGAAACAAAATGATTGTTCTCATTAAGCAGCTACATTTTGGGTTCATTTGTTATGCAGCAATCAATATCTACTACACTGACTTAACACTGAATTCCCATTTAAAAATAAAAATTATCCATTCCTATAAATAAATTTATGCTTTTAAAAAAAAGGGAGTTCCTATTGTGGCGCAGCAGAAACAATCCGACTAGGAACCATGAGGTTGTGGGTTCGAACCCTGGCTTCACTCAGTGGGTTAAAGAACCAGTGTTGCTGTGGCTGTGGTGTAGGCCAGCAGCTACAGCTCTGATTCGACCCCTAGCCTGGGAACTTCCATATGCTGTGGGTACGGCCCTAAAAAGACAAAAAAAAAAAAAAGAAAAGAAAGAAAGAAAGAAAATAAACAAATTTATGCTAAGAGACAGTTGCCATGATACTGGTGTAAAGTGCATTATAACTGTTTCTAGGTCATGGCGTCTGGGGACCATTTTCTTTTATTTTATATGCTTCTTTTTTTGGTTGATTTGTTTTTGTTTTTGTTTTTGTTTTTTGCTTTTTAGGGCCACACCTGTGGCCTATGGAGGTTCCCAGGCTAGGGGTTGAATCAGAGCTGCAGCTGCCAGCCTATGCCACATACGTAGCAACGCAGGATTCGAGCTGAGTCTGAGACCCACACCACAGCTCACAGCAACACCAGATCCTTAACCCACTGAGCGAGGCCAGGGATCAAACCCACAACCTCACGGTTCCTAGTTGGATTTGTTTCTGCTGCACCACGACGGGAACTCCTCCTTTTATTTTTTTTAGTTTTTTTGTTTTTTTAATGGCTGCACCTGTGGCATACGGGGGTTCCCAGGATAGGGGTGGAATCAGAGCTGGAGCTGCCAGCCTACACCACAGCCACAGCAACATTGGATCTAAGCCGATTCTGCAAACTACACTGCAGACTGCGGCAACGCTGGATCCTTAGCCCACCAAACAAGGCCAGGGATCGAACCTGCATCCTCACAGAGACATCAGGTCCTTAACATACTAAGCCACCGCAGGGACTCCTGTCCTTTGTATTCTCGAATAGCTTTATATAACGAACATGTATCATTCAAGTGTAGAACAAAAATAACGACTCAGAGCCTGGTAGTGGTGCAGAGGCGTCATTTATGCTGGAGGCTGCGCTGGGAGGGGGTCTACAGGAAGCAGGAACACCACTCTTTCAGACAGTTGGAGCTCTCCTGGGCCTCACACTCGGTGGCCCCGCAGCAGCAAATGAGCCACTTCTGAAACTCGGCTTCGTTCTTGTGCATCAGAAGGAACTGTCCCAACAGGATGTAGGCCTGCAGGGAGGAAGGCGGGAGAGGTACTCAGCTCTCTGCTCTTCCTTCGCCAGCATGAGGATGCTCGAGAAAGGAGCGGGCACAAGTCAGATTCGAGAGAGACTAGCCATCCCCCAAACCCTGGCCTAGGCCAAGGGGATTTGGAGACTGGCCCTGGCTGAGATGTGAGGTCAAGTTAAACGTCCACCTCTGCAGATGGCTTTGGGGACTGTCCAGCCTGGGATGAATCTGAACTTGTCCTTCTCAACCTTAACGGGCACACCAATCACTTGGTGTGAATCTGGGGTGAGGCCTGAAACTCTGTATTTCTAACGCTGGTCTGGGAACAAGACTCATGTAGCTCTGATGCTTCCTCCAGGCCCCAAGTATCTCTCTCTTTAAAACACACACAGGAGTTAGGAGTTCCCATCATGGCTCAGTGGTTAACGAACCTGACTGGCATCCATGGGGATGCAGGTTCGATCCCAGGCCTCACTCAGTGGGTTGAGGGTCCAGCATTGCCATGAGCTGTGGTATAGGTCACAGACATGGCTCGGATCCCGCGTTGCTGTGGCCCTGGCATAGGCTGGCGGCTACAGTTCTGATTGGACCCCTAGAGTGGGAACATCCATATGCCACAGGCGCGGCCCTAAAAAGAAAGAAAAACATGCACACACACATACAGGAGTTAGGGGTGCTTCCCGCCCCACCACTTTCTCAAAGTCTCTGGCACAGGACCTCTAGCCCTTGATACTATTGCATTTGGGATCAGTATGCGTGGAAGCCAAAGACTTCTCAGGCACCATTGGAAGTTTAGCAGCATTCCTGGCCTTTACCCACTAGATGCCAGTGGTACCCTCCCTCCTTGAATTGTGACAATGAACCGCCTCCAGGCATTGCCAACTGTCCCCCAGGGCACAGAACCTCCCTCCATTGAGAACCACTGCATGTGGGCCTGGCGGGTGAAGGGCACCTGAGTCCCAGTTTGTTTTTACAAGCCCACTATGTGAGCGAAGGCAACTCAGCGAACCTGAACTGAGAACCGCAAAACCTGAGCTTCAGTTTCTGCATCTTCTGGGGTTGTCTGCCCTGCCCCCACTTTGCAAATTGGAGTAAGTAAATTCAGTGCAAGAGCCTCAAAATATGCAAATTCCTTTTTGGTCCAAGAAGACAGAGCCTGGAGCCCATGGGGGGAGTATAAAAAAGTATAAACCAGAGTTCCCGCTGTGGCCCAGTGGGTTAAAGATCTGGCTTTGTCTCTGCAGCAGCAAAAGTTTGATCCCTGGCCCGGTGCAGTGGGTTAAAGATCTGGTGTTGCCAGAAAAGAAAATCATGGACTTGGAGAATAGACTTGTGGCTGTCCGACGGGAGAGGGAGGGAGTGGGAGGGATCGGGAGCTTGGGGTTATCAGATACAACTTAGAATAGATTTACAAGGAGATCCTGCTGAGTAGCATTGAGAACTATGTCTAGATACTCATATTGCAACAGAACAAAGGGTGGGGGAAAAATGTATACATATAAGAGTAACCTGATCCCCATGCTGTACAGCAGGAAAAATAAAAAAAAATAAAATAAAAAGATCTGGTGTTGCCGCAGCTGTGGCATGGGTCGCAGCTTGGATTTGATCCCTGGCCCAGAAATGTCCATATGCCACTTTTGGGGGATGTGGCCAGAAAAACAAAACAAAGCAAAACAACATATAAACCATGCCGAACATTGCCCCTCTCCTCTCTCTGAAGAGTCTCTGTGGCCGAGACACACATTAAAGCTTAGATACCCCACGATTCAAAGTTCTATGGCATTCTCTGGTTTTCTGAGTCCTTGTGACATAGCTTTACTCCTCTCATGCTATTTTATCACTGTTTCTGATGAGGGACAAGGACCATGTGGAGAAAAAGACATCCCAGACCACAGACTGGCTGGGCCATGGAGCAGGGAAGCCTGGAGATTTAAGGTCAGGTTCAATGCCCATCTCTCGGGGCTGGTTTAGCAGCTCTCGGGCCTAGAATGAATGAGAACCAGTGTCTAGGCTTCAAGTCCTGGGCCCTCTCCAGGAAAACCCGCTGGCGTCTGTGTACTTTCAGTTATATAAAACCAAGCAAAACTTCATCTTAGCCAAAGGGTATGTACTGTGTAAAAGACAAATTAAATAAAAGCTGAATTCCAGCCATAAAATATATCCAAGTGTTGGAGTTTGGGGTTTTTTATTTTTAGTCCAGATCCAATTGTTGAAAAAGAAGAGAGCCAGGATTTCATGGTCATTTTACGCCACTGCTTTAATCATATTTTTTTTTTTTTAAAGCAGTGTAGTGGCTCAGAATGATCTCATTTTACTTTTATCAGCCTCCTGGTCTTTTCATGGGTGATTTTAGGGAGGTTTTTTTTTTTTTTTTTGCTTTTTAGGGCCGCACCCTTGGCATATGGAGGTTCCCAGGCTAGGGGTCTGATCGAGCTATAGCTGCTAGCCTACACTACAGCCACAACAATGCAGAGCCCAAGCTGCATCTGCGACATACACCACAGCTCATGGCAAGACCAGATCCTTAACTCACTGAGCAAGGGCAGGGATCGAACACGCAACCTCATGGTTCCTAGTTGGATTTATTTCAGCTGTGCCATGATGAGAACGCCTATGGAGATTTTTTTTTTATTATTATTTAAAAATGAGGAGTTCCCGTCGTGGCGCAGTGGTTAACGAATCCGACTAGGAACCATGAGGTTGCGGGTTCAGTCCCTGCCCTTGCTCAGTGGGTTAACGATCCGGCGTTGCCATGAGCTGTGGTGTAGGTTGCAGACGCGGCTTGGATCCCGCGTTGCTGTGGCTCTGGCGTAGGCCGGTGGCTACAGCTCCGATTAGACCCCTAGCCTGGGAACCTCCATATGCCGAGGGAGCGGCCCAAGAAATAGCAAAAAGACAAAAAAAAAAAGAACATTTATTGACTGTTGATTGAGCCCGTTGTTGCAGTCGATGTGGGAGGTGCATGTAGCAGGACCTGGAAACACAGAACTTCATCTCAGGAGAGAGAATACTGGTGATATGATAATGATAATAACACTTACTATGTGACATAGAAAGTACAGACAATGGGCTCCAGGCCCCTGAGATGTTTTACCCGGTCAGATCCTCACGTCAGATCACCCCGTCCTTTCTCCAGACAGAGTCACCAAGCACCAAGGAGGTTAAGATCCTGTACTTGTCGTCCCCATTCTGCACACTCCAACCGCCACAGCCTGGCCTGGCATCTCTGCCGTTCCCGAGGCCCTGCCTCTGGCATCAACAGCTCTGGTAATCAGAGCCTCCATGTTCCTGCCATGCTCAGCAGCCAGGATGCCAGGAACGTGTGGCTTGAAGGGCCAGGGGCGAACTTTCCAGGAATGCTGCAGCAGAAGGGCCTCATCTCGTGACTACTGGAGCCAAGTTGCAACTTGACGCTCGCCTCTCTCCTTTGTCTCTGGAAAGTTAGCCTGTTTCCCTCAGCTCCCAGGGGAGGCTGGCGTCATGGGCTCCTTTCGTGGCCCTGCTGGGAGAAAGCCCTCTGGGTGTCTCTGCAGGCTCCAGAAAGTGGGCCCCTCACAGGAAGGAGAGGAGCCACCCTCGCACTCCTTGGACCAGAGCACAAAGATCTGGCTGCAGGCAGACTGATGTAGAAACCCTGTCATCCATCCCCCGGGACAGTGGCCACCTCGAAGCCAGGGCTGTTCGTTCCTTCCCACCGAAGACTTTGCCTACATGGCAGGATGGTGGCCACTCCACGTCCCAGCAGTGAGCAGGTCTGGACCAGCTTCCAGTTCGCCATGCACATTCCTTGCAAAATGGTAGCAATATTTGCATCTGCCCCAGTGTTGGGATCCCTTGTGTGTGACCCGTGCTGACATGCACGCCCTGCCCTCAAAGGCCACTGTTTGCTGCTGCCATCTTGAAATTCTTCATGAATTTGAACAAGAGGCCTCCCATCTTTGGGCTCTGCAAATTAGGTAGCTTGTCCTGGTCCGGTAACTTAAAATTTCTGTCTTCGTATGGAAACAACCCAAATGTCCATGACAGATGATTGAATTAGGAAGATGTAGTATATATACACAATGGAATACTACTCAGCCATAAAAAAGAATAAAATAATGCCATTTGCAACAACGTGGATGGAACTAGAGACTCTCATATTGAGTGAAGTAAGTCCGAAAGAGAAAGACAAGTACCGTATGATATCACTTATATCTGGAATCTAATACATGGCGCAAATGAATCTTTCCACAGAAAAGAAAATCATAGACTTGGAGAACAGACTTGTGGTTGCTAAGGGGGAGAGGGAGGGAGTGGGATGGATTGGGAGCTTGGGGTTAATAGGTGCAAACTATTGCCTTTGGAATGGATTAGCAATGAGATCTTGCTGTGTAGCACTGGGAACTATGTCTAGTCACTTACAATGGAGCATGATAATGTGAGAAAAAAGAATGTATACATGTATGTGTAACTGGGTCACCATGCTGTACAGTAGAAAAAAAAATTGTACTGGGGAAATAACAGTGAAAAAAAAAAAAAAAAAGAAAAAAATTTGTCTTCCCATCGTGGCACAGAGGAAACAAATCTGACTAGTATCCATGAGGATGTAGGTTCAATCCCTGGCCCCACTCAGTGGGTTAAGGATCTGGCATTGCTCTGAGCTGTGGTGTACATCTCAGATATGGCGTTGCTGTGGCTGTGGTATAGACTGGCAGCTACAGCTCGCATTGGACCCCTAGCCTGGGATGCTGTAGGTGAGGCCCTAAAAAGACAAAAAAAAAAAAAAATCTGTCTTCAGAGTTCCCACTGTGGTGCAAAGGGATGGGCAGCATCTCTGCAGTGCCAGGACACAGGTTCAATCCCTGGCCCGGCACAGTGGGTTAAAGGATCTGGTATTTCTGCAGCTGTGGCATAGGTGGCAACTGAGGCTCAGAACTGATCCCTGGCCTGGGAATTCCATATTTCCTGGGGCAGCCAAAAAAGAAGAATAAAAAAAAATTCCGTCTTTGCTATGACACCTGGCCTTTGCAAACAGACATACATATTCTTAGCCCCTTGTTCTCAAGCTTCCACATTTCCTGTGCAAGTTTCCAGCCCTTCAGCACCCATGAGGCATACACTAGGCAATGAACAAATTTCTCTCTTTTTCCCTAATTGGACGTTAACTCTTCAGCCTTCATGGCCACTGATGACCAACGACAAACTCGCACATTCGGTACCTTCCAGTCATTTTTGGTTTCAAACTCCTTGTCTGAAGTGCAAATGCTCAGTCCAGCACCCTTCCTCTTTCTTTCTCCACCTCCCTAGGACATGCACTAAAAAATCATTTAGCTGAAATTCAAATTTAACCCAGTGTGCTGTATTTTTATTTTATTTTACTTTACTTTTATTTTAATTTAATTTAATTTTTATTTTATTTAATGGGTGCACCTGTGGTACGTAGAAGTTCCTGGGATTGAACCCATGCCACAGCAGTAACCAGAACCACAGCAGTGACAATGCCAGATCCTTAACCTACTGAGCTGCCAGGGAACTCCCCAAGCATGTTGAATTTTATCTGGCAACCCTACACAGATCCCAAGCTTATGTGACTGGCTCCGTGCAGGGCCTGGGCATCAGGCAGAGGGTCCAGTGCCTGCTGCTCAACCTAGAGCCTGTCTGCCTAGATTCAAATTTCACCTCTCTAACCTCACGTGACTTGGAATGATTCACGTGGCTGCCTCGCACCTGTTTGCTCATGGGTAAAATAGAGATGAAAATATACTTGATAGGATTTTTTGATGATTAGATGAAATAAATAAGTGTAATGCACTTAGAATAATGCCTGACATGGAGGGAACAGTCATGTGATAGTTCTTTGATGTGGGAGAGACTTGGGGAGCTGGCGGGCACCCAGAATATTTACTCCTCTCTGATCATCCATGCTATCTGTCAGGATGAAGATTTAGGCTTTTGTAGGGTCTTCAAAGAGCACTGAGCCAAACCAGATTCTGTAGGATGTTCAACTCACTTCCACGCTGTTGGAATAACTCCAGGGTTTATCCCCACAATAACACACCCACCCCATTAGGCACTGCTGTGACCCTGAATTTACTGAGTGCATGGAAATTCACCCCCGACCCCAAGCAGGATTTTCACAGGGAGAAGAGGAGTACAATCCTTTCGTTAGAGAATAAACAAGAGGACAGTAAAGGGAGCCGTGACTCTAATATAACACGTGGAAAAACAATCAACAATTTGGACGTGATGGCAAGTTGTCCATTGATCACTCAATGTTTGGAAACAGGAGCTGTTTGGCTGGGTGGGGGTGTGCAGAAGGAGGGCTTGCTTCCTAGGGAGGGAGGGCCGTGAGGGGGGCCATGAAGGGGACGAACATCCATTTGGAGAGGGATGCTGGGGTTGCAGGAGGGTGGTCCCCATATGTGTGTGTGGTTCACGAACAGCCTGGTGGAGCACGGGGGTGGGGGGGGGGTGCAGACGCGTAGAAGGCAGGGCTGGATCCAGGCATGGAAATCTTTGAGCATCTCAGTCATGACGTGCTTTCCCTTTTGTGATCATTCCTTTCAACATTGCAGCCCTCCCACCATTAAATCTGAACCAGTGCTGTCCGGTAGAAATCTAACATGAGGCAGCATGTGATGTGTCATTTTTACATGTGTTACATGTATCAAAATTACATGTGTGATTTTCAGTTTTCCAGAAGCCACAGCAAAAGGGGCATAGAAACAGATGAATTGAATTCTAATAATGCTTTCTCTTCTCCCATATTTCTAAATTCTTATCATTTCAACATGTAATCAATACAAAAATTATTGATGAGGATGTTCCCATTGTGGCTCAGCGGCTTAAGAATCTGACTAGTATCCATGAGGATGTGGGTTCAATCCCCGGCCTCACTCAGTGGGTTAAGGATCTGGTGTTGCTGTGAGCTGTGGTGTAGGTTGCAGACACGGTGTGGATCTGGCGTGGCTGTGGCTGTGGTGTAGGCTGGCAGGTGCAGCTCTGATGTGACCCCTAGCCTGGGAACTTCCATATGCTGCAGGCGCGACCATTAAAAAAAAATTATTGATGAGATGCTTTACTTTTTTTTTTTTTTGGTACTGAGTCTTTAATGCAGCCATGTGTATTTCATATTTATAACACATCTCAATTCAGATGGTGCTTAACCGGTACAAGGGGCTGATGGCCGCTATACTGGAGGGTCAAGAGCTAGATCGTCAGGCTGAAGCTGATGGCTCCAGGGAAGGACAGGCACCGAAAAAACCCCAGAGAGAACGCAGCCACATTTCTGATTTTTGAGACTTGGGTGAATCTACAGTTTTGAAAATCAGGACTGAAACTGAGCCAGAGAGCTGTTCCAGCTGGACAAAGCTCAGGGAAAGTGCCGGGAGATACAGGGGCAACCCCGCCCAGCACCACACATCTTCTGTTGAAGAAGAAATGAAAGTTTGACTTGCATGCGGGCAGGAATCAAGGAGCAGTTACTAGGTTTGGAGGCTGGTGAGAGCTCGGGAAGGTGTCTCCACACCTGCCTGGGTTCAGGGCCATGGCTCTATACAGGAAATAGACCACCAGAAACTTCCCAGCTCCCAGGGCGGGGTGATGCCTCACTTCCCCAGGCTCCAGCATCCTGTTGTTACAGGGGCCGCCGAGGGAGGGGCCCAGGCAAGCAGGGCGGAGGGTGGCCTCCTGGGTCTGCTTCCCAGCGGGTCCCTGGAAAGGGCACAGAAAGGGCCACCACCCACAGGACATGGCCAAGGAAGCTGTCACAAGCAGGGGTGGAACCTGAGGGTGTCTGCTCTCAGCCAGGAAATCCGGGGGACCCCCCAGCCTCAGGCGGGGGCTGCCACGCTCAGGCCTCCAGCTGGCACAGCACGAAAACCCAGGAGTTCAAAGAACTCTGTAGGACATTGTACCTGGAGGATATGTGCCATCAGACATTTGTCCGAACCCACAGAATGCACTATACTGAGAGGGAACCCTCATGTAAACCGTGGACCTGGGAGATAACGTGTTATGGGGGTTCTCCTGTCACAAACCCATTGCTCTGGTGGGGGATGTTGGCAATGGGTGAGGCTGTGTAGGTGGGGCCAGGGTATATAGAACACCTCTGCACTTTCTGCTGAGTTTTGCTGTGAACCTAAAACTACTCTAAAAAAATACATTTGACAGAATCCATTGTGACTCCGTGGGTTAAGAAGCCAACAAGTATCCATGAGCATGCAGGTTCGATCCTTTGCCTCACTCAGTGGCATTGCTGTGAACTATGGTGTAGGTCACAGATGCAGCTCAGATCCCACGTTGCTGTGGCTGTGGCATAGGTCAGCAGCTGCAGCTCCAATTCAACACCTGGGAGCCTGGGAGCTTCCATATGCCGCGGGTGCAGTCCTAAAGAAAACAAATAAAATAAAATAAAAAATGAAATCTACAAGGCGCACTAGAGGAGCCTGCATTTTTTACCTGCTACATCTGAGACGGCTGCTCTGCAGGAATCTTCCCCCACCCCAGAGCCCCTTACTGCTGGCCCTACCTGTGGACCCAGCCTCCCCCAGAAGCACCTGCTCCCCTGGAGTCTCCCTCATAGACCCTCTGACCGACCCAGCCAGGCTCCAGGTGGCAATAGGGTCTCACAACCAAATCTCAGGGTAACCCCCCTCCCTGCTGGGGAAACCACCTGACCCAAGTCTTGCTGTGTGGTTTGTGATGATATGATCCACAGCCATTCTGGTCCTTACTCGGGACCTTGATCATGGCACTAACTCCCTAGAACTGTTATTTTATTCACAGGTGGGTAAGGGGCTCAAAGCAAAGGAGAAAGGTGAAACCCCAGTGTCAAGTGCCTGGAATTAGTGGCTCTGGGAATAAGTAGGGCCTAGAAGTGGAATGCTGGTCACAGCTAGCCAGGAGCTGGGGAACACAGAGGAGCAGATCTCCAGGGATCAGGCCAGTTCCTTCTTTCCTGTAAGCCTGACTCTGTGTCTCAAGTCTAGATGTCTGAAATTTTCCCATTATTCATTCATTCCTTTAGCTATAATGTGCCTGTCATCCTACCTCTAGTTGCTGAAAACATAGTTAAGCTGGAAAAGGTGAAACTATCGGCACAGAAAACAAGTTGGCAGTTGCCAGGGGCTGAGGGTGTGAAATATGAAGGGTAAGGGGGAACATTTAAGCATGATGGGATTGTTCTATGTCTTGATTGTGGTGAGGCTACATGACTGCAAGCATTTGTCAAAAGTTGGAGAGCTAGGTACTAAAAAGGTGAAATTTACTGTATGTAACTTAAATTATTTTTAAAATGATGAGTATGGCTGCACAACTACAAAACCTCACAATCATGAAGGCATTAAGTCTATGTTGTAGAAGCCAGGGTAGTGGTTTCTTCTGGGAGTAGGGTTGCATGGCATTGACCGGGAAGAGAAACAGAAGAACCTTCTGGAATTCTGGAGGTGTTTTATCTCAGGATCTGGGTGGTGAGTCTATGCGTGTATGTCTATGTAACAACTCATTGAGCTGAACCTTCATACCAGTGTGGGTGTGTTCACAATAGAAAAGAGTTCCTGTCATGGCTCAGTGGTTAACGAATCTAAGGAACCAGGAGGTTGAGGGTTTGATCCCTGGCCTCGCTCAGTGGGTTAAGGATCCAGCATTGCCATGAGATGTGGTGTAGGTCGAAGATGCAGCTCGGATCTGGTGTTGCCATGGCTCTGGCATAGACCGGAGGCAACAGCTCCGATTAGACCCCTAGCCTGGGAACCTCCATATTCCAAGGGTATAGCCCTGAAAAGACAAAAAAAAAAAGAGAGAGAGAGAGAGAGAGAGAGAGAAAAGAAAAGTAAAAGGGACAATCATTTCCTCTAAAAAATAATTTTTAATTTAAAACATCTTCCCAAATCAGATATGTCTACTTTACTCCCTGTTTGGGAATGGTCTATCTCCTTTATCTGGGAAGAAAGAATCAAATGTACTTCAATCCAGCTTCCTGAAAATACCACCTATTGGATATTAAACGATCATAGACTGGAGTGATAGAATTTTTAACAACTGGCACAGGGTGTGTCAATTAGAAAACCATGGGCCCAGGAGTACAGACGCCTCCTGGAAACAGCCGTGCACTGTGTCAATGCAAACCAAACTGATTATCAGCCGTGCATGCAGCAGTTCCCAGCAGTTTCTATAGCCCCTTCCTGCCCAGTGGTGTAGACTGACTTTAAAAATTGAAGGGAATGAATAGCAAAAGCTCAGTTGTTGGTGCCACTCTACTGAATGTGCAATGCCCCCTGTGAATTTCCATCTGCTCACTTTAAAAAAAATTGTATTGAAGTATAGTTGATGTACCATGTTGTTTTAATTTCTGCTATATAGCAAAGTGACTCTATATAATTTTTCACATTCTTTTCCATTGTGGTTTATCATAGGATGTTGAATATAGTTTTCTGCGTAGTACAGTAAGACCTTGTTGTTTATCCACCCTATATATAATAGTTTGCATCTGCTAATACCAAGTTCCCAATTCTTCTCTCCCCTATCCACCTCTCCCTTGGCAACCACAAGTCTGTTCTCTATGTCTGTGAGTCTATTTCTGTTTTGTAGATACGTTGATTTGTGTCATATTTTAAATTCCACATATAAGTGATATCATATGGTATTTGTCTTTGTCTGGCTTACTTTACTTAGTATGGTCATCTCTAGATCAATTTATGTTGGTGCAAATGGCATGGTTTCATTCTTTTTCATGGCCGAGTAACATTGTATATATGCATTACATGTTCTTAATCCATTCATCTATTGATGGACATTTAGGTTGTTTCCATGTCTTGGCTATTGTCAACAGTGCTGCTATGAACATAGGGGTGCATTGTATCTTTTTGAATTGCATTTTTGTTTGGGTATATTCCCAGGAGTGGGGTTTCTGGATCATATGGCTACTCTATTTTTAGTTTTTTGAGGAATACCCATACTGTCTTCCATAGTGGCTGCACTGATTTACGTTCCCACCAAAGTGTAAGAGGGTTTTCTTTCTGTCTGCTCACTTTCTTTGGGTTCTCTTTGGAAACCTCTCCCATTCTCTCCTAAGGTTCCAAGCAGCATAGAAACAATTACATAGAAAAGAATGCTCTGATCCCATTGGCTGTCCTTGAAGGCATTCTTGGGCTGCTAGTGACATCTGAAACAACTCACTTCCTCTTATTCTGGTATAGACCCCAGGCTGCTCTTACTGCACCTGCCTGCCAGTGCCCAGATAGGATAAATGAGACCCTAAGAGTCTCTTCATGGGGGTGGGGAATACACCCAAATAGTCCATCCTAACAACACAACCCTGGACTTGAGCGGCTGGCTCACTCCTGTCGACACCTGGGTGTTTGTGTTCCAAGTGAATCACGCACAGCGCAGCTGCTCTGAGCCAAAGTGATTCAATTTTCCCATCATCTACAGACCCTGGAGTCTGCCCAAGCATGCAGGGTCAGAAGCACTGAAGCATGTGGTGCCTGGCCAAGTGGTAGCTTCACTCTCTGATGGCCACTTGCAGGGACCTGAGGCAGCAGCTGCCATCTGGCAGGATTAGGGGAAGACGGGCTGGGGAGAGAATCTGGAGAAATTAAAAAAAAAAAGAATTACCTTGTTGAAACCTTTGGTGACCAAATTGATTGCAAGCTCACGGCTGATCCCGGCTATCCAGGCGACATCTTTTTCTCCTATGGGTTCAGAGAGGAAGGCTCTCAGCCTGGGAGACATGTGGTCCATCTTCTGTAATAGCAATAGGAGGAAAAGGGTTAGGAGGTGACTGGACTTTGGGGAGCTCCCCGACCTCCTGGAGGTGCTGAGACCAAGAGATGGCAGGCTCCCTTCCACCACCCACCATTTACCGGGGACCTAAGTGGATGCCAGGTGCAATGCCCTGCTCTGAGGCTTTACCTAGCCCTCCCTACCTGTGTGGATTAAGAGATGAATAGAGGAGTTCCCGTCGTGGCGCAGTGGTTAACGAATCCGACTAGGAACCATGAGGTTGCGGGTTCGGTCCCTGGCCTCGCTCAGTGGGTTAAGGATCTGGCGTTGCTGTGAGCTGTGGTGTAGGTTGCAGACGCGGCTCGGATCCCGAGTTGCTGTGGCTCTGGCGTAGGCCAGCAGCTACAGCTCCGATTGGACCCCTAGCCTGGGAACCTCCATGTGCCATGGGAGCGGCCCAAAGAAATAGCAAAAAGACAAAAAAAAAAAAGAGATGAATAGAGATGGCCTCAATTGACTTCAATAAATCCCCACGAAAAGGGAGTGCTTAATGCTAGGGATTCTGATGGGTTCTTTTCCAACTTTCCCACTCTAAATGCTTAGAGAAACAGCTTGCTTCTCTTAGCTAATTAACACATCTTCTCTTTTATTTTTCATTAAAATTTTTTTTTTATTTTTGTCTTTTTATGGCCACACCCGTGGCACATGGAAGTTCCCAGGCTAAGGGTCCAATTGGAGCTGCAGCTGCTGGCCTGTGCTACAGCCATAGCAATGCCAGATCTGAGCCACATCTTCAACCTACACCACAGCTCATGGCAATGTTGGATCCTTAACTCACTGAGTGAAGCCAGGGATTGAACCCATGACCTCATGGATACTAGTCAGGTTCATTTCTGCTGAGCCACAACAGGAACTCCTCCATCTTCTCATTTAACCACCACCATTTTTTCTTATTTTTTGTTTTAGCCTTTAAATACATTCTATTATGGTTGGTTGTTTAGGTGCAAGGAACAGAAAACTCTTTAACTGGCTCAAATATTAAAGAAGACATTATGTAACTCAAAAGTCCCCAAGTAAAGGTGGCTATGGCACAATTGGTGTCACAGATCCATTTTTCTGCTTCTTTCAACTTTTCCTCCTTGGGTCAACTTTGAGTGGGGTTGGCACCCCTGATGGTGGTGAAATGGCTGCCCTCTCCAGTACTCAGATTCCCCCCAACAACTCGATCCCCAAAGCAGAATCAAAGAGAGAGTTCTGAGCAGAAACTCATCTGGTCTCGAAGGTCAGCTGCATGCCCAGTCCTGGATCTGGGAGTGGAGTTAGCTTTCTCTAAGCAAAATGAGCTGTGCGTTCAAATATGGTTGCCTGTGCAAAATCAGGATTATTCTCCAGCGAAGTGGGGGTGTGTGAAAGCAGGAACCACAATGTCCCACCATGACCCACCCCATTGATGAACTAATATCGGTACACACTCTTTCTCTTATATAATCATCAGAAATAATTGACGCACCCCTCCCCCAAAGGGTGAAGCCCTATGATTCATCCAGTTACTGGATTCAGATTCAAGTTCATGTTTTCTGGGAGATGCATCATACTCCCCACCATGTCTAAAGTCTGAAGTTCACCATCATCAACATAGCCAGCAGTGTCGGGAAAAACCAGGATATCCGCAATAAGAATTTCCAGAAAGGGAACTCCCCATTTGGAGAAGAGGATGGTAAATTCATTCAGTTGCCAAGGGTCACTAGTGCACACAATATTGAGGGAATATTGAGGATTCCTTGCTCTGGTGGTAAAGTCAGCTCCTCAGGCAGACAAGACGGCAGCCCCTAATTCCAGGCTTGGGTGGGTCTCCCCTGTTCACAGCCTTGGTAACATCCGAGTGGGCTTGGGGTCTATGCCTTCCAAGGAGAGTCGCTGTTTTACCCTGCTTCCTATGGGTATGAGCTCAGGGATTGCCCTGAGGAATAGGCAATCTCAGGCCACTGGTTTGCCACTTTCTTTGACATTTCGGCCCCCTCACTGGGTTTCTTCTGTTCAAGTCCGCAGGCTGGTGGTTGTAGGTCTGTCTGTATGCTTGATCTGGCAGCTGGCCCCTGTGCTTTGCCTGCTGCTCTGCTCCTCAGATTAGAGGCATCTTATTGCGTCTCTGAACTGGGGAGGTACCCCACATTTACTCCTTGGCTCCATTGTGTCCCAGCTGCATCTTCACAAGAGGGCAACTGTCCCCTTTATCAAGCTTGATTGACATCCTTAAGACAAGATGCTCAGGAGAGACTGGGACCTGGGGGCAATGTTGTTCTGGGGCCTCAGTCTTTTCTCTTGCAGTCACCTGACCTGTCACCTGTGTTCTAACTTCAGCCAAATAAATCAGCTTTTCCCACCCAGGAGGACTTGCTCAGACCACAGGCAGAAAGGCCCTCTCTTAGCAAAGCTGTATTTTCATCTCTCTCTGCCCTCCAACTGGCCATTCTTCCTCCTCACCATGAGGATCTAGGGGCCTCAACGAGGACAGGGAAGTAGCCAACGACTTGAATATTCCCTCTCAGATGTCTCTATACACATGAGGTCTGTGTCGCAGGGTAAAGCAGACCCACCATAACCAGCCGTTTCGCTACACGAGGGTCACCGTTCTCCTAGTTTAGGTAAAGAAATCCTCACTGCCCTTGCGTCGATGTCTCTTCTCAGTACGCGTTTGAGCTTTGCTCCTTGTCACATCCCCCTAGTTGGTGATGCAAGCCACAGAAAATCCAGTTCTAGCTGGCTTACACTGGAACTGTACTAGCATACAGTTTACTAGCATACGCCACCAAAAGTCCAGAGGTGGTCACATGTGGTTTGATCTAGGCTCCAGCTTGACTTCCTTGAGACGCTCTTGACTCCACCTCCCTTTTTCTATTGGCTCTGCCCCCAGCTCGACTCCTTCTTTCCTATTGGCTCCGCCCCCAGCTCGACTCCTTGGTGGAAATAATTGGTCAGCAGCAGGATCTGGCATCATTACTTTAAGCCACACCCCCCCCCCAAAGGAAAACACTGTTTCCCCCTTAGAAGCTGCGAATGTACGCCTTCTCTAGCCCAAATCATTATGTGTCAGCCTAAGATATTAACTACGGCCTGATACATGCATCTTCCCTCTGGTTTAGAGAGCAAGTTAGTGACCTGCAAACACAGAGCCTGCAGCGGTGCGGTGGGGCAATTACCTGGGGTAGAGTACCCCCATACAGGACAAGCTTGCTAGAGCAAGCCAGTGCCCACCATATATTCTCCAGTAGGTTGTGAGCCGCCCCCTTCTCCCACCTCTACCACCAGGGTCTCAGCTGCCTCTGAATGTCCTCAACTCCCCAGCCCAGCCTCAGCTTCCAGCCCTGCCCCAGCACTGGTAACACATGACATGAGTGACAGGAAGCATCCTTTGCTTTCAGAGGTCTCCCTTTCACAGCACTGGGCTCTCTGCCTGTCCCCAGGCTCCCAACTGTCCTCCAGACCTTTCTGTAAAGTCCAGCTCCCCTTAGAAGACTTCTTACCCCAGAAACACTTTCGAGAAAACTAAACGCTCCAAGAAGCGATGCATCTGAAGGTGCTGATTTTCGGAGTCCGGGGGCTCCTGAGGAAGGTAGTCCTCATGTATGGCTGATTCTAGGAAGGGGAGCACAAGGCAAGTCTGGGTGCCCCTGACTATGTGGGTCTCAAATCCACAGGTGGGTGAACTGCAAATAGATTATTACATGGAGGGCGCTGATTTGTCTTTAGCAGTGAAATATGAACATCGCTTTTTTTTTCTTTTAGGGCTGCACCTGTGGCATATGGAGGTTCCCAGGCTAGGAGTCAAATCGGAGCTGCAGCTGCCCGCCTACACCATAGCCACAGCAATGCCAGATCCGAGCCGCATATGTGACCTACACCACAGCTCACGGCAACGCCAGATTCTTAACCCACTGAGCAAGGCCAGGGATCTAACATGAATCCTTATGGATGCTAGTCAGATTCTTAATCCACTGAGCCGCAATGGGAACTCCAAACATCACTCTTCATCCATGAAACTATGGTACCCGGTGAATTCTGCAGCACCCACCACTTCAGGGAATGATCAATTCAGGGCCAGACGGTAAGGGATCAGGATTTCTGAAAGAAAAACGAGACCCAGAGTGTGCTGGCCAGGTCACCAACTTTGCTGAAGGAAAATTCCACTCACTATCCCCACTGGCCACCTGTTAAGTTAAATATCTCTGCCCATTCAAAGAATAAATGGAAAGTACAACATTGTTATCAATGCACCAGCAGCATCAAAGACAGACAGTGATTAGCAACAGCCTGAGTGTTTGCTTTTCTCACACACCTGATCTCACTTTGATCCTTGAGACCCTAGAGGAGAGGCAGCGATTTTTACCTTCCTCAGGACTCTCTGAGAAAAGGCCTCTGCATTCTGTATGTTGCCTTTGTCTGCAGCAGAGTTTCTCACCTGGGGACGAATTGTCCCCCACCCCCCCAAAAAAATTTAGCAATGTGTCTAGAGACACTGTCACAACTGGGGGATGGGGAGGGGGACATGGCTGCTGGCATCTGTGGGTAGAGGTCAGGGTCGCTGTTAAACATCTTATAACGCACAGCAGCCCTTTCACAGCATAGAATTATCCTGCCCCAAATGTTCATAGTGTCAGAATTGAGAAACCCTGGGCTACAAGTAACAGAAACCCCTGGTGCAGATGGTCTTAAACAAATACATTTTTTTTCTTTTTTGGTCTTTTTAGGGCTGCACCCTCGGCCTGTGGAGGTTCCCAGGCTAGGGGTCCAATCAGAGCTGTAGCTGCCAGCCTACACCACAGCCACAGCGATTTGGGATATAAGCCTCGTCTGTGACCCACACCACAGCTCACGGCAACGCCCGATCCTTAACCCACTGAGCAAGGCCAGGGATCGAACCTGCATCTTTATGAATGCTAGTCAGATTCGTTTCTGCTGAGCCACGATGGGAACTCCAACAAATACATTTCTAATTTCACATAACCAGAAAAATCCATGGTGAGGTGGACCCGGGATTTTGGCAGTTAGCGGCTCTTTTTCAAGGACCAGGCCAGCTGCCCCCCTACAGAATTTGCTCGAGTCCCATCTGACATGAGAATTTCCAAAGGAAGGAGGGGCCATTTCTGCTTGGGTGTCCCTAGAACCTCATCGGCAGAATTCCCCTTCCCTTCATTGGTCAGAGCCAGGCCGCACACCCAGCCCTAAACCAGTCACTGGCCAGGTGAGTGGGACCGCTTGGGGGTGTGGATGCTGTCCGCTCCCCGAGTTACATGGAGAACATTGGGTTCTCTAGTAAGGAAGGGGGTGGGGGCTGGGTAGGCGAATGACCTTGTCTGCTGCAGCATCCGAACCCTGGCCTACTATTCAGTCCGTTACAAATAGTGCTTCTCAAAGGCTCATTTCACATGCGGGGTCCTGTTGAAAAATGCAAATGCAGCAGGTCTGGGCTGGACCTGAGATGCTGCAGGTCTACCCGGTCCTTAGAAGATGCTGTTGCTGCTGGCAATCAGATCACTTTGAGTAGCAAGGCGTTATGTGATGCCCCTTATTCTTTTCACGCTATTTTATATTTAATCGTGGTAAAATAGACATAGCATCAAACTTACCATCTTAACCATTTTTAAGCATACAGTTCAGTAGTGCTGAGTATATTCTATTACGATCAATCTCCAGAAGACTCCTCATCTTGCAAGACTGAAACTTTAAAAACCCATTGAATAACAATTCATCTTCACACTCACTCCCGCCCTCAGTCTTGGTCACTACCATTCTGCTTCCGTCTCTGTGACTGTGACAGCTCTAGGTACCTCATGTAAGTGGAGTCATATAGAATTTGTCCTTTTGTGACTGGCTTCTTTCACTTCACATCCTTCAAGTTCAACCATGCTGCATCATGTGCTAGAATTTTCTTCCTTTTTAAGGAAGCTCATCTTGGACACATACATCACATCATGTTTATCCATCCATCCATTGATGGGCACTTGGATAGTTTCCACCTTTTTGTTAATATGAATAATGATGCTTTAAATATGGGTTGACAAGCATCTTTTCAAGATCCTGCTTGATCCTGCTTTGAGTTCTCTGGGGTATATCCCTAGAAGTGAGCTTGTTGGAGCATGGGGTAATTCTATGTCTAATCTTTTGGGGAACCACTATCCAGTCTCCCACAGTGGCTGCATCAATGCCATTTATTTCTCATCTTGGCAGCACATTGAACTCACATCGGCAGCACACATACTAAAATTGGAACGATACAGAAAAGATTAGCATGGCTCTTGCGCACGAATGACGTTCAAGCTCGAGAAGCATTCTGTATTTTTCAGACTTGTGGAGGAGGGAGGGAGTGGGTTGGATGGGGAATTTGGGGTTGGTAGATGCAAACTATTACATTTAGAATGGATAAGCAATAAGACCCTATTGTATACCACAGGGAACTATAGCCAATCTCCTGGGATACGACATGATAGAGATGATATGAGAAAAAGAATGTATATATACATATGCCTGGGTCACCTGGTCATACAGAAGAAATTGGCACAACATTATAAATCAACTTTATTTATTTATTTAGTCAGTCCTTTTAGGGCCGCACCTTTGGCATATGGAGGTTCCCAGGCTAGGGGTGTAACCGGAGCTGCAGCTGCCAGCCTACTCCAGAGCCATAGCAACGCAGGATCCTAGCCTCATCTTGGACCTACACCACAGCTCATGGCAATGCCAGATCCTTAACCCACTGAGCAATGCCAGGGATCAAACCCGCAACCTCATGGTTTCTAGTCGGATTTGTTTCTGCTGCGCCACAATGGGAACTCCTCAACTATACTTATTTAAATTAAAAAATTAAAAAGTCCAGCAGACTCATATTGGGAGATTTACAAATTACTGATGTTTGGTTTGATTTAATTAGCATGGCATGTACCCTGGACATTGGAATGTTTTTAAACAACCCAAGTGATTGCAACATGCTGCAAAAGTTTGAGAATCACTGCTTCCTTGTCACTTGCTTCTTTCTCACAAAATGATGAGCAGGTGTCCCAGCTAAGCGAGACTCAGTGGTGGGCTCTCTACTGTCTGTGTCGCCAGATTGCATAAGCTCACCAACTTGCAGGTAGTTGTCACCCCTCTGCTCCGACCACTGAGCACATTGTACCCTCATTAGCCATCAGAAGGAAGATTTAACTATGACCCTGACAGCTTTGAAGTCAGAGAACTTCAGAGCAGGCAGACCTCAATAATGCTCTATCCCCACCTCTTTTTAAAATTAAACGAAAAAAAGAGGGGGGAAATTTACTTCAAAGGAAGTTTTACCTGGAATCCCTTTATATAAAATAGATCAAAGCAGAATGACTCTGTTGACTTGGGAGTGAGGTGGGAACACCAACCCCTGCACACGGAGCCATCACGTGGTCCCTGGTGCTTTCCCCAAGGCCCCCTCTGATGGAGCCTAAACCTCTCACCTCACCCCTGAGAAAAAGGGAGCCCCAAGAATTTGTGGACCTGCTCAAGACCATGCCCCTAGCAAAGCACGGTGGGCTCTGCTTCCCAGAAGCGCATCCCCTTCCAAGTCAATGGGGATCCCAGTGGGCTTCGGGGTGGGGGGCTGCAGTAAGACTGGGTTAAGTGCTCAACAGCCATATGACAAAACTACCACAAATGCCTTAATTTGTGGCCAAGGACTCCTGTGTTACAGGGTGTTCTTTTAAATTCCTTTTTTTTCTCTTCTTTTGGGGGGCTGCACCTGCGGCATATGGAATTTCCTGGGCTAGGGGTTGAATAGGAGCTGCAGCTGCTGGCCTACCCCACAGCCACAGCAACACGGGATTCAAGCCACATCTGTGACCTCATGACAGCTCATGGCAATGCCAAATCCTTAACCCACTGATCAAGGCCAGGGAACAAACCTGCATCCTCATGGATACTAGTTGGATTCTTAATCTGCTGAGCCACGATGGCAACTCCCTCAATTCCTTCATTTTGAATCTCAAAGTACTATTTGAGGAGGGCACACTGGCAGGAAATGACCTCAATCAAGTCTGGTTTTAGATGCTAGAGAAGTCACCTGTTTAAACAAAGAATAAAAGAGTCAACGGAATTTAATCCTGATTCTCAAAGGAACCACCTTCTGGTTGCAAATGTTTGACATTACTTAAAGATCATTTAAAAAATCTGTATGAGGAGTTCCCATGGTGGCTCAGTGGAAATGAATCTGACTAGCATCTATGAGGATGCAGCTTCAATCCCTGGCCTCGTTCAGTGGGTTAAGGATCTGGCGTTGCCCTGAGCTGTGGTGTAGGTTGCAGATGTGGCTCCCATCTGGCATTGATGTGGCTGTGGCATAGGCCAGCAGCTACAGCTCTGACTTGACCCCTAGCCTGAAACCTCCATGTGCTGTGGGTATGGCCCTGAAAAAGAAAAACAAACCAACAAACAAAATCTGTACGATAGGTCTCTGTGAGAAGGTGGCCACAGACCTACCCTGTCAGAGCTCTAGGGTGGGGTCTGCTCTAAGGCCGTACATATGGCTCCGCAGGGCTTGGAGCAATCTTTCCAGTGAGGACAGTACACATGAATTCACAAGGTGGCATTGCTCTGGAATTCCCACTGTGATGCAGCGGGATCATTGGCATCTCTGCAGCGCTAGAACCCAGGTTCCATCCCTGGCCCAGCAGAGTGGGTTAAAGGATCTGGTGTTATCAAAGCTGTGGCATAGGTCACGACCATGGCTTGAATCTGATCCCTAGCCTGGGAACCCTATACGTCTCGGGGTGGCCGAAAAAAACCCTAAAACACAAAAGGTGACATTGCCCAATGACCATTAGCTGGAAGCAAAGTCATTATTATCTGAAAGCCACTCAAAAAGTGACCCCAATGAGGAAGACATTGATGTGACCAGTACCTGAATGTAGGTAGAACACTATTGTTTTCCTGAAATATAAATGGAAAAGTGATATATTTCTAAATAAAGTATTGGGTATTATATGTGACTTTCAACGTGTATAATGAAATTATGAAATCAAATGGAAAAGTAGACTATTTTATCTACCACCCTAAAAGTTTATGTATATTCAAACAGCCAAAAACCATTTTGAGCCAAGGAGGGGTTATCTTATTTTTGGGTTTATTTGCTATCTGGGCATCCATGGTATTGCCTTCCTCAGGCAACTGTGATGTTAGTACTTAAGACTTCATGTTTTGCCCTCAACCCTTTATTGGGGGTGGTAACAGGGGTACAGGGGGACAGCCTTTTGCTTATGTCTTATGCTTAAAATGTCCCACATGATAAACCTTTTGGAATTTAATGTGAAGAAAAGAGTATTCCTTTCAAAACTGGTGTATTTCTACCTTTGTGATTGAAAGGATTTGTAACCATCCTATTTTCCTTTTTACTTGGCCTACTAGGAAGCTTTGAGCTAAACATGATGACCATATAGAGAAACTAGCATGGATTAAAATCTCCTTCCCTGGGGATTTCCTGACTGTTAAGAATAAGTAGGAACAGTGTATACCTAATGGCAGAAAGAAAAAAGCATGTATATGTTATATGATGCCTTAAATATGTATTTAATAGCTCTGAGTCGGTTTTAGGGAATATCCTAAAATACATGGCAAATGGAAAAAAAAAAAAAACTCCTTCCCTTCATAGTTAACATGTTTGCTTCTCTTACTCAGTGCCTTCATTTTCTCTTTCTACCTTTACTTTAAAACTCAAATTCATGTGCGGAGACCCCATCATGGCTCAGCGGGTCAATAATCCGACTAGTATCCGTGAGGACGCAGATTCAATCTCTGGCCTCACTCAGTGGGTTAAGGATCTGGGGTTACCATGAGCTGCTGTGTAGGTCACAGATGCAGCTTGGATCCCGCCTTGCTGTGGCTGCGGTGTAGGCCGGCGGTTGTAGCTCTGATTCAACCCCTAGCCTGGGACCTTCCATATGCCATGGGTGAGGCTCTAAAAAGGAAAAAATAAAAATAAATAAAACTCAAATTCATATGTCAGAATCCTTTAGTAAAAGCCACCCAAAGCCTGAAAGTGATGGAGACTATAAATAGCAGATCTGTGGGAAAATTCAGAATCCATTCCCGTGTCTTCAAAATACTGCAGCACTGTAGCGCCAAGGGCAGGTGAGAGAATGAGGGGGAGACTGACCTCAGGATGGTTTCTGTGGAGCCCCTTGGCCTCCAGTGAGAGGGTGGATGGACATTTGCATTCAAATGCACTCAACTCAATCCTGAGGGATCTGGACCACTTCTCGCCCCGTCAGGATCCAAGGATGTGTTGATTGTCAAATACCACTCTTGGCTCCTGGCACCTCTGCCCCTCTCCTTCCAATGACAAGCTCTGGCCCCTCCCTCCCCAGTCTTTCCAGAAAAGTGGTGATGTTCCTATGACATTGAGGTCTGAATCTGAGGCACCTTTCCCCTTTAATCTGTTGAGGATCTGAGAGGACAGAGGATAACATTGTCTTTCCTTTTGGATAGAAGCTCATGGCCTCAAGACATAGGGCGCCATTTTGTACAGTCCGTTCAATCTTTGCTTTTCAGGCCACACCACAGTGGCCTGGGGCTTGCGTGGGACACCCCTCACCTTCTCAGGCCACGTTCTGGCACCTTTATAAATGCCTCTCTCTCTCTCTCTGTGAGGATTGCTCAGCTGGTGGGACCCAAACCTGCTGGGGACCATATTCGCCACCCCCAGGATGAGTCTGCCCAATCAGCAAGCCACACGGGAAAAGCAGATCTGAGAGGAGGCAGCCCTGGAAATGCAGACGAACCCAAGAAATGCCCAGGCTAGGGAGCCAGCCATAAGAGGGTGGGAATATCTGGCCCTTCACTTACTAGCTAGAAGATCTGAACCAAGGATGAGGACTCAACTTCCTCATCTGTAAAGTGGGGATAAAGATTGTGCCCAGTTGTTCAGATCAGATGAGGTAACTGAATGTCGATTTCCAGGGCACTGTCTGGAATAGAGCAGCATCACTAGGTAAGCTGATTCACCGGCGTTGTATTTAATCAGTCTTTCTCAGGCCTGCTGTCAAGCAGGTCTTGGTGGGTACAGGATCAAGGTGATTTCTGTGGCTTCTAAGCACCATTATCTTCTAGATCATGACCTTGCTGCATCCTTCACATGCCATGGAAAAGCCCTTTGGCATTCAGCCCTGTAAGCCACATCAGTTGTCTATCCCAGTTCAGTACCTGCTCCTTCTGCTTCTGGGACCATCACCTTTACGCCTCTTTAGGGACCACTCTTCCCCAAACCTCATCCTCTATCTTCCCAACACCCTGGCTCCAGGGGGCACCCAGATGCAGACCTGGGTGATAAACCTAGTGATCATTGTGGCTCAGCGGGTTATGAACCCGACTGGTATCCATGAGGACGCAGGTTCCATCCCTGGCCTCGCTCAGTGGGTTAAGGATCTGGCGTTGCCATGGCTGTGGTGTAGGTCGAAGATGCGGCTCAGATCTGGTGTTGCTGTGGCTATGGTGTCAGCCGGCAACTGTAGCTCTGATTCGAACCCTAGCCTGGGAACTTCCATATGCCACAGGGGCAGCCCTAAAAAAACAAAGAAACTAGCAAATCACTTTGGCTGCAACGATTGGTTCAGAAATGGGTACATTCCTTAGCTCAGGCCAGATCTGTGACTTTTGCTAGAATTAACTTGTAAAAAGGCCATCTTCTCTGCAAGGAGGACTTAGATAGAATGTGAGAGCAGAACTACTGTAATCATCTTTGCCATCACCTGTACCTGAGAGCCTGCCTGAGCAAAGCCAGCATGTAAGAAAGCCAGATCTGAGATAAGGAGAGAGACGGGCTCTGCAATCATCAGTTACCAGCCTGGATCTAGCCATGCCTGAAGGCATCTACCCCTAGAGTTTTCAAGTACGTCAAGCAATATTATCCACTTTTGTTTAATCAGTTGAATCAGATTGTGCTATTTGTAACAAAGAATCCTAACTAATACACCCCCCCAATGTTCATTCATTCACTCACTCTTTTTTTTCTTCACTGTTGGCCGCCCTGTGGCGTATGGAGTACCTGGGCCAGGGATCAGTTGTGATCTAAGCTATATCTGCAGCAACACTGGAACACTTAACCCGCTGTTCCATGCCAAGGATTGAACCTGCATCTGGTACTCCCAAGATGCTGCAGATCCCACTGTGCCACAGCGGGAGCTCTCACTCACTCATTCAACAAGTATTTGTGGCACACCTACTATGTGCCAAGTACTATGCTGGGCACAACAGCATCTTCATTCTGCCCAGAAACCTGGGGCAGGATCAGTCCAACAGCCTTAGGCATCAAGAATGGAAAAATCAATGTTCAATGACCCTTAACGCTTATCATTCATTTAAAAATAAAGGTAAGGAGTTACCGTCATGGCTCAGAGGAAATGAATCTGACTAGGAACCATGAAGTTTCGGGTTTGACCCCTGGCCCTGCTCAGTGGGTTAAGGATCTGGCATTGCCATGAGCTGTGGTGTGGGTCACAGACGTGACTTGGATCTGGTGTTGCTGTGGCTGTGGTGTAGGCTTATTTCAGTTAACTCAATGTCCTTATGTTTCCTCCATATTGCATTATGTGTTAGAATTTTCAGGCTAGCATTCCATCATGTGCAGAGACCCCATTTAATCATCATTCACCCATTACTGGGCATTTAGGTTGCTTCCACCTTTTAGCTATTGTAGATAATTCTGCTATGAACATGGGTGTCTTGTAACAGATATATTATTTTAACTTTTTTTTTTGTCTTTTGAAGCCCACACCCGCAGCATATGGAGGTTCCCAGGCTAGGAGTCGAATCAGAGGTGTAGCTGCCGGCCTACACCATAGCCGCAGCAACTCGGGATCCGAGCAGAGTCTACGAACTACACCACAGCTCACAGCAACGCCGGATCCTTACCCAGTAAGCGAGGACAGGGATCAAACCCGCATCCTCATGGATACTAGTCGGGTTCACTAACCACTGAGCCACGATGGGAACTCCTTTCTTTCTTTCTTTTTTTTTTTTTTTAAACTTCTTGATTTACACCCCCTTATGGGTTGAGCTTTTGGATTCCTCTGCTCTGCCATTATAGCCTCAGAGAGAAGGGCAAAGTGATATTGTCTTAGGAAGGAAAAGGAGCTTCCTCAGAAGAATTGTCTACCTCTTCTGCCTCACAGATTCTTGAAAGAAGGGGAGTGCTCACCCATTATCCACAAAAAGAACAGGATGTTTGGGAAGCAGGGGCCTCCCTCTTGGGGACAAAAATCCTGAAGTGGGCAGATACATTAGATTCCTGAGGGAAAAGTGGCTGGCTGGGCCACAGGAATGATGCCTGAGACCCAGGGGCCTGCAGCGCTGAGCTTTCTGGGCGATGATGAGAATGGGCCCCTTCCAAGGTGTTTGGGGCAGTGGGGGCAGCAGCTGTGAATAATTACACATATGAACCTGAGCACCAGGCAGAAGATGCTTTGAGGGCTGAAGGGCAAGCTGAAGCCAGGAATCAGAATGAAGAGGTCCCTGGAATGGGGACCTTCCCACAAGGTCAAATGATCACCAAGCCACAGACTCTAGCACCGGCTGCCAAAATATCCCAAAAGACCAGAGGGGCTTGTCACCCTGCAGACCAAAGCAGCCACTACCACAGGGATCAGGCTATCATCCTGCAGATGCCATGAGTACTCTGACCCCATCCCCCCACTGCCATAAAGACATGTAAGCATCGCATGCCCCAGCCCCACACCCACAGAACTTGTTAAGGAGGCTGGGAAGGGGGAGTATGGTCGCTAAGAAGACTACCTCCCCCAAAGAGGCCCTTTAAAGCTGCCCGGATAGCTAGCTGACTGCTCACACTGAAGCAACACAGTGTGAAAGTAAAGAGAGGGTGTGCTTGGTGCCATGCCCAGATCCCCTGGACCAGCCAGGGCTCCCATCTCCCAGCTGCTAAAAGTGCAACCACCAGCATTTGCAGCGCTGGCTCTCCCAGGAGCCCTGACTCTGCCCTGGAAGCAGCCTCACCTGGGGATGCCTGGAGGCAGAGGGCGGCAATGACCCCTGACACTGAGTATGAAAGCCAGGTCTCCCTGTCTCCAGGTGGAACCAGATCGCTGGCACCATTCCTGCTCTTGTGCTCAGGCGAGATCAGGTGATAGCGGCTCCAGCCTTCCTCACTCCTCCCCCTCTGGCTTTCCCCCCCCCACTCCCCTCCCTGAGCCACGTGCACCTGCATCCTGGTCTCAGGTCTGCTTCCCAGAACTGACCAACTAGCCTATGTTTGCCTGGACCCCACTGCATAAGGACAAAGAAGTGCATTTTCTATGGGTGTCTAGGTGCAGCGCTAGTGCATATGTGAGCATGTCTTTAAAGTAACAGTGACACCGTCGAAGAGCTTACGGGTCCTGGGATGAGGCTCCGGAGATGCAATCAGGAGGCAAGTGACCCTTCTCTGCTCTCCTTGGCCCAAAGGGCTGACTGGGTGTTTGCTGGGCCCCAGAAAGTTTGTTCTCCCAGACTAGGGGGGCCAACTTTAAGAAATAAAAATACAAGATGCCCAGTTCAATGTGAATTCAAATAACTTCTCCGTATGACCCAAGTATTTCATAAGACATACTGATTCTAGAGAAGTTATTTGTAGTTTATCTGAAATCCAGATTCTCCCGGGCAGCCCGCCTTTTCCCGGCCACCCTTCTCCCACACCTCTGACTCAGCAGAAGGCCCGATATCCACCCACATTCTGGACCCTGGGCTGCCCTGGATGCTGCCCAGTCAGAAATCCTTCCTCTTGGGATGTCCCTCCTGGCTTGGCCTCTTTCAGGCCCGCCTCTCTGGATCTGAAAGCCACAGGCCCAAGCGCTAGGGGGGAAGGAGCCTGATAACACATGCTGGGGAGATAACTGTGGTTGTTGGCCAACCCATCCCTTGGAGGCAAATGCTAGTTTGCCTGTCAGCGCATCCTGCTGAGAGATCTTCAGCCAGCCAGGCTCACCCTGGGATGGACCAGAAGACAGACTGTGGGCAAGTGGGAGAAACAGAACCTGGGCCTCTCATTTGCTGGGCACCCGCCACCTGCCGCCTCTCCGTGGCTGTCACCCCGCTTCATCCTCAGGGTTGACTTGGCCACACTGGAGAATTGTTGCCATTTTGAGCGAGGGGGAAACTGAGGCCCAGAGAGGGAAAGAGGGTCACGTAGCAAGTAAAGGGCCGGGGTGGGATGGAAGCCGAGGGCTGCTTGGCTCCCAAGCCCACGCTCTTTCCTCTACAGGATTGGAATTCGTGGAATCGGAACAATTTTCTGCAGAGGCCATCCGTGCCCCGCCCACACCCCCTCAGGGCTCCCAGTTTCCACTACAAGGTCCTGCAGTCCCAGGATTGCCCCGGGGCGGTGGCCTGCTCTGAACCTGGCGCCCCTTCCCTTCCTGGCCTCACATCCTCACTCTCCCACTTATGGGACCTGGGTCCCCTCCCAAATCACTTCTTGTACTTTGATCGGATTCTTGGGGTCGACAACTGGGGAATCCAGCCCAGTCAGAGAGCACTGAGGGCTGGTCTGGCTCCCAGGCCCCATGGGAAGCTCTTTGCATGTATTATCTCATTTTGACCTACCGGTCAGGCCCAGGAGGTTCTGTGATGTCCCCGCTTTACAGTTAAGACTCATTAACTGGCCTGGGGCACCACCAGGTCTCAAACCCGGGTGTTCTCAGACTTATATCTGGTTCCCAAACATTGAGTCATCAAGAAAGGCTTCTGCTGAATTTCTGGACAATCATTTTCTCTCCCATCAGCTCTGGACAGGATTTCTCTGCTCAAGTGAGGTCTGCAGCCATTGGCCATCAGCCAGCAAGGGGGCATCTTGTACAGGTGGAAATGCCCAGTTGTGCCACGTTTTAAGCATTGTATTTATTCCACTCGCAGAAAGGTGAGGCCCATATGTATGTGTCTTCTACTTGTTCTTTGGCAAGATGCCATGATTCTAGTCCAAGTTCAACTTTCCTTTATCCCTTTGGCTTTCACGTGTGTGCACCTGCCCTGTCTGCTGGTCCTCAGCATAGCAGTTCCAGTACCTTCTAAGGACCCCTCCAGTTCTATGTGTCTCTGGTCACAAGGGTGGGCATCCATCTCGGCATCTGTGAGTCCCAGTTCAGAAATCGGCTCAAAATGACTTGCCCAGTCTCCCCAAATGCAAAGTCCTGCTTAAGACTCAGAATCTTGAAGTTCCCGTGGTGGCTCAGCAGGTTAAGAATCTGACTAGTATCCACGAGGATTCAGGTTCGATCCCTGGCCTTGCTCAGTGGGTTAAGGATCTGGCATTGCTGTGAGCTGCCATGTAGGTCACAGAGGTGGCTTGGATCCTGCATTTCTGGGGCTGTGGCATAGGCTGGTAGCTCTAGCTCCAATTTGACCCCTAGCCTGGCAACTTCTTACATATGCCACACATTCGTCCCTAAAAAGCAAAACAAACAAACAAACAAAACAAAAAAGCCTCAGAGTCTTTCTGGCTCTGCTTACGAAAAGAGGTCTCAGCCAGGGTCCTGTTCTCTTTCTGATTTGTCCCCATCCAAAGCCAGGTTCCATAAAGACAGGATTCACTGAAGATGGCCATTTGTTTCATTCATTGGATTATCATCTGAGCAGAACATGAACTGTGCATTTCACAGAGAAGACACTTGCGGAGACTATAGGGAGTTTCAGTAATTCCTGGAGATCTTTCGTAGCCATCGCAAGATAAACCTGCCCATTTGTAAACACACTCCTGGACACAGAGCATACCCACATTTTATGGGGAAGAGATTCTGCATTCCTGGCCTGGGCAAGGCTGTGTTCTGCACCTACTATGCGCCAGCCTCCACCCTGGATTGTCAGAGAAGAGGTTAAGCTGGAAGGGATCTCAATTTCAACGACCTTTTCGAAACCAGACAACATTTTGAGCATCCCTTCAAAGTTCATGTTAGAGGTTACACATGCAAAAGCCAGAGGAGCCAGACAAGTGAGAAAAAGATAAATCAGTGAGGAAGATGCTGAGTGCAAAGGGGCCCTTGACATCCATCCAGGAGAGTACAGAATGGTGTAGCTTCTGCTGCCTAGGGTCCCATACCCCAGCTAAAGCAAGTAGCTCCTCTCAGGAGTGTGGGTCCCAGGTGGCCAGATCTTGTGAATTATTTCAAGAGAACCCCAAATTTTGATGTTTATGGACAAGTTCCCAATTTTTGAGGGGGCCACACCTGCAGCATATGGAAGTTTCCAGGCCAGGAATTGAATCTAAGCTGCAGCTGAGACCTATACCACAGCTGTGGCAACACCAAATCCTTAACCCACTGCACCAGGCCAGGGATCAAACACACACCTCAGCAGTGACAAGCTGCCGCAGAGACAATGCTGGATCCTTAACCCACTGTACCACAGCAGGAACTCCACAAGTTCCTAATTTTTAAATGTTAGGCAATAATTCAAATACCTATGACACAATGTGGACTCAACAAAACCAGGCCACATCAACAGTTCGCCTCTCTTACTATAGACATTCCTTCCAGAGAAAAATGTCCCATTTGCACATATAAATAAAATTTGATGTCAGTTTTTTGGGGGGGCTTATGCACCAGCGCCCCAGATTAGGAATCTCTCTGCTGCCAAAGTTTCAACTCTTATGAGAATGGTTCCCATATTCAACCTTGGATGTGGTTTCCTGGGGATGGGGTCCAACCTTCCCTATGAGGTGTAGCTACAATTGGGTAGCCACCATGTCTGCCTCTACTCCCATCTTCCTGCTCAGTGGCCAGACACTGCCAGCATCTTCCCTCTAATACTTGCTGGGACTTGCATCACCAAAGCATCCGTGGGTGAGGGCTTGGTTTGCAGTGCCTGCAAACCTGGCCTAAAAAGACCAGGCATGGTCCCCAGCCCCTTCCCTCTGGGCAGCCTTGAGTGCTGACAGCAGATGACCACCTAGCTATGCTTGGCACTGGCTCTGCTCTAAGGGGTCAGGTACACCCCCCCCCCACTCTACTCATGACATCTGCGTCTCTGCCTGGCCTTTGGATAGAGTCACCTTGAAGTGACCAAAGAGACATATATGCCACTCCTCCTAAATAGACAAAGACTGAGAAGAGTCCTTTGCGAGTCTCTGGGCTCCGAGCCATCACCGTCTGCTTGTGAACGCTGCTTCTCTCTGAGTGGCAGAGCAGGGACAGGAAGGAGTCACACTGGGGCATTGGCTGGACAGAGTCTGATCTTGGCTTTGCCCCTCACCAGACAGGAAGCCAGTCCCGATCCCACCGCTCCATTCCCGTCACCTTTTCAGGGGCCCTTGCTACGGAAGGGCCAGGTGCATAACTACTTCACAGGCGTTATATCTCATTTAATTCTCCTAAAAAAGCTGAGAGGCAGGAACTCATTTTAGCTCCACTTAACAGATGGAGAAACTGAGGCTTAAAGTGTTTCATAACATATCCAAGATCGTGTATTTGGCAAAGAGGAGCGCTGGGATCTTTTGCGTGTGGCTAATACCAGCTAACTGATGGTCACTTTCCCTCTAAATGTGGGTCTTTGAGTGGCTTAGAAGGGCCCAGACTAGGTCCTCAAAAATGACATTGTTAAAGCCATCCCCACGCGTCAGCACACCGTGGCCCTGACGCACAAGCTCTGTCTGGATCTAAAGGGCACACTTGGTTCCAGGAACATGATCTTCCTTTTGGCCCCTCTGCCTGGCATACTAGGCACCTCTGGCCAGGCTTAGAACCTCTTCAGTCTCGCGACACTGTCATCCCGCTGATCGGGTGGCCATGGTTTCCTAAGTGGAGACCCACATGCTCCCTGTGCTTTCCATTGTTCCTTCAGCTCTGTGAGGGCAGGTCCTGGGCAGGAGGACCTGCAGCCCCTCTCAGAGCCTTAGTGCAGGGAAGTCTGAGAAAAAAGAGAACAAACACCCTCCAGAGGAAGGAAAACAACCAGGGCCAGGGGACAGGGCCGCCCTGCAGGACCAGGTGATGCTTCTATGCTGGGTCAGGTAGATAGGCGACCGTAGCAGCAGTTGGAGATAAGCCCAAGAGACGAACTAGTTGCATAACCTTGGCCAAGTCACTTGCCCTTTCTTTGCCTCAAAGGCTTCATCTATTAGATGGAGTAGAATGGAATTAGGTTAATAATTTCCCAAAGTGCCCCAACAGAACAATAGCCTCTAATCTTCCCTATTCTTGGAGAGTCACAGTGTACACCAGCTTATTCAAGGCCCTGACAAGTCCTGCACGTCACAGGAACTGCGGACATGTCCTAACCCACTGTATCCTAACCTTCCTGGACCACACAGCTTTTTAAGTAACGTCAATTAACATCCTTCAGACCAGCGTTCCATGGAACATGCCTTGGCTAATTTTCAAATCTCTTCTGGTGCTAAAGTTCTTTAGCTCAACAGCCCCTCTGTGTCTATGCTGGGAGAGAGGAGGCCTGGGGAGGCCCCTGGAATCAATAAGTCCCCCGCCCTCGGCTTCCCCATTCGTCACAGAACATCTGTCTTGTGACCAATGGTGGCAAGTTCTTGGCTCCCCAACAGCTCTCTCTCTTTTCCAGTTTCCCATGGAGAATTCCATTTTTTCTGCCCTCGTTCCATGTGGCCTGGGTAGAACTGGCCTCACTACCTGGCTCCAAGAGCATACACAGAACCCAGGCCTGGCTGTGAGTAATATATCCTCCTGGCCGCAGCATTGCTTCATTGTGGGCATGGGACCCCAGCGAGGTCAATCAGAGAGAACTCTGGCACTTTTGTTGGAAAGATTAGGAAAGAAACCCTGTCTTCTTTTTGCTGTGGCTGCAAAGCAGGGAGGCATCTCTTCCTACTTTGGGAGAGTCTGCCAGAGAGATTCCCAGGAGAAGGCAGAGCTGAAAATGGTAACAAATACTTTTTTGAGATCCCTGATGGCCTGGATCCAGCCATTCCTGAAGCCTATGCTCCTATCAATCTTTTTCCCTTAAACTAGTTTGAGTTTGGGTCTAATCCTGTAACTGTAATCCCCACCAGTTATACCAGGAGCATGGGAAGCATCAATTGCTAAATGAGAGGAGGAAGGGGCTATAGATCTTGGCAAAGTGCATGGAAAATGTTCAGGAGGTGGAGTGGGATGTTCCCCGTGACATGGTGTGGGCATAGCCCTGGTGCCAAGGAGAAGGGACTGATCACATAGATCCCAGCAAGACTGTTCAAGGCTTAAACAGTAGAGGGATGTACCAGTGGTGGTACTTGGGGCTCTGTGAGGTCAAACCTATACAGCCCTGATGGGCTGGCTGTGCTCTGAGAGAATCTTGCTGCTCCACATGTGGGCACAACCCACAGGCTTGGCATCTCCTGGGAGCTCGTTGGGGAGGCAGGGTCTCAGGCCACATCCCAGACCTACTGGATCAGGATCTGCTTTTTTTTCCCTTTTGGCTACACCCGCAGCATGCAGAAGTTCCCGGGCCAGGAATCGAACCCATGCTGTAGCAGTGACCTGAGTCACAGCAGTGACAATGCCAGATCCTTAACAGGCCACCAGAGAACTCCAGGGAACGCCAGACACTGCATTTTAACAGACCCTAGGTGATCCATTTCACATTCCAGCACCATGTGGAGTTCCTTGTAGTGATTCTGGCAGCAAGCAAGGGTGGCAACCACTACCAGCTTGTCTCCCCCTGTGTGATCTGCAGCCTTGCCCATCAGTACTGGACAATTTACTCCCCCCCTTTTGTCTAGGTTTCCCCATACTTGCTTGGGCCAACAGAATGTACTAGAAGGAACACTACCCATGCTATACTTGGCCTTCAAGTGGCCTGGCATCCCTGCTTCTCTCACAGAAGCCAGTTGCCATATCAAAGTCTGACTCCAGGCTAACCTCCTGGAGGTGCCGCCCCTAGGATCTGTGAGTTCCAGACCAGTGAGAGAGGCCTTCTGAGACCTTCTCGTTCAGCCCAGCCCCCAGCTGAGTGCAGCTGAGTAAGTGCCCCTCACTGGAGCTGAGCCCTGGCCAAATTTCTGACCCATAGAATCAGAAGAAATAACTGATTATTGCTGTTTTAAGATGCCAAGTTTTGGGGTCACTTTGTTATGCAATGAAAGATTACCCTAGGCAGTGACTGTCTTTCGGAGGCAGTGACTGTCTTTCGGATTCACTGAAGGAGGCAGCTGAGGAATGGGCACTAGGCCATCTGCAGAGTGTTCACTAGCTCTAGACACTGTGCTGAGCACTTTCCACCTACCAGGTGCACTTCCAAATGCTGTTCCAGGCATTGGGGGCTGCAGGGGCGGGGTGGGGGAGTGGTGGTGAGCATAGATAGAACCCTTGCTCTTGCAGAACAGACACCCCTGTCCAGGGAGACAGCAATAGACAGGAAAACACACACACAACACACACACACACACACACACACACACACACACGAAGCAATGGCTTGGGTGTTTGTGTCCCCCCCCCCCAAAATTCACACACTGACATCCTAACCCCCACCCCCTAGGGTGATGGTATTAGGAGGTGGGGCCTCTGAGTGGTGATTAGGTCATTAGGTGGTTAGGATGGAGCCTTTCTGAATGGGATTAGTGCCCTTATCAAGGGATCCAGAGAGCTCTCTCTCTCTTTCCACCACATGAGGATCAGGGAGCAAGTGGCTATCTGCAATTGCACAGCAGATCCTCCTGAGAACCAGACCCTGCCAGCACCCCGGTCTCAGACTTCCACCCTCCAGAACTGGGAGATGCATTTCTGTTGTTTATAAGCCACCTAATTGATGGTGTTTTGTTATAACTGGACTAAGACAGGAGATGATTTCAGAGGAATAAGGAGCATTGGTAGTGGGGGTGGGGACAACATGAGACAACATAGGAAGACAATCTCCCAGGAGACACACTTGATCTGACGTCCTGACGTTGAACCAGAGGAAAGACGGTGTGGCAGGGGAACAGGGGGACATGCATGGCCTGCTTGAGGTGCAGGCAGCTGCTCTGGGAGGAGAATGCAGAGGGAGAGGGCAGTGGGGTGGGGATAAGATCAAGAGATGACGTCACAGAAATTGGCAGGGCTACTGCTGCACCATCCAGGTTGACGGCCCCTGGCCACACAAGGCTATTTTGCATTGAACTTAAACTTACGTTACGACTAAGTACAACTGGAAATCCAATTCCTCAGTCCCACAAGCCCCATTGCAAGCACTCGTCAGCCACATATGGCTTGTAGCTATCACATGAGACAGCGCAGATGAGAACATTTCCATCAATGTACAAATCGGCCAGCCCTGTCTATAGGACAAATCCGAAGTAAGCCAGGGTTCGAGGTCAGACCCTGTGCTCTTGGGCTTGAGACTTCATTACATCCTTGGAGGCTCTGGTTTTCCCCAGGATTAAGTGAGGCTCTTCCAGCCCAAGAATGGGTCCCTACTACCCACGGTGGGATGTCAATTCCACAGTCAGCTGAGCCAAGGTCTTACCCAGGGGGTGTTTGAGGCCTCATCCATGGCAACTGGCAGCAAAGAGGCTGTTTAGCTGACTTCTTTGCAACCTCGTTTTAGCTGCCAATTTGGGGCTCCCTGATGTGAAAAAAAGAACAGAGCGTGGCTACTATTTCAGGGCAAGTCGCAGAAGGGAAATTGCTACAATTAGCTGAAGCTGATTTCGATTAGCATATTTTTTTCCTTGGCACATAACATCTGTTGGTGTGGAAACAGTCGCGCCATCAGGTCCTGTCAGAGCAAGAGGAATGGGCAGTGAACCAGGCGGGTCCATAGGAAAGCCTGATGCCAGCCAGGCCAAAGTCGAGGATGAGCTAGGACAGCCCAGGAGGAATGGGCAGTTCACAAGCAGTTTGCTCTTGGGAAGGGTTACAGAGGCGGGGGCTTTCTTGCCCAGGCTGGGTGGCAGCTGGTGGATGAGCACAGCTGCCTTGGTGTTAGCGGGACCCGTGTTGTTTTTTCGTGTTTGGGACATCTCCGGAAGTTCGCTAGCCTCTGGGGCAGTTATCCAACTGTCCTTACCTGAGAAACAGGGACAATGACACTCACCTGGTGGGTTAAGGGAGGGTTACCTGAAATAATTTCTGTGTACACACTTGGCATACAGTAAGTGCTCAGTCAGTGCTGCCCAAGTCATAATTTTATGGGGAAGAGTCTTAGGAGAGGAGGAGGGGTGGGCTAAGGGATGTTTGATTCGTATTTAGGCTGATTCCAACCTGGGTGCTGTCACTCCTTCATTCATTCAACAAACATTTATTCTGCAAATTGGCAGTGGCCGTGGACCACCCCCTTCAGCAGCCTAGCCTCCTGTTTCCTTCCTGCCCAGCAGGTCCATGGAGCTGAGCTCTGAATGGTTCCTTCAAGCTCTCCCCACCTAACAAAGTTCACAGCTGCCCTGGGAGGCCTGACCCAGTTGGACTCAAACCCGGAAAACTGCCAAGATGTCGAGACCCAGATCCTGCAATCTGGGATCTGGATCGGCCTTTAAAGGTCTTTTGGTCCAGCTCCTGACTGAGCACAAGGATCCCGTCCCAGCCCTGTGAGCGGAAGGCCCCGGCTGGCCCCGACGCTGCCAAAGGCTCATTCTATTTTCAGAGTGCTCTCATGTTGGAAAGCTCGTCTGTATACGGAGTATATATAAATTCTAGGTTAATGTCCCTCTTAAAACGCAGCACCCAGCGCAAAGCACAGTCCTCGGTTTCTGTGTCCCACTTCACCTTCCTCGTGGCAGGAATGAGGAGCAATCACATAGGTAGTGGGTCCGACATACAGTAGGCGCTTCATGAGTTTTTATTTTCTCTCCAAATGAGGGCTGGCGCAGTGGAGGCCCATGGCCACTCTAGCTCTCACTTCTAGACCTTTCTCTTTGAGTGGGGCTGGGGTGGAGTTAGTGTTCTCAGCAGACTGGGTGGCCACCAATGTCAGGGACTCCGGTGGGAGAGGTCAAGGTCAGACTCAGCCATCCCAAGAAGAGAGAGCAGGGATGGCAAAGCCTTGGGGGTAGGGGGTGGGGGGTGGAGAGAGATTTCTCCAGGCACACTCCTTGCCCATTGCCTGACACGCTCAGGTAGAGACAGCCAGGGGCTGCTCAAAACCACAGGCTCCAGAACTGCCCAGCCCCACGAGTGAGGTGTGCTGCAGCCGTGGGGGCCTGCAGGGGCTCAGGTATGGGGGAGGGGAGAGGGCAAGTGGCCGGTCTGGATGCATGAAGCTGGCAGACAGACGGGCTCTGGGTGTGAGTGAGGAGGCCAGGCGGGGAGGCTAGCTCTGCCTCCTGGTGCCCCTGTGCCAGTCCCCACTCTTGGCTGCAGACCACCCTTAGCCAACTGCTGGTGGCCCAGCTGAGGGGAGCCAGTGTCCCCTTGGAAAGGGGGCTTTGGTTCCTGCCCCCCTGCTCCCTTCTTCCATGCTGCCTACTCTTCTGGTGTCTAATCCAGCCACCCACACCCCATCACCATCTCAAATCTCTTTCACTGTCCCAGAAGGGGAGGAAAAAATTGGGCCCTGGGCAGTTGGATGTAAAAGCCACCAGAGAAGCAACATGTATGGAGAGGAATGCCTTCCTGCACACATGTCTCCGGGGGTTGGGGTGGGGGGTGCTTTCCACATCCCTCATCCGACCCAGGCTACCCCTGCTTACCAGGCTGTGAGGTGCATCCTGGACCCCAAGGCTGCCTAGGATCTCCCATGGCTGGGCCTGGGGGTGGGGGAGGGGAGGATGCCCTAGGGGATCTGCCATCTGAGAGGCTGGCCTCCCTGCCCCTGGGCCTCTATCAGCACACAAATGACCTTTGCCCAGGGAGCTGCGGCAGGTGGCAAAGCAGGCCTTGGAGGTGATTAGACTATCACTTCCTGCAGCAGGCGGCCTCGCCAGCAGAGGTTGGAAAAGGGCTGTCTGTGAGGGGCGAGCCAGCTTCCCCAGAAAGGGCTGGTCCTGGGACCATCCTGGGCCCCAGATTGGATGATGCTGTTATGAGTCTGAGACCCCAAGGTCAAGGCCAGCCCGCCATCGGCTGCCTTGGTGCCTGCGGCCCTCAGGAAGTGAGTACTCACCAAGAGTGATGAGAAGGTCAGCCGGGAAGGTCACTTTGTCTCAGTTGCCTGTCCCCGTTGGTCACTGCAGGCCAGGACAAGGGGCTCAGTTTATATCCTAGACCCAGGGGCAAGTCAGCCCCAAGATCCTGAATGGACTGCATTGTGATGTCACACCCCTGGGGCGGCCCCCACAAGGCCTACTGTCCCTGTTGGTGTCAGGGGACCGTCCCCCACAACAAATTGAACCCACCTGGGTGCTGTTTTGAACCCACCTGGGTGCTATTTTGAGCAATGAGAGTGTCGGCCCTGCAAGCCTGGGAGTGGCTTTGAAACACCCTCATGTCACATGTTCCCACCCCCCAGACCTGGCTGGGGTCAACCCAGTTAAACCACACTCAGCGTTTGTACAGGTTTCCCACATAAATTGACTTCAACAGGTACTCCCAACCCCCACCCACTCCCTTTGCACATTTTCTGTGGTCGATTTAAACGTCCAGGGCTGACTCCTGATTTTTCCCCTATTGCCCACCTGGTGTGTTCAGAGGGCGGCAGAAGAATTTAAATATTAGCTCAGGAAAACAAACAGGAGCATAAATATCCCCCACCCGCTCTCTGTCTCTTTCGTCAAATCCAACACAGACGTCTTTCAGACTCTACCTTCTGCATATACACGCCCTCACTGTTTTCCGTCAGAGGTAACTGGTAATTAGGCACCACATATTTAATAAGCCCCAGAAGGAAAGAAAAATTCACAAAAGGGGCCAAAGTTTCCAAGTGTTCTGGAGGTTCCCTCTCCTTCTTCCTCCAGTGCTTGAGGCTGGGTGTGGGGAGACTCTAACTGCAGGGCAAATGGCCTTAGACACTGTCCTGAATTTTAGCATCTTGAACAGTGGTTTTTAAACTTTGGGTAGATGGAGTTCTCGTCTTGGCTCAGCAGAAATGAATCTGACCGGCAGCCAGGAGGACGAAGTTTTGATTCCTGGCCTCGATCAGTGGGTTAAGGATCCAGGAGTGCCATGAGCTGTGGTGTAGTTTGCAGATGAGGCTTGGGTTGGGCGTTGCTGTGGCTGAGGTGTAGGCCAGCAGCTACAGCTCCAATTGGAGTCCTAGCCTGGGAACCTCCATATGCCACAGGTAAGGCCTTAAAAAAAAGAGAAGGAGTTCCCGTCGTGGCGCAGTGGTTAACGAATCTGACTAGGAACGATGAGGTTGCGGGTTCGGTCCCTGCCCTTGCTCAGTGGGTTAACAATCCGGCGTTGCCGTGAGCTGTGGTGTAGGTTGCAGACGCGGCTCGGATCCCGCGTTGCTGTGGCTCTGGCGTAGGCCGGTGGCTACAGCTCCGATTCGACCCCTAGCCTGGGAACCTCCATATGCCAAGGGAGCAGCCCAAGAAATAGCAACAACAACAAAAAAAAAAAAAAAAAAGAGGAGAAGAATTTCAAATTGTGGGGTAGATTTGAAGCCCCTGGAGGGCTTTTTAAAACAGATTCCTGCCCCCTACCCCACCCTAGGGTTCCTGACTCAGTAGGTATGAGGGAGGACCCAAGAATTTGCATTTCAAGCACGTTCCCAGGTTTCTGTGGCTGCGGCTGCTCCAGGAACTACTCTGTGAGAGACAATTGCTTGAAAATGTAAGGGGTGCTGGCCTCTGGGGTTTGATCCTAAAATAGTGCTGCCGACTGATGGTGGTATTCGAGGGCTGTGGGAGAACAGACAGGAGCTAGAGTTTTGGGGCCAAAGCTAGCTGAGCCTTCTGGGTTCAGCCAGCCTTCTTCATTGAGAAGCTGTTCCTCGCCAGGGCTGAGCCGTGCTGGGGAGGTTCAGCTGACCTTGGCCTTGCCCTGTCTGCCCGTAGCCTCCCTTTGGTGTCTGAGGGAGCCTGACTTCCAGCTGTCAGCACCAATGTCTCTTTGCTGGGTGGCATTTTCTAGCTGCTGGAGCTCACCCTACCTGCAGGAGGTGCAGCTGCAAGGTCAGGAGTTAAAGTCTCCCCGGGGACATCCTCAACCACTGACTATTGGCAGTTGGCGTATAACTACCTGAGCACCTCTCGCTCAGATATGGTCATTTGGAGGCGTGCTCTGTGTCATCTCCCAGTGGTCCCCATGGGACCAGTCTCGGTGGCTCACAGGGGTAACTGGCTTGATTACACCCCCTATCTTTCTGCCCACCCTCCACCCCCTCCTGGCTCGCTTCCCCATGGCCCTACCAGAATTTCCTGGGATCAGCCCCCTAAATAAATGACTTGCCCTTGAATCTTCACTTCAGGGTCTGCTTCAAGGCGAACCCAAAGACATCATGAATAAGGAGAGGTTTGTGTCCTCATTAAGTTCACGTTCCTTGTTGAGGAGGAAAAACCAAGTGGCAGAGGACAATCAGGAATTTCTGGGTATTACTGGAGAGTGTCAGGTCTCAGGGCAGGTGGAGGCGTTCTGCTGGTTGCCCTTTGGAGAGTCATCAAGGGCGCCTTGCGAGAACACAGGAGCTCAGCTGATGCTCTCAGGAGGAGGCCAGCAGGGAGAAGGGGCCCTGGCAACCTGGCCCAAAGGCCTCTTCTTCCGCACACAGGAAGCCTGAAAGTGGTACCCACAGGGGACTGATTTGCTATGCAAATTTTTCCTGCTCTCTATCTCCCTGGACAGTTCCTCCTGAAATAGGAATTTGGAGGTAGACAGGACTCCATATATAATATGGCTCTTGTTAGTTTGGGGGGGGGGGGGGTGTTGGATGCTTGGAGAGGGGTTGATAAGGGTCTCTGGTGGTCTGATGGGTGTAACATGCTTTCCTAGGTTCCTAGTCCCATGCCCTGGCTGTGCTCGGCCTCATACCTGCACTAGTCCCCCCCACCCCTCCCATGTACACCTCCTTCTCATCAGTCTTCCCAGAGCCCCTGCCCGGCCCCAGAAAATGTGCAGCCCAAATGAAAACCCTACGCCTGGCATCAAACTACCCTTCAAGGCAAGTTCCCACCTCCCTTCCATCGGACACTTCAGGTATAGAAATTCTGAAAACAGGGAGTTCCTGTCATGGCTCAGTGGTAAGGAAGCCAACTAGTATCCATGAGGACGTGGGTTCAATGTCTGGCCCTGTTCAGTGGGTTAAAAATCTGGTGTTGCCTTGACCTCTGGTGTAGGTGACAGACGTGGCTTGGCTCTGGCATTTCTGTGGCTGTGGCTGTGGCATAGGCTGGTAGCTGCAGCTCTGATTCAACCCCCTAGCCTGGGAACTACCATAGGCCTAGGGTGTGGCCCTGAAAAGACAAAACAAGGCAAAACCAAAAAACATAAATTCTGAAGTTGGTGTCCCCACTGTGGCACAGCAGGATTGGTGTGTTGGGAGCACTAGAATGCAGGTTCAACCCCCAGTGGGTTAAGGGCCTGGCGTTGCTGCAACTGAGGTTTAGGTCGCTACCGCGGCTGGGATCTGATCCCTGCCCCAGGAACTCCATATGTGGCAAGGCAGCTAAAACAGAAAGAAAGAAAGAAAAAAAATTCTGGCATTGCCACCAAGGTGGCCCAGTGGCTACTCAGCTGGGCACCCTCACCAATCATTCTTAGGGGACAAGGCACCCAGAGTTCTTCTTGCCCCACATTTCAACTTGACTAGAGAGAGAAAGAAGTCCATTTACATTGTGTCAATAACAGTGGTCACTTTTTCAGCATCACCCAGGTCTCAAAACATAATTGGCTGCAAAGCTGCCATTACCTCTGCCACTAGACCAAAGGATCACATTCATGGAAGGGGCCCCATTCCCAGAGCACAGCACGAAACCGAGATGCACAAGTTCTCTTGTGGCGCAGCGGGTTCAGGATCTGGTGCTGTCACTGCAGTAGCTTGGGAGCAGATTGGATCCCTGGCTGGGGAAATTCCACATGCCATGGGCGTGGCAACACACACACAAAAATGAAAAACTAAGAGATGGAAAAACGGGGCTCGGCTTGTGCTTTTGAAGACCGTGGTCTCAACATTCACCTCATATTTTACCTTCCCAAAGCCACAGAAATGCCTTTGACCTGATCATTTTAATGTTGTGATTAATGTCAAGGAAATAATTTAAAATATAGGGGGATTCTATGCACTCTCATGTAAATTTCAGTGTTGTTTAGGAATGTGGGAAATTGGAAATCATATAAATGTTTAATAGAGGAATAATTGTACAGAATTCCCTCCTTAGAATATTAGGAGCCCTTAATATAATGGTCATGACAATGACAAAGTAACAGAGAAGAATAGCAATATTAAGTGTAAATTTAAAAAGCATCAAATACGGAGTTCCCATTGTGGCACAGCAGAAACAAATCTGATTAGGAACCATGAGGTCAATCCCTGGCCTCCCTCAGTGGGTTAAGGATCTGGTGTTGCCGTGAGCTGTGGTGTAGGTCGCATACGCAACTCGGATCCCATATTGCTGTGGCTGTGGTGTAGGCCAGCAGCAAGAGCTCTGATTCAACCCCTAGCCTGGGAACCTCCACATGCTGCGGGAGCGGCCCTCAAAAAGACAAAAAGTAAAAATTAAAAAATTAAAAAATAAAGTGTTAAATACAAAGAATTATGACTATGAAAATCCATGCCTGTGAAACAGTGCCCAACATCATTAATGATCAGGGAAATGCAAATTAAAACCACCGCACACTCACAAGAATGGCTAAACTTAAGAAGAGCAGTAATACTAAATGTTGGTGAGGATATAGAGCAATTGAATACTGTACATTATAAATGCTCCACCACTTTGTAAAACTGTTTGATTGTCTTCAATAGACTGAAACACACAGACCTACTTTATGACCCAGCAATTCCACTCCCAAGTGTTTACCCAAAAGAAATGAACACATCACAAGAATACTGGTATGAGAACTCTGGAGCTGTTTTATTCAGTATATCCCCAAACCAGAAACCAAAAACAACCTAAATGTGTAAGAATGGGTGAATTGAATAAACACCCCTTATGTTTCAACAACAAAATCAGCAATAAAAAAGAATAAACTGGGAGTTCCCATCATGGCTCAGTGGTTAATGAATCCGACTAGGAACCATGAGGTTGCAGGTTCAATCCCTGGCCTCGCTCAGTGGATTAAGGATCTGGCATTGCCATGAGCTGTGGTGTAGGTCGCAGACACGGCTCAGATCTCAAGTTGCTGTGGCTCTGGCGTAGGCCAGTGGCTACAGCTCTGATTAGACCCCTAACCTGGGAACCTCCATATGCCGTGGGAGCGGCCCTAGAAAAGGCAAAAAGACCAAAAAAAAAAAAAAAAAGAATAAACTATTGGTACATATGTGATAAAGTGATAAACCTCAAAAACACACTGAGTAACAGAGGGCAGAGACAAAAAGAGTACACACTTGATGGCATTTATGTGATGTTTCAGAACAGGCAAAACTACTCCAAGACTATAGACGTGAGTCAGTGCTTGCCTATAGGAGGGGGCGGGAGGAGTAGGCTAAAGGGACAAAGGGTTTTCGGGGTAAAGGAAAAGTTCTAGATCTTTAGCATAATGGTGCTTACTCACGTGCATATAGTTGTCAAAACTGGTCGACAGGAGTTCCCGTCGTGGCGCAGTGGTTAACGAATCCGACTAGGAACCATGAGGTTGCGGGTTCGGTCCCTGCCCTTGCTCAGTGGGTTAACGGTCCGGCGTTGCCGTGAGCTGTGGTGTAGGTTGCAGACGCGGCTCGGATCCCGAGTTGCTGTGGCTCTGGCGTAGGCCGGTGGCTACAGCTCCGATGAGACCCCTAGCCTGGGAACCTCCATATGCCGCGGGAGCGGCCCAAAGAAATAGCAAAAAGACAAAAAAAAACAAAAAACAAAAAAACAAAAACTGGTCGACATATACACTTAAAATGTGCTACAACTGCCAGCCTATGTCACAGCCACAGCAGCACAAGATCTGAGCCACATCTGTGAACTACACCACAGCTCATGGTAATGCTGGATCCTTAACCCACAGAGTGAGGCCAGGGATCAAACCCACAACCTCATGGTTCCTAGTTGGATTGGTTTCCGCTGCACCATGACAGGAACTCCTTACAATGTGGGAATTTTTTTTTTTTTTTTTGGCTGCATCCCTGGCATGTGGAGTTTCCTGGGTCAGAGATCGAACCTGTGCCACAGCAGTAACCTAAGTCGCTGTAATGACAATGCCCAAGTCTTTAACCTGCTGTGCCACAGGGGAGCTCCAAAATGTGTGAATTTTAAGGCTTGTAAATTATACTTCAATAAAGGTGAGGGAGTTCCCGTCGTGGCGCAGTGGTTAACGAATCCGACTAGGAACCATGAGGTTGCGGGTTCGGTCCCTGCCCTTGCTCAGTGGGTTGACGATCCGGCGTTGCCGTGAGCTGTGGTGTAGGTTGCAGACGTGGCTCGGATCCCGCGTTGCTGTGGCTCTGGCGTAGGCCAGTGGCTACAGCTCCAATTCAACCCCTAGCCTGGGAACCTCCATATGCCACGGGAGCGGCCCAAGAAATAGCAACAACAACAACAAAAGACAAAAAAAAAAAGGTGAGAATGTGTGTACATATCTGTGGGGTATGTGTATATGACATATTATATACATATACATTCAGATGCATATGTATATAAACACACACACACATATATATACACACACACACTGCTTCCCTGGGGGAAAAACCAGAAAGAAATACTTTAAAATGTGTAAAGTGGTTGTGTTTCATGAATGAGATTATAGCTGATTTTTTTTCTCTTAGATTTGCCAAAATTTTACCTATATGGTTCTATTTTTCACATGCTAGAATAACAAACGTTCTTTTTTTTTCTTTTTTCTTAGGGCATATGGAAGTTCCCAGGCTAGGGGTTGAATTAGAGCTGCAGCTGCTGGCCTACACAGCAGTTCTCGGCAATGCTGGATCGTTAACTCACTGAGTGAGGCCAGGGATCAAATTCGCATCCTCGTGGATACTAGTTTGGTCCTTAAGCCACTGAGCCACCGTGGGAACTCCCTAAACATTCTTTTTTTTTTTTTTTTCCAAAAAAATCACAAGCTGCTGGAAGCAATCACTTACAGTCGTCTACAACACACCAGCCTTTTATCACATGTTTGTGTGGTGAAGTCCTACAGTTTCTTCCCTGTATTTCTACCAATCTAAGCTTTCAAGCCAGGTGCAGGCCTTACAGCTCCTACTAAGTCACCCAGAATGTCCTTGCCAAAAACAAACACTATCTTATATTATCCATCATCTTTTCTCATATCATTTCTCTCTAACTCCATCATGTTCTCACCAAGAACTGATATAATATTTTTACTTTTTGTATTTCCAACAGCCCCAGCACTAGGAAACACACACACACACACACACACACACACACACACAAGTTTGGAGAAAATAGGCCTGAGCTGGCATGGAGTCACTATGTACAAGAGGACAGGTTGTGTGCTGCACAAACTTCAAGAAGTGGTACAAATGCTTCCTCTGCTGCATGGGTAGCGCCATCTGGAGTTGTGCAGAGTCCCACCACTTCCTAGCTTTGTGACCTTGAGGAATTTATCTCCTGAACCTTAGTTTTCTTATCTATTTGGTAAAGAACGTTGGTTTTAAAAATAATTGAATTGAGATGTATGTTCAAAGCCCTCTGCAAACTGTAACATACTCTACAATGTTAGATGTGATGTTTCTCATAATAAATCTGGTCCCTGCCTTTGCTTCCACCTTCCTTATGACTACCCCTTCCTCATCAGCTTTCACTCAGTTCCCTGAAATTGCCAAATATGTTCGTGCCTCAGAGCCTTTGCACTTACTGTCTGCTCTGCCTACAAGACAATTGTGCTCACATCGTCCCTCAGCCAGCTCCTTCAGGTGATTCAGCTTTTGGCTGCAATGTCACTGTTACTAGAGGTTTCACCTAAACATCCTAAGCTAGCCTCCTCCCCACTCTCATTTTCTTTCATTCTTTTTTGGCTGCACCTGTGGCATGCAGGAGTTCCCAGGCCAGAGATCGAACCCAAGTTCACAGCAGTAACCAGAGCCACAGTAGTGACGATGCTGGATCCTTAACCCATCGAGCCACCAGGGAACTCTCCCACTATCATTTTCTATCTCATCATCTTCTGTTTTTAGTACCTGAAATTATTTTGTTTAATGCTGATTGTCTACCTTCCATCTCAAGCCCCCTTGCCTAGAAGGTCCAGGTCTGTTTTGTTCACTGCTGTGTCTCCAGCCCCTGAAGCATAGCAGGTGTTCAAAAATCATGAACTGAGGGAGTTCCTATTGTGGCTCAGCAGTACCGAATACAGCTCGCATCCATGAGGACATGGACTCAATCCCTGGCCTCGCTCATTGGGTTAAGGATCTGGCATTGCCGTGAGCTGTGGTGTAGGTCACAGATGCAGCTCAGATCCCAAATTGCTGTGCCTGTGGTGCAGGCTGGCAGCTGTGGCTCCAATTCAACCCTTAGCCTGGTAACTTCCATATGCTGCAGGTGCGTCCCTAAAAAGCAAAAAACAAACAAACAAAAAAAAACCTCGTACTGAGAATGAACAAGTACTTATTGATAACTAGGCGTCCCTTTGTGTTTATTCGGTCAGCCTGCCCACGGTTTTCCAAAAACCAGAAAGGATGAGGCAAACATAGCTTTTCCCTCCTCTGCTGAGAGAAGGAACCCACCCCAGTGGCTGAAGGAATCTGCCCAAGATGTGCCAGCGGCCACAGGTCTGAACGTTTGCCGCCGATACCATGCCGGGGAAGGCTCCAAGTCAGCAGGGCGGCGAGGACCCAGGAATAAGGAGGGCATTGTGCTGCCCGGCAGAGAAGGATGATTCCGAGAACAGCTCAGAGAGCACCTCCCTCCAGGCCGACACACCTCTCCCAGCCAGGTGTTTTGTTCCCTTCCCTTCTCGCTCTTTCTCTCCCCGACTGTGAGCAAGGAAATCAGGCCAGCCAGTCCTACCTTTGTTCCTCGTAGGTCTCGATGTGGGGTTTCTTTAAAGCTCTGGTGCTAGCGTGAGCCCTGCCAGTGCCACGGAGGAATTTTCTAATCAATGCCAAAGTTGGAGCTCATTAATTTTCGTGCCTGAAAGAAAGAAAACACTGCTTTAGGAACTGGCGTGCTTTGCTTTCTGCTGGAGGAGAGTGAGGCCTCTCTGCAAGAAGATTAATCTAGGTGTGTAGGTGGGTCATTCAGTGAAAACCCAGGCCTGCACGGCCCCAGGCGTGGTCCACACCAGTGGCTGCCTGCTGCCCATGGGCTCAGGGCCAGGCAGGGCCTGGGAGACCTGAGCAGAGGCAGGGGTGAATCCCATCTCTCCCTAAATTCCCACCCAGCACGTTTCCAGAAGGTTCTTCTGCCCTCTCTCTTTCTTCTTATGAAATAGCCATGATTCCTGGAGGGGTCATCCCTGAGGTCAGGTGAGCCATCCTCAATGCATGAACCTGACCTGCCAGGTAAATTGCAGGAATCTTTTTTGTTGTCTTTCTTTTTTAGGGTTGTACTGGTGGCATATGGAGGTTCCCAGGCTAGGGGTGGAATTGGAGCTGTAGCCACTGGCCTACGCCAGTCACAGCAACACCAGATCCGAGCTGCATCTGCCACCTACACCACAGCTCACAGCTATGCTGGATCCTTAACCCACTGAGGGAGGCCAGGGATCGAACCTGTGTCCTTATGGACACTGGTTGGGTTTGTTACCACTGAGCCACAATAGGAACTCCCTGTTGGAATCTTTTTATACAGTATTACACAACTCAAAACTTAATTTTAGGAGTTCCCTGGTGGCCTAGCCATTAAGGACCCAGCATTGCCCGTGCCATGGCATGGGGTTGATCCCTTTCCTTGGAATTTCTGCATGACATGGGCGTTGCCAATATAAGACAAAAACAGGAGTTCCCCTCGTGGCTCAGTGGTTAACTAATCCGACTAGGAACCATGAGGTTTGTAGGTTCAATCCCTGGTCTTGCTCAGTGGATTAAGGATCTGGCATTGCCATGAGCTATGGTGTAGGTTGCAGACATGGCTTGGATCCCGTGTTGCTGTGGCTCTGGCATAGGTCGGTGGCTACAGCTCTGATTAGACCCCCTAACCTGGTAACCTCCATATGCCATGGGTGCGAAAAGATGAAAAAACAAAAAAAAAATTTTTTTAAACGAAAACAAAACAGGAGTTCCTGCTGTGGCACAAAGGGATTGGTGGTGACTCTGGAGCACTGGGATACAGGTTCAATCCCTGGCCCAGCACAGTGGGCTAGGGATCTGGTGGAATAGTTGCATCTGTCACAGTTGCATCTCAGATCTGATCCCTGGCCTGGGAATTCCATATGCCACAGGATGGCCAAAAAACAAACAACCCACTTAATTTTACATTTTATACAGATACATTTTATACTGTAATATTAAATATTTAATATATATTTTAAAATGTATACTTATTAATAGAAAATAATGTAGAAGGGGAGGCATGAAAAATGTCATATTTTGTGGCTTGGGACTTCAGGCAATTTTCTACATTTTTCTTGATCCCTTTTCCTGTATTATCTGCATTCTGTATTCATATACCTTACTCTTATGCCATAAAAATAACAATATGATTTCCATTTTTAGAAACCTGCTTTTGTGGATATATTTTGAAGAAGAATGCAAAAATCACATGGATCTTTAATATAAACCTTGTTGCCTTCTTGAGACAGATGGTTTAGAGGCTGGAGCCCCATCCTCAGTGTCCACTTTAACCCTCCCCTGCTAGTAGAGACAGGTTGGTGAAAATATCTAAGAGGCATTGCATGGTAAGTCAGTAACACTTTAGTGTGAATTAGTCTGAGTTCATCTCTCTCTCTCTTTCTCTCTCTTCCACACACACACACACACACACACACACACACACACACACAGGTGGCACTTAGAACTCTGGGATACTCTATGGACTCACAAGGAGAGAAGGCGTAAAATTTGCCTAAATTAAATTGGCTAACTAAATTCTGCCCAGGCCTGGAATTTTCTTTCCATAGTGGCCAGGGCAGTCAAAAGAAGAGTGTCAGTGGGGCTACAGGCTATGTTCTCATCCTACCAAATCTAATTTGTCTGCAGTGCACATTCAGATCAGAGGCTAGATGGTGGTGCCGAGCAAGACAGTCTACTTGATCTATTAGCTGGTTGAAGGACCTGCCAGGCCAAAAGCAGAGAGCTGAACTCAGTTGCCCTAGCAGGCCCTTTCTGGGTTTTACTATTATACTTTGTTTTTTGCTTCTGGTTTAAAGACTTTCTTCAAAACTCTCACTAATGATTTAAAAAAAAAAAAAAGGCTGATGAACAGAATTTGAGAAGAGCCATATGATGATTAAGTGGTTGGGGAAAAGATGCAGAAAAAAGGTTTAAGGAGCTGCCATTTCCAGGTCTGGAGAAAAAAAAAAAAAAACACAGAGAAAGGGACAGAAGAATGATTTTTAAGTGCCAGGCACTTACTAATCAACTGACGTGCAATCCGTGAACAGTTAGCAGACGCTGGCATTACATGGGGGTGCCTCTGCTCGCCCTAAAGCCAAGAAGACTCAGCCTTTCAGAAAGGAGGACACAAATAAGGAGGAATGATTTAAGACAGACACAGAACGGACTTCCCAAAGCTCAAAGCAGCTCATGGCAGGACTGGAAATCACAGTGGATTCAGAAGGAAAAATATACGATTTAGCCCTTTGAGAAGTTGGTAACATTTGTAGAAGAGTCATAACTCCTGTGCACGGAATCTCAGCAAACTCTACTGCCCAGTTATGCAGGGGCAGTCTCTAAATGGAGCCAATGATGGGGAAAAAACATATTCAGAGGTTTTGAGGATGAAGCAGTTCCCTGAACTCATCAAAGGCAGAGAGAAACCAAGTTCAGTCCAAACCTGGACCCCCATCCACAAGAGAGGGCCTGGCAAATGGAGTGCCCTATTTCAGGATGAATGACCAAAAGGCAGCCCTTGAAAGATGGGCCAGGAGGGGACCGCTCAAGGTCAGGGAGAGCAGGCTTTGGGCAGAGGCACTGCCTGGGCACAGATGGGAATGGGCAGAGCTTGGCGAATGTTGTGGGGCGCTGGCTACGGGAGAGAAAAAGCCAGTCAGGAAAATGAAGACTTGAGGTGGTGGGAGTGATCTAAGGCTCTAGAAAGGGAGGCAAGAAAAGATGGAAGCAGAGGTTCGCTGAGTTTGCTAAAAGTGAGGAGCTAGGTTGGAAAGAGAAGGAGAAAAAAGACAGTTGGATCTTTCACAGCCCTGTAAACCATTTCACTCTATTTACTTTGGCGCATTTACCACAAGCTGAATATTAGTCTAATAAATTAGTGATTGCCTGCCCCCATCCCTATTATACCACAAGCTTACTGAGCGTGGGGTCCTATTTTTCTTGTTCTCTGTTGAATTCTTAGCACCCAGCATAGACCCTAGTGTGTGGCAGGGCTCCATAACTATTTACTGAGTGAACAAATAAATAAAGTAAACCAGGAAGAGTGGGGAAAAGATTGAGTGTCCTGAGTTCTTCATCATCTTTAAAAAAGAGTTAGGATGTCTAACTAGCTAGGCTAGTAAAGGAGACTTTCTGCTCAGGGATAGAAAGATGAAGCCCCATTGTGCCTTTTAACTTGACGGCCCTCAGATTTTGAATCTGAATGTCCAGTGTGAGGCATCTAGACAAGCTAGGCTGAACTCACGGCCACAAAACATTGCTTATAACCAATATATCCCATCTGCAACAGAGGGATACGATTCTAGAATTCCTGGGACACCATAGCTGAACAGCTCAACTGAACAGTGTCTTTGTTCAATTAAAATATTTTTTTGACAGCTTATCTACTGCTCGCTATTATCTGAGGAATAGGCTGAAGAGGAAATGCATGGAATCCTGCAAGGACAGTGGAAAGGAGAAAAGTTTCTTTTTTCTTTTTCTTTTTTTTTTTTTTTTGTCCTTTTGCCTTTTCTAGGGCTGCTTCCCTTGGCATATGGAGGTTCCCAGGCCAGGGGTCTAATTGGAGCTGTAGCCACTGGCCTATGTCACAGCCACAGCCCCTCAGGATCTGAGCCACATCTGCAACCTACACCACAGCTCACAGCAACGCCGGATCCTTAACCCTTTGAGTGGGGCCAGGGATCAAACCCGCAACCTCATGATTCCTAGTTGGGATTCGTTAACCATTGTGCCACAACGGCAACTCCAGGAGAAAATTTTCATCAGCTCATGTAGGGTCTGTTATGCCTGCTCATTTTCCCACTGGCTTTTCCATGACAAAAGCAGAGGGTTGTATTATGGAAAGATGATATTTTTGCAGTCCCTGAGACTTATTTAACTTAGTCATTCACAGATGTGAAGGCTTGAGCAAGCAACTGCCCTTCTCTGAACATCAGCTGCCTCACCTGTAAACAGGTGATGATAACAATACTTCCCTCTCACGGTTCTAGTAAGGATCATTTGCAAAGCAATTTCGAAATAGGAAGGTGCCAGGCAAACATTATTCATCTGTTTTTGCCACCAAGTTCTCTTTGGAGACTCACAGCCGGACATAGGGTCGGTTCTCATTTTTGCAAAAATCTTCTATCTCCAAACTCGCTTCCAATGTCTCCCATGCAACAAACCAAACATTTTTGCCCAAGCTATCTTTTATTCCTCTCATTGGCAACCATGAAAATTGGTAGTTGGGTATTGCACTTTCTTCAGGTAGGCTTTATTTTTCTTTCGACAGTTATTATGATCTATCTACAGAGATTTTTCTCTCAGTGTATAACAACATTACTCTGATCTTGAGTAACACTGCTGCAGAATTTAAATTGTCTGGGACATCATAGGTCCTCGGCTCTAGATTTTACCCAAGTATAAGATAAATATGCTGACTGTGGTGTGGAAGGACCTGCACTCTGTTTTAAAAACTTTAAACCTTAAATTTGTATTTAAAGGAGTTTGAAGGGCCCTGTATTCATTAATTCATTTGTTATTCATATAAGAAATATTTATCAGTTTTGGATCATTCTCACTGGGGCTCTGTTCACATTCCTTCTGCCATTCCTGTGCATATCAACAGCCTCTGATTGAGCAGTTCCCATTGTGGCTCAGTGGGTTAAGAACATGACTAGTATCCATGAGGATTCAGGTTTGATTCCTGGCCTCAGTGGGTTAAGGATCCTGTGCTCCTGTGAGCTGTGGCATAGGCCAGCAGCTGCAGCTCCAAATTGACCCCTAGCCCAGAAACTTCCGTATGCCATGGGTGCAGCCCTAAAAAGACCAAAAAAACAAAAACAAAAACAAAAACAAAAAAAACTTCTGATCGCAAACATCATCCACCTTCCTCAGGTCTTTCTTTGGGGTGTGGGCTGGATATGCCAGGAAGAGTCTCCAACCAGTGACAGGAGCCGTAAACAAGTACTCTGCTTCTCCTTGGTCCTCAGGTTGGGTCTCTCTGAGGCATACGCCACCCTGTCTCCCTGGGCCCCTCAACAGGATTAAGCTCCAGCTGTGCACAGTGCAAACTTGCCGATATTGCTGGTGATTGGCTGGCTTCCTCCCCATTGCTCTTCTCCACTCCCGCCTTGGTCGTTCCTGGGATCACTTTCCACATGAAATGCTTTCACTCAAATCTTTACTTCAAGGAGGGCCAACCTAAGGCAAGGCAAGTGTTTTGATTTCTTGTTTTCATTTTCAGCCGTCCCCCACGGCATATGGAAGTGCCCAGGACAGGGATCAAATCTGAATCACAGTTTTGACTTACCACAGTTATAGCAACACTGGATCCTTAATGGAAATCAAACCCGAACAGCTCAGAGACAATTCTGGATCCTTAACCCGCTGCACCCCAGAGGCAACTCCCTAAGGTGAGTTTTTGGCCTTTGGTGTTTGTTTGTTTCTACCAGCATCAAATCGTCGGGTTTGGTGTTCAGGGAACATAATGATGCATCAGATTGAGCCACTGACCCCACCGGGGTGTGAGACGTGCAGAAATTTCAACATGAGTAGTTCATTTTTCTAACATGTTCAAGTCCTGTTGAGTCTGTCTTACACACACACACACACTCTGCTCCAGTCCAGATGGCCATTATATTCAGTGGAGTGAAGGAGTCAGCCAGGTATATGAGCTGATTGTTGCATTTTTAGGAATGTTTCAAGCAGTTCTTTAAGCACAGCCATTTATTAAAAATTTGATGATATAAGCTTCCAGTGGCATAGATTATATCAAAAACAAAAGTAATAACTACTCAACCTCATTACTTCCTAATTATTTGACTATACTTTACTATTATATGTACCATTGAGATTATTTACGAAGTTATCGGTGTGGTTTATAAAGGTATGTTATGGCGAATTTCTTCCCATCTTTGTATGTGGTGACTCCGTAGCTTGAAATCAGCTCTGATGGGGGTATTCACACCATAGAAATTGGCAAATGCTACAAATTAGGAACATCTCCCTCCCCCTCCCCCATAGCCAACTGTTAAATATTTATCAGCATATCAGCCATATCTTGCTGGAATCTTGCAAAAGCTTCCTAGCTGGGAGTTCCCGTCGTGGCACAGTGGAAACAAATCCATCTAGGAACCATGGGGTTGCAGGTTTGATCCCTGGCCTCGCTCAATGGGTTAAGGATCTGGTTTTGCTGTGAACTGTGGTGTAGGTTGCTCAGATCTGGGTGGCTGTGGCTGCGGTGTAGGCTGGCAGCTGTAGCTCCAATTCGACCCCTAGCTTGGGAACTTCCAAGTACCTTGGGTGCAGCCCTAGAAAGTTAAAAAAAAAAAAAAAAAAAGCACGCCTCCTACCTGGTTTTGGGATCCTCCATTACATATCTTCATATCCTCCTCAATTCCTATTCACCACTGCCAAGGGGATCTTTTAAAAGGCAGGTCAGACTGTATCACTCTCTTGCTTAAAGTTCCTGCTCCTGTTGGCTTCCCGATATGTCCTAAGCCCCAGCACCTTCCTGCTTCCTGGTCTTTGCCTTTCTCTCCCTTTTTTTTTCTTTTTTTTTTTATCATTTTGAACAGCTCACGAATATGTTTCTATGCATATTTTCAAAAATCATTATTTCCAAACATTCAATCAAATATGTACAAACTCACTGCAGCAAATATGACACTTAAAGATTTAAAATGATAACTAGATACTATTAGCATTTCCAAAAATTCTTATGAAGATCCATCAGATACTTTCTTTTTTGTTGGCTTGTTTTTTAAAACTTTTTTTATTATAGTTGATTTGCAATGTTGTGTCAATTTCTGCTGTACAGCAAAATGACCCAGTTATATATACATTCTTTTTCTCATCTCTTGTCCTTCCTTCTTGAGCTGCACTCCCACAGCCATCTTTCTGTTCCCTGAACCAGCTGCTAAGCTCCTCCTCACCCCAGGACTTTGTCCCTTATTCTTCCTTCTTTTCAGAAGATCAGTTTCTTTTCATCATTTGTGTCAACTCAACCATCACCTCCCCAGAGAGGTTTTCTATGATCATCTTCTTCTACCCACTGCCCTCCCCATTCCCAAATCCCTGTCCCTCTTCATCACATTAGCCTCTTCTCTTTCCTTGTAGCCCTTGGCACAATTTTGATTCACTTTGCTTATTTATTGGTTGATTGGTCTACTGTCTTCTCCCCATTAGACTGTGGCCTCCATGAAAGGAAACCCTTTGCCTTGTTTATGGCTGTCTCCCCATCACCTAGTGACTGACAGTACCTGCATGGTAGGTACGGAGTTGATTCATTTGTTGGAGGAATAGGTGCACGCTGCTTCCACTCCCCTCCTTGCACTTCCCACTGCACCATTCTCTTCTCAGCTCTCTGCACTTCAGTGGCCACCTTTTCACCCACTCCCCCGCAAAAAACCCCTGTTTCCTGAAAGTCCTTGGTGATATCTGAGTGGCCATGTTTAACACATAATCCAGTCTTCTTCTTGCTGGATTTCCAGGCTGCATTTAACAGTGTTCGACATTCTTTTTCTTTTCTTTTTTTTTTTTTTTTTTTTTTCATTTTTAGGGCTGCACCTGGGCATATGAAGTTCCCAGGCTAGGTGCTGAATCGGAGCTACAGCTGGAGTCCACACCACAGCCACGGCAATGCCGGATCCAAGTCACACCTGCAACTTACACTGCAGCTTGCAGCAAGGCCAGATCCTTAACCCACTGAGCAAGGTCAGAGATCAAACCTGCATGGATACTAGTCAGGTTCTTAACCTTCTGAGCCATGATGGGAACTCCAAACAGTATTCACCATTCTTTACTTCTTGAAATTCTCTCCTCTCCATGAACCGTCCTCTATTTACCTTTTCCACCTGTCTTTCTTGGACTTAGTGGTAGATTGCATCAGTGGTGCCATTTCTTCATCCCTGTCCACACTTCTTCTCCCCTTGAATCTGGGCTTGTCCATGTGACATGCTTTGATCAATAGAATGAGGTAGAAGCAACCCCAGTCCTAAGCCTTTGAGAGAACTTGTATATTTCTGCTTGTTTTCTTTTGTTTCAACCACCACCCTGAGAAGTAAATGCCCCTTCTAGTTCTGATCCTCAAAGAAAGGAGTGAGCCAAGTTGCAACCTATGACAGCAGTGCCAGATCCTTTAATCCACTGTGCTAGGCTGGGGATCAAACCAGTGTCCTGGCGCTGCAGAAATGTCACTGATCCTGCTGTGCCACAGTGGGAACTCTGTGGCACTGTGCTCTATCTGCTTCTTCCCATCCCGCTTTTCTACCAATGTTTCCTGTGATCACCCCCCAAATTATCAGGATCTGCTTGCATCCAAACATACCTGGTCAGGATCTGCTTCTGGGAAAACCTAAGTAGTGTGAATAAGATGAAGGGGGTCTCTGCCCACAGCAAGGCCTCCAAGGGCTGTTGGGTCTTTACTAGGTCTGTGTATCACTTCCGGCTGCTTGCCCAACCTGGCAGTGAATTCCAGGCACTCAATAAACACAGGTGAATGAATGAAAGAAAGAATGAATGAATGAATGAATCTCCTCTCTAAAATGCAGAGAGTGGAACAATTGTCCTAAAAGAGTACACCCGAGTTCAGAAAGGTTAACTGGTTTACCCATGATCAATTAGAACTAGCTGGTAACATATGCCAGCCAGAAACTGGGATTCTTCATCTTTTTTTTTTTTTTTTTTTTCATTTTAAGGCCACACCCACAGCATATGGAAGTTCCTGTCTTTGCTAGGGGTCAAATCAGATCTGCAGCTGTCAGCCTCTACCACAGCCACAGCAACTTAGGATCCAAGCTGCAGCTGTGACCTATACCAGAGCTTGCAGTAATGCCAGATCCTTAACCCACTGAACAAGGCCAGGGATCAAACCCACATCTTTGCAGATACTAGGCGGTTTCTTAACCCGCTGAGTGACAACAAGAACTCCAAAACGGATTCTTGACTTTCATGTCAAGCTGGGGCTCACCACTGGAAAAAGACTGAATGTCAAAAGCTAACCCAGGTTAATTCCTATTGATTAATCATTAATGTGCTAGGGAACTGCTGAGATTAAAAATAGGAATGAATGGTTAATTTCAACTCAGCTGCTCTTTATTCCCTCGTGATGACTTATTTCCACATCTTTCGAACAACTTGTTCAAAGGGGAAGGGGGTACGTGAAATTGTCTAAGAAACAGATATTAGGAAGAGGTTCTGCAGCCAGGGGGTTGGGGAGAAGTGGTATGGAGCAGATCAGCTGGCAGCCGCCCTTTGGCCTCTCAGAAAACCTTAATTTCAAAGAAACTGGTTTTGGCTCATTGTTCAGAGTTAGCTTTAAGAGACACTGAGAGAATGGCTAAAAAGCAGGCCTAAAATTATCTTAATTGAAAGACTTATTTGGTTATGAAGAGTGTTGGCTTACTTGGGTGGAAGGGGGGTAGGAAGTCTTGTAACGAAGTACCATTTGCTCAGTTTTCTGGGAAGTGGGTGAGTTTATTTGGGTCAGACCCTTTCACCCTCTCCATTGCAAAGAGTAAAATGCCCTAAATAGAATTGCAATTATTGTTCTGCCAGCTGTGGTTTGGACGAGTAACTCAGACTGTGCCTCAGTTGTACCCTCCCTAAAAATGGGTGCACTGACGTTCACCTCCATTCTTTGTGCACCATCTGGCCTTTCCGCCCCCGATTCCTCCATTTACTCAGGAAAATTCCTTCTGGTGCTGACTGAAATATCTTTGAAGATAGCGACGTGCCCTCTCGGGACTGACCGCCAGCAGAACTTGTCCTCACATCCAGGGCCCGGAGGGGGCGCTGCTGCGGGGGCAGTTAGCTGGTTTTAAATAAAGCATTTCTCGCGGCTGTTCCTGTGTTGCGCAACCCTGCTCAGGGTGACACCCACCGCCACCTCAGCCTGGAGGGGTTCAGGGGCGCAGGCGCAGCGCCGCCGGGATTCGAACCTTCCGGGTCCAGCTGGGTCAGAGCCGGCCCCCTGACAGTGACTGCAAGCAGGGCCGAGGGCCCGGAGTGGGCGGGGCCGGCCGGCGCCCCCTCCCCCTTTTGGCTGGGCGTTCCGGCCCCGCCCCGCCCCCGCGCCGGCCCGAGCGTCGCGCCGCTCGGCTCCGCCCCTCCATGGCCCCGCCCCCGCGGCTCCCCGCAGCTCCTCCCCTCTCCCATTGGCCGAGGCGGAGACCCTCCTCTCCGCCCAATGGCCGCCTCAGCGTCTCGGCTTCCCGCGTTCTGACTGGCCAGCGACAGGCAGAGTGGCGGGGCGCGGACCAATGGGGAGAGGCGACTCGATGAATGGCTGGCCCGGGTGGGGAAGGCAGGAGGCGGCGATCCTGGCGGAGGGGGCCGTTCGCCAGCTCCGAGGCAGAAAGTGCCACGACTCCACACGCGCGCACGCAGCCAGCGAGCGGCCGGAGCGGACGGCAGACGGGGCGGGCGGCGTCGAGGTCGCGGCGCCTGCAGCTGCTCGGAAGCGGCTTTTCGGCGGAGGCTCAGCCGTATCCTCTTTCCCGGTTTCGCGGCGGCGGCGGCGGCGGCGGCGGCTCCTGCCCTCTCGCTCTCCCTCCCGCGTCTCCCGCTGCAGGTAAGAAACTTGGCCCGGCCCTGCAGCAGTGGCTGCGGCTCGCGGGCTGGGCCGTCGGGGCGCCGGGGCTGGGGCCGGGGCCGGCCGCGCCGCGAGTGACACGTCTCCTTGGCGGCCCCTCCCCCGGCGGCGCCGCCCGCCGTCGCTATGGCCGTGGACCCTCGGGGTTGGGACAGGCCTGGGGGCGGGGGGGCGTGTGCTGAACCGAACCCCGTGCAGGGGCGTCGGCCGAACGCGTCCGCAGTGTGGACCCCACGCCCCTCGCCGTCGGCTGGACCTGCGGCGGCCCCGCTGCGCGACGTGGCCACCCCTCCCTCCCCGCCGGGCCGTCGGGCCGGCTGGCGCGCACCGAAGTTGGGTGAAGAAAGTTGGCGGCGGGGCGGGGCGGCCCACAGCTGGCGAAGGAAGGGGTTAAGTTTCGGGAAGCGGTCGGATGACGTTGCCGGGCTGGAGTCCGGGCTGGAGGGGGTGGGGGGGCGGGCGGAAGGCGGCGGAGGCCGGCCGGGGGGAGGGGGCGGGATTGAATGGGGGCCCCCGCCGGGTGAGAGCGCTTGGCTGCAGGCTGCGACCCGGGGGCGCGGCGGGGTCCGGGCGGCCCCGACGGGGCGGGCAGGGGACTTAGGGCTGTGGGGGACGCCGTGCGGGGACCGGGACGGTCCAGGTCCGGACGCCCGGCGGCCGCGGTGGCAACTTCCCGAAGTGCTGGAGGCGTCTCCCTGCTCCCCCTGGCGGTGGGGCCGGGGGCGCCTTTTCCCCGGCCGGGCTGCGCGAACCCAGGCGCGAGGGCTCCCGGCGCGGGGACTGGGGCACCCCGAGCCATGCCTGGCCCGCCCCTTCGCACCACGATGAATGGACTTGCGGTGCCAGGCCCAGGCGGAAGCGGCATCTCCGGCCCGGCCGGCCAAGCACGCTGGCACCCGGCCTGGCGCCCGCCCAGGGCCGCCAGGCTCCCTGGCCGCGCCCTGGGCAGGGGAAGGCGGGATGGGGTCTGCGCTTCCAGTGAAGCATCTGGGAAGCCTTGGGGACCTGGAGTGCTGGACTGCTGGAGGCCCCAGATTATAGGTCGCAAATGGTAGCTCGCTGTGGTGTCAGGGTTAAAGGGAATGCGCTTCTGAAAGCCTAGCACCTTTGAGAGTGACCTCGGCCAAGCTCTTTCACTACAGTGTCCACTTCCACGTGTGAAAAACGGGGCTGCCTATCTTTTCTATTTGAGAGAAAAGCTGTGACAACCCAGCACATGTAGGGAGTAGTCAACAAGTGTTGGCTGTTACTGCTGGATGAGTTTCTAGGGGTTTGGGGGGCTGGGGAGTTAGGTGAGCTCCAGGTTGTGCTCCAGCCTGCTTGCTGCAGACTTCAGGCTTGCCACGTCCCGGCGTCTGGATTCCACCCCCATGCCACGCTTACAGACCCTCTGCTCAGCTTTCTTAACCTCTCTGAACCTGGATTTCCTTATCTGTAGCCTGGAGATAGACCCACCCACTCACAATAGGGTCGGGAAGCCCCCCAGGTAAGTGCTGGGAAAAACTGGGACGTTGTGCAAACACTAGGCACTTTGGCAATAATTCCTGGAGGTCAGAGGTCAGCAGAGACTAGGAAGCACTGGGGAAATGAAACTTTAAAGGTTCTGGGGAGCCTCCCAGGTCACTGTTTGCCTGGTGTGCTGGAACCGTCAAAGCAGGGGCATCTGGATGGCTTTTCTGGAGTTTGGGGAAGTGGACCCAGTGGGGCCTCACGCCCCAGGCCAGAGATCTTCCTGACTCTGGGTATTGAGTGTCCAGCACCTCCAGGCAGGAGAGCTGCCTGTTTTACAGCAGCCCTGCGTGGTCTATCAGGGAACACTCTGCCTTCGCCCGGACAGTTTCCTCTGTGCTTGGTCGGTCATCTTAACTTGCCGTTAATCTGACACCGGCAAAGGCTTGGTGATCCTGCAGTGTCTCAATTCCTTTATGAACTCTGCAAAGGTCAGCCCCACTCTAGGCTGCCAACTTGTTTCCCTTCCAGAAAGAAGCTTCCGGTTCTGAGGTCCTGGGGATGCCACTTCCCTCTCTGTGAGCAGAGGACGAAAGCTGGAGGCAGCTGTAGAGCAGTGCATGCATATCTGGCTTGCAGGGTTTCTGGGCCTGTGGACAAGGCTGGGGCTGGGGACAAGGTGGGGAGAGGGGGACAAGAAAGGTGTCTTGAGGTCTAGAAACAGAGTGTCCAGTGTGTAAGGCCAGAGGTGCTATGTTGTAACTGAACTCTTTTCTTTCACAGTTAGGAATCAGCCTCTGAACATCTATACAGAGATGAAGAAGTTAGATTGGTACCTTGGTGCATGAATGTTTTGGGGGCATGGCAGAGTTTTAAATAAATCCTGAATCTTGAGTCACATTTGAGCAGTTATGTTCTTTGCCGAAATGAGGCCCTAGTCAACAGGCTGTAGCGATTGTACAGCACCACATTCCACATGAGTGGTTGAATGCATGGAATTTCGTTGGAATACTGGTTTATTACGTATCAGGGCCACCTTTTAAAAACGCCAGGACCTGATTCTTCTTACTTGTGCTCTTATCCAAGAAGCTGTATCTAGGAGGTGAGTGACACGTAGGCTGAGAGTCAGCAGTTTTTTTGACAATCTAGATTTTTCCTTGCCAAAATCTTGTTGCAGGAGACAAAAAATAATAGTCCGATTAAGAAGGTGGAGACAGAGCTGTCCACGTGTACATCCTGCTTCTGTTGTGGTTAAGGCCTGGCCCGTAACAATGAATGTCAGAATGAGGTAGAACGCTATCCTCGTTATGTTTCCTCATCAGTTATTCAGCTCTCTAATTGGACAACAAAGCTGAGCCCAACTCGATTTTTAAGGTTTACTGTTTTGTTTTTTTTTAAATCTTATGGCCACAGCAGCGGCATATGGAAGTTCTCAGGCTAGGGGTCGAATTGGAGCTGCAGCTGCAGCTGCCAGCCTACAGCCACAGCCATGCCAGATCCAATCCGCATCTGCGACCTACACCACAGCTCACGGCAACAATGGATCCTTAACCCATTGAGTGAGGCCAGGGATTGAACCCATATCCTCATGGATACCAGTCGGGTTCGTTACCACTGAGCCTCAGCAGGAACTCTGAGGTTTATTCACAGGATTGATATACATCTGGGCCTCTCAGCAGCCTTTTTCTGCAGAGTAGGTATGGTTGTTCCCATTCTGTGGATGAGAACATGGAGGCCAAGAGGTCAGGTGGTCATCAGGCCGGTTCCTGCTGCCCAGCTGCTGGGTGGTGTTGCCCCGGCTTTCTAAATTTTCACCTCCAGGCCATATAGGTCTACACCCACTGCGATCAGAACTCACCAAGGGAGCACACAGAACCGGAGGGCGGAAATGAAGAGCTTCAGTGTAAAGCGGATGGGGAATCAGAGTGAAACATGGTGGTGCCAAGAAAGTGGTTTTCTTCCTCAGGTGTCTCCTGTGTGCCACACCTTCACCTGCTCTACAAACTAGCAAACCTCATTCTTATCTGAAGACGCTCTCATCGAGAACCAATTGTCTATACGGTAGCCACACAGTCATAGTCAAGCTTAATTAAAGTCAAATAAAGTTAAAATTCAGTTCTTGGTCACTGAAGTGCCTGACGCCATGTGTTGGTCAGTGCAGATTTCAGATCATTTCCCTCGTCACAGAGAGTACACTTGGACAGCACGGGTCTAGAGGGAGCTGGTATCCTGTGAACATTCAAGCCTCTGTTCTTGATCATGGAGGGATATGGTCACGTTAGACCGTCTGAAATGTCCATCCTGTAGGTCAGAAACAGTTGACTAGAGGCAGTTCCCGCACTTCAGCGTAATAAGAAGTCGCCTTTAGAAAGCAATTATTCTGACTCTTTGTGTGCATTATAAATTGCTTATTAAGGAGAAAAGGGGAGGAGGGGACAGCACACACAGTGGCCCTTGCTCCAGAGAGGTTCTGACTCAACACCAGCAGCATCCAGCTGGTCAGATGTACCAGACATGGAGAATAGGTCTTGGGCAGAAAGCATGTGGCTTGTAGGGAAAGTGAGGACTTGGGCAAGAAGGCGCTGCTTCGCATTATGGAAGATGGGCTCGTGGCCTGCCTACGAGGCTGTTTTCCTAGGTGCTGGAGTTCTGATGAGTCTCCTGAACCAGGCAAGCCGACTCCCCTGTCTAAAGGCCAGATGCAGCTGGTGTGGTTCCTTTAATGCCATAAGTGACATGTCTGTCCTACCTGTCTGGCAACGGGAAGCAACTTTGATTTATAAGGAAAGTTTTGTAGTTTCTAAGTTTGATGATTTTGGCAAAACTGGAGCAGCTGTCAGTCCCCAAACCTTGCACATTCCAGTGTACTGGTGTTTGCCTTCTTGGCTGCCGTAGGTTGTCTCTGGGGTTTTTTTTGTTTTTTTTTGGTTTTTTTTGCAGGGCTTTATTCTAGTCTATATAACTTTGAAAAGATCGCTGGATAGTATTTGGGGAGAATTTTTTAATTCTTGGCTGTACTAGTTGTCTCCTCTTAGTACTCCCTGTAGAATAAGGTCAAACCAGTTAGCAGAGGACCCGGAATGATGGGCAGCTGCTTTCTTGTTGGTCAGAGAGGAGGTCCACCAAGATTGTGCCAAAGGTTATCAGCTATTTGGAGTGAAATCTTAATTCCAAAGCTTTAATTTTATACCCTGACCCCTGGTTGAGGTGTGAGCGAATCAGGTCTGTTTCAGATTTTTCCCCCCCCTCTAACATATGCTCTTTATTAAACATATGTAACTTTCCTTCAATATATAATATAGAAAATTAAAGCCTCTAACACTAGATAATCTACAACTGTAGTGTTTCTATTTCTAATTTTTGCTATGCACATCACAATACATCCTTGTTTCAGGCTATCTTGAGACTAGTTCCACAGTGGGGCCCTGCGTGGATTGAACGTGGCCACCAGCACATGCGGTTTGGCCAGCGCCATGCTACTAAACAACTGAGCCAACTTTTAAAAATGGAGAATTTGTTGTTAAAATATAGGTTTGGGGGTGCTCTTGGGGAAAAAGGGAATTTCTGGGCACAGTGGGTCTGCTTTCTTGGGTGCAGCCGTGGGCCGTGATCACAGCTGTGGACTGTGGTCGCCCTCTCTGGGCAGGGCCTGCGCTCGCCTCTCCAGCATCCTTACTTCACTCACAGCACGAGCATGGGCACTGGAGGTCCCTGAGGGGCACTGTGTACCCACATCTGAGAGCAAAGAGGGGTGTGACCTAAGTGGTCACCAGTGTCCCCCACTGAGTGGCAGCTTGGGGCCGGGCAGCCAGGGGGATGCTCTGGTCTGGGGTTCTAGTCCCCAATAAAGTGCTGTGACCTTGGACATTTCTCTTTCCTGGGCTTCAGTTTCCTCCTGATGTGAAATGAAACTAGGCCAGGTGGCCCCATCTTTCAGGCCACACACCTTGGTTTATCTTTAACTCCTTGCTTTCTTGTACGGCAGCAGATCCTTCCTCACCGCATGCCCCGTTCCCACCCTGGTGCAGACCCCTCTCACCTCCTGGGTTATTTCACTGCTTCTTAAGTGCTCTGCCTGCCTCTGCCCTTTTCCCCCACCTTCTAGTCTGTTCCCAGAGCAGGTCATGTCACCCCTGTGTTCAAGACTCTCCTGGCCTCCAAGGGTCCCACTTTCACTCTAGCTCCACTGCTGCCCTCCCTTCTGTCCTCTGCTCCAGTCACACTGGCCTCCCTCTGTTTCTGAGGCATGCTTCTGCCTCAGGGCCTTTGCACATGCTCTTGCTCTCCATGGGGAGCTTTTTTCTAGACAGTGACACGGTGACATGAGTTGCTCCCCCACTAGCTTGAGGTCTGTGCATTGTTATCTCCCTGCCCATCCTATTTAGAGTGACAGCCCCTGATGACCCCCGCCCCACTTCTCTGCATGGCTTCCTCTTTATTTTGGCCACCTGATGTGTCGCACATGTGACTCTCATTTCTGCCGTCAGAGCGTAAACTCTACCAGTGCAGGAAGGAGCCTGCTTTGTTCTCCCCTAGTGTCCCTAATGTCACGAGCAGCAATAGCACAGAAGAGATGCCTGCTCTTGCCCAGGTAACAGAGAGATGATTTTCTAGTGCTCATGTTGTGTGAGTATTTTATCATTTAGCCTCAAGTAATCAGGATTCCTAGAGCATCAAACATAAAACACAAAAAACACTGTCCAAAGCCAAGTGATTTTTGGACTCCCTCCAGCCTGGCTCCAGTTGAGAAATTGACAATCACTCATGGAGGGCGCTGTCGGATGGGGCCATCCTGCCCGCCAGCAGAAGCCGGGCTCTGCAGTGACCCTTAGCAGAAGGCCTGGGCCTTGGCTCTGTCCCAGGTGCCCTGCGCCGGCAGGCTGGGTGTCCTGTTCTCAGCGCTACCTGTTTGTCCACTGCCCATCATCCCTGAGGGGGCCTCACTGGGACCTGGCTCCTCCCAGGTGTTTGCACGATTCCAAGGGACTTGGAGTCCAGCAGCCTTGATTCTGCACCCCCCCCCCCCCCGCCCCCCACCCCCTGCCCGGCTGCTGAACTACATGGGACTTACAGGGTAGCCGAGCATGTATCTCCACGATATCCTCGCTGGGAAACAGTGTTATTTCTGGCTTGAACAACATGCTGCGCTCAGGGTTGGATCTTGTGTTTAGTGAGCTAGAGTGTTCCTTGGTGCTAGGAGGGGAGATTTTCTTTTCTCGTGGTTTTCATTCCACTCTCCTTTCTTCAAGTCACACTTTGTCAGACCAAGGAGTAAGAGAGATGAAGCTCCTGCCTCCCCAGATGGAGGAGGACCTGTGCGCTGGAGCGGGAGGTGGGGGATGGTTGAAGCGGCTGACGGTTGAGGCGGGTGGTCTCCTTACTCAGAGCCCACTCCAGGCTGAGCCCCTGCCCCTCGCTTCACCTCCTTTCTTCCTGCTTTTGGTTTGAGGCAAAACAATGAAAAGTAGATCTCAGATTCCTCGCCCTTTCCGACTGGAGGATCTGGCCTGCTCACTTCACTCAGACCCCAGGTTCTGGCCCTAAGCCCAGGCGGTATGCTTTTTTAGAACTTTTCATTCAGTGGTTAAACTTTCCAACTCAACTGTGGCAAAAGCTATTTTCTTTTTAATTAAGACTCATCCTAAAAGAAAAAAAACCCCAAATCCTTCATCCTGAATAGGAATTAGATGTGGCTGTATTTCTGTTGAATACATCTTTCATTTCTTTGTGAGTTCTAGATCTTTCTATTAATAAGAAAGAAAACTCATCCTTTGGGGAGTTTAGTAGTAACCACAGTGACTGAAGGACGAGTCCATGCTGAAGAGTGAGCAGGTCACTGACACCGTTAATGAAAGTCTTAAACGGTCTTACCAGTGACATGTCAGTTGCATTGACAAGGTCCGCTGTGGCCACGGCAGAAGCCCAGCCCCTCTTTTCTGTGTTGTCACTCCCCTCTCCAGCGGGAAGCTCCCAGCCTTTCTCTGAACAGTTTGGTTTCAGAAGCCGCTGAGGGCAGTGCCGTGGGCATGGCCACGGCCAACGAGCATCTGTGGGACCATGAAGTACCCACCTTGACCTTAGTCCCGGCGTCCCCTCCCTTGGTGGGAGCAGCATGGTGAACGCACGTGAGAGGGCTAGGAGGTGGCAGGAGAGCACATGCTGTGACAGACCCTTCAGGCATTAAAGATGCTCCTCCTCAAGAGTGTGTGATTCATTTTCCTCCCAAAGTTGTTATACGTATATACGTGTGTGTGTGAATATATGTGTGTGTGTATGTGTTTATATGTGTGTTTCTGTGTGTATGTCTGTACAAAAAACGTATGCATAAAATTTGTATATATTAACTCCTTATAAAGTAAGTTAGACATACACACTGTCTTGAGTTCACAGCTCCTTGAACTTATACAAAATAGCCCCCTGTTTAACTAGCAGCACAGAAAATACCCCCAGCAAGCTTCTCCCGTGCCCTCTCGGTGGCTGACGTCCACGAGGGTGACTGCCCTCCTGACCTTGATTCCTTCTGCCTGCCCGTGAACTCGGGGTAAAAGGAATCACAGGCATGTATGTGCTCTTTGGGGTCCTTCCTTTGACGTTGCCCATGGGAGTGAGGTCCTGCCGTGCTGCTGGGCTCATTATGGCCATTCCTGTTGCTGTCTGTTCTCCTTGTGTCACTGCGGAGGGGCGCATGGATAGTCCCATTTGGGGGCTTATGTTACAACATACTGTAAATTACATTATATTATAAATTAGTCTTGCCCCTGACTTTGGTGACTGCCTGTCCACACTTTACGGGGCCTATTCCTGGGCTTGGAGCTGTAGGCCACACACAGGCGGATGCCCGGCTTTGGACGAAGTACCAGACTTTCCCCAGAGTGCTGGTCCTAATTTGTACTCCTTCCAGCAGTTTGGAGAGCTGGGAACATGGTCTGCAGTGGCTGGCTTGGAAAGGATCCGGGATGAGTTACCATTGCTGGTGATAAGAAGTACCTCCCTCATGCTGCGTTCTCCTGTGTCCTAGAAATGGGAGCCTTTGGTCGCGGAATTCAACAATCAAAGATGGGCCTCTGCAAAGGGCTTGTGAAGAAGGCTCAGATTTTACTGGGGGTGAGCAAATGCTGCCTCTTAACGGCAAATCCAAGCAGAAAGGCAGCCCTTTGCAGTAGTTAAATGAGGGGAGGAGTTGACAGAGCTTTGATTTGCAGGTAGATTCTTCATCAGAGACCCCCCACACCCACCCTGGGCCCACACAGGTAAACATAGTGAATGTCGGAGCATTAAGTGGAATTTTTCAAAAGCAAGGAACCAGCAGTTGGGTACCAGAGGTCGTCCATCCTGATCCACATACTTCTAACCTGAGCATCCGTCCACCTCTCAGGATGCTGTGCAGAGCCCAGGGTCGATGGTGATGGATACAAGGCAGGCTCCCCTCCTCCTGCAGTGGACGTGGCTCCAGGTTTGGGTCTCAAGGTCTCCCTAGCACAACAGCCCTCTCGTCCTGTTGCAGGGATGATCTGTTTCCTTTCAGAGCTTGCCCAGCTGGGATTTGGTTTATTAGGAATGACAGCAGCGCCCAATGTCAGTAGCTTAGAAAAGTAAGGGGGCACTGTGTTCTGGTCAGGCGCGGGCGAGGTGACTTGGACCAGTCTTCTTACTGGTGGGGCAAGTACTATAGGACAGATTAAAAAACACCACCTCCAGAAGCATTGAACAGCTTGGGAGATGTTAAGGAAGGTAATGAGAAGACCGAAGCCATAGTGCAAGGGGTAACCTGGGCGGTGAGCACAGTCCTGGGGGCATTTGATGAACTAGGCAAATTCGATTCTGCTGGCATTGGCACAGAGGTCAAGGTGGGCAGGGTGGTGGAAATGTGCCCCTTAGAGCTGTAGCCAGTGAGGACCACTGCACCTCCAGGGCGAAGGTGAGTCAGAAGTAAGCCCATTCCCCTCCTGAGATGTCTTACGAGTTGTCCCTCATCAGATCCCGTGACCCGAGTGACAGGATGTTCTCGAGATGCTGTGATTCTTTCTGGAGAATGCTCCTGGGCCAAGGCACAGGCAGGCAGGTCTTTGGAGGACTACACCTCTGTGCGAGGCTCAGAGAATCTCCAGGTGTAGTTTTCAAGGAAAATGAGCATCCCTGGTTGGGAATAACCAAACACATAGAGTGCCCAGCTCAGTGCATGAGGACCAGGGGGAACATCTATGAAAACGGTAGTTAATGAGTGGTTGACACAGAGTTGAAACGTGCTTTTTACACTACTTAAAGTAATAGACGGCACTGAAAATACCTACAAAGAAAGGAAACTAATGACTGAGCAGATTTCAAAAAGGAATCAGGTGCAGTTTTCTGGACATGGGCAGCTCAGTCACTGTAGTTAAAAACCCAACAGATTGAAGACAGTGACTGAACTGAAAGACAGAGCAAGAAGTTCATATTTCATCTTAGAACCAAATGGGTGAGTAGTTTATAAGCCCGATTAGGAATCAGGGAGGAGAGGAGTTCCCCGTTGTGGCTCACAAATCTGACTAGGAACCATGAGGTTGCGGGTTCAATCCCTGGCCTCGCTCAGTGGGTTAAGGATCCGGCCTTGCCCTGCGCTGTGGTGTAGGTCACAGATGCAGCTCGGATGCCACGTTGCTGTGGCTCTGGTGTAGGCCAGCAGCTACAGCTCTGATTTGACTCCTAGCCTGGGAACCTCCATATGCCGCGGGTATGGCCCTAAAAGGACAAAAGACCAAAAAAAAAAAAAAAAAAAGGAATCAGGAAGGAGAGACAGAAGTATGTCTGCTGGGGGTTCCAGGAGAGGAGAGATGATGGGGCAGAGCCTTTGTTGCACCAGGTAAGGCCTGAGAATTTGCAGAATGGATGAGACACCCATCCAAACAGGAGAAAAAAAAAAAAGCCAACACTTTTCTTTACAAAAGAAAGTGTAGTGATGCAGTAATCGGAGGCAAAACTCCGGAGTGAAGGTGAAAGGAAGCTAACTTCTAAGGCAAAAACATGTAATGAGTGACCTAAAGAAATTCTCAAGGATGTTCTTGGAAGGAAAGTAGTGTCAATGGAAAGAGTGAGAGGTACAAACAAGGAAGAATGTGGAAATATTTGGGCAACTTTAGACAAATGGGAGAGAATAACAGTGTTTGGCACTGGGAGGGGGGCACTGAGAAAAGAAGAGGGTTAATAACACCTGAGCTGAGCTGTACACTTTGTGAACCCCACATACTGTTTAAAGGTAGTCACTAAAGAATAAAAACAGTGTTGGCGTTCCCGCTGTGGCTCAGTGGGTTAAGAACCTGACTGCAGTGGCCGTGGAGGTGCAGGTTCAATCCTGAGACCAGCACAGTGGGTTAAGGATCCAGTGTTGTGGGGAACTGCAGTGCAGGTTGCAGCAGCGGCTTGGATTTGATCCTTAGCTCAGGAATTAGCATATGCCGTGGGTGTGACCAAGAAAGAAAGAAAAAAAGAGTGTAACAGTGTCTTCTGCAATAGTAGGGGTGAAAAATGTAGTGATTTATAAACGATCCAAAAAGGTATAAGAAAGGAGACAAAAAGAACTCCAGGACAAGTAGAGAAATAGCACACAATAAAATTATAGATTTAAACTCAGCTATATCAATATAATATATTAAATATAAATTATGTTCCAGTGAAAACATAAAGATATTGGAGTTCTCTTGGTGGCTCAGCGGTAAACGAACCCGACTAAGATCCATAAGGATGCAGGTTCGATCCCTGGCCTTGCTGAGTGGGTTAAGGATCTGGCGTTGCCGTGAGCTGTGGTGTAGGCCGCAGATGCGGCTCGGATCTGACATTGCTGTGGCTGTGGTGTAGGCCAGCGGCTGCAGTTCCAATTTAACCTCTAGCCTGGGAACCTCCACATGCCGTGAGTGCAGCCCTAAAAAGTAAAAAAATAAAAAACACCATAAAGATATTATACTTGGTTTTAATAATCCAGCTCTTATTTACAAAAGACAGGGTGAAAATAAAAGAATAGAAGACATATTACGTAAACATTATTAAAGCTGGTGTTATGTTACTGTTATATAAAATATACTTTAGCGCACAAAAAAGGTGTTACAGGGTGAAAGGCTCACTTCCTAGTGACGAAAGTTTGATTTAGCTTAAAGATTTGGAAGTTTTAACTTTGGGTCCGTCTTATTAATGTAATCAAAAATGTAAAGCAAAAATTGGCAGAACTACAAGAAGTGGTCAAATCTGTAATTATAGTATGGGATTTTAGCACATCCTCTCAGTAATTGACAGCTAAGCAGACAAAAACCAATAAGGATTAATACTTGGGTCAGAATTAGGCATGTGCTCTGTGACTGTATGTAAACAAAACAAATAAAATACTGCAGCCAACTAATGCATATTTGACTTCAAATTTTCCAAAGATTGGCTAAATCCAGGGCCTTAAAGTCAGTCTCAACAAGGGATTGAAATTATATAGAGCAGATGGTCTGACCACAATTCAGTTAAACTAGAAATGTGAATAAAAAGGTAAATAGAAAATCTCCAGGGAGTTCCCGTCTTGGCGCAGTGGTTAACGAATCTGACTAGGAACCATGAGGTTGCAGGTTCGATCCCTGCCCTTGCTCAGTGGGTTAACGATCCGGCGTTGCCATGAGCTGTGGTGTAGGTTGCAGACGCGACTCGGATCCTGCGTTGCTGTGGCTGTGGTGTAGGCCGGGGGCTACAGCTCCGATTCGACCCCTAGCCTTGGAACCTCCATATGCTGCGGGAGTGGCCCAAGAAATAGCTAAGAAGACAAAAAAAAGAAAAAGAAAAAATCTCCATGTATGTGGAAATTTTAAAAAGATGCTTCTAGCATTTATTTTTTTGGCCAAAAAAAGGGAAAATATAAAATGTTTTGAAATGAATAATAATGAAAATACTGCACATCAAAACTTGTAGGATGTAGCTAAAACATGACTTACAGGGAAATTTATAAATTTAAATACATATATCAAGAAAGAAAAGATGAAAATTAATGAGCTAATAAGCATCTCCAGAAGTACAAAGTCAAAATAAACTAATCAGAAGGAAGTAACAATGAGAAGGGAGTAAAGAAACAGGAAAACAAGAAAACAGGAGTTTCTGTTGTGGCTCAGCAGGTTGAGAACACAACATATTGTCTGTGAGGATGCAGGTTTGATCCCTGGCCTTGCTCATTGGGTTAAGGATCTGGCATTGCTTTGAGCTGTAGGGTAGGTCACAGATGTGGCTCAGATCTTGCGTTGCTGTGCCTGGGGTATAGGCCAGCAGCTGAAGCTCCAGTTCAACCCCTAGCCTAGGAACTTCCATATACCATAGGTGTGGCCCTAAAAAGAAAGAAAAAAAAGAAACAGAAACAGAAAACAAATAAATACACAGTGGAGAAGTTCCACAGAGCCAAAACTTCATTCTTACCAAAGATGAAAAATGTTGGGAAATATCAAGCAAAATTGGTCCAGAAAGAGGCACAAATTATATCAAGAATGTAAAATGGGACTTCACTACAGATGCGGTGACATTAAAAAAAAAGATGAGTGGTTATTATAAACAACTTGTGCTAAATAAAAATAAATCAGTGTCATGGGTGTTTGTTGAAATCTGGAGGATCCAGAAGAGGGGGCTAGACCACACACTGTCCGTAGAAGACTTCTTTGTCACATCTCAGCAAGGTCCAACAGCGTAAATACATTTCTGGGGCAATACAGCTTACCAGCACTGAGCAAAGAGGAGACTCAAGTGCTTGATGAAGAGGATGTCTACAGGAATGCCCAGATGCCAGCAGGATGCTCACATCTTACCTTTCTCAGATCAGGAAGAACAGAATGCCTGCTGACACTCCTCTGGAGCAGTGCCGGGGGTCATGCCCTGTGCAAAAATTCAAGAAAAGTGAAGCAGAAGATAGGAAGATTGAGAAGAAGGGAACAAAACTTCACAGGCAGTGTGCTTATACATGTAGAAAAAAATTATTATTATTGTTATTATTATTTTGTCTTTTTGTCTTTTTAGGGCCACACCCACAGCATATGGAGGTTCTAAGGCTAGGGGTCTAATCGGAGCTGTAGCCACTGGCCTACACCACAGCCACAGCCACGCCAGATCCAAGCCACATCTTCGACCTACACCACAGCTCATAGCAACGCTGAATCCTTAACCCACAGATCGAGGCCAGGGATTGAACCTGCAACCTCATGATTCCCAGTTGGGTTCGTTTCCACTGCGCCACGACGGGAACTCCAAAAAATTATTATTTTTTTTTTAATCTACTGATGTGTTACTAGAATCAGGCAAGGCTGCTGGGGGTGGAAATCAGCCTGCAGAAGTCAATTACATTTCTGTATAGGCCACGAAAAGAAAATGAAACTTAAAAGAGACACCATTCTTAGTAGTGTAAAAACCAAAACAAACCAACAAAACCCCAGAAAAATAATTCCCCAAGCAGGTAAGACTCCACAGGGTGTATTGTCTTCCTCCACCAGGGTACCGGTGTCTTTCTGTTTCCATGTGGTCCTTAGAACCATAGACCCATAGAAATGAGTGGCTCCTGCCTGATGTGCCTCGGCAGACACGTGGAGTGTGCAGGTGCTGAGGTTTGGTTGGTACAGTGGGGAAACCACTGACCCTGCTTCCTGAGAGCATCGTGTCGCTGCAGGGAGAATTCTGACCCCGGCTCCCACCTCCTCGCTGTTGGTGTGTGTCCTGAGGAGTCAGGAATCTTAAATCCGTCCATGGTAGCAAGTTGCCTTCATTGATGAGGTGAGGCCTATAGGCTTCTCGTAAGCTCTCAAAAGATTTAGGTCTATTTAAGTACCTACTTTTCCAAAGACTGTTATTTTGGAGAAACTCAAAAGCATGTCAATTCTTTATTTTTCTCTTTAGGCAAAGAAATTGAATCTGAAATGGCCGATGAATAAGCCAAGGCTTAGAATAGAATACATTTCTATTTTTAGTGTTTTATCTTTCTTTAAAATGAGTAGCATTGTTTCTTTAAAGTAGGAAGTCAGTTTTCTCCATCCTTTTAAAGCATGAAATAAATTATTTCCAAATATATCTTTTAGTTACCAAAATTCTCCTAGTTTTTCTGGGTGAAAAGAAAAATTAGAGGTTACACTTAAAATTTTAGATGAGATGGTCTGAAAACTCTCTTATCTAAACATTCAGAAATGTTAGGTTGAGTTAATAAGCATTCTCTAAAAAGCATAGCTGAGCTTATGAGGCACTAGGAGAGATTGCCAGAGGCCATGAGCCCAGGGTGAGGGGAGTGGAGGGGACCCAGAAGTGGGCTCACCCTGCTGTTGTCATCCGAAGTCTTGGCCCTGGGTCTTTGGCTTTTATGCCCATGTGGGAACTGGGCTGGGGACGGGGCGGGACTCATCCTCCCCGCCCCCCACCACTGTGCTCCCGTGTGAAATGTGCAATGAAAAGACAGGTTAGTGGCCAAGGGAGATGACAGAGCTTATCTGTCTTGCAGAGGAGCCAAAGTTCCCTGAGAATTTGTAATGGGAGGTACCTGCCTCATCTAAAATTTGTCCTGGCCTGTTGCTTTCTCTGAAGGCCTACTTGAAGCAGATAAAATAGCTTCTTACAAACAAGCCCAAAATTCGGCCCAGGCACGTTCACCACTCATAAAGTCCTGCCAGGGAGTTCCCATTGTGGCACAGCAGTGACAAACCTGACAAGTGTCCGTGAGGATGCAGGATTGATCCCTGGCCATACTCAGCGGGTTAAGGATCTGGCATTGCTGTGAGCTGTGGGGTAGGTCATAGATGTGGCTCGGATCCCATGTTGCTATAGCTGTGGTGTAGGCTGGCACTTGCAGTGCTGACTTGACCTCTAGCCTGGGAGCTTCCATATGCCGCACCTGTGGCCGTAAAGAAAAATAAAGTCCCGTCAAAGTCACTATTAGAGATATAAGAGTAGGTGGTGAAAAGTATTAATGGGAAAAAAATAACACCAGGGGAAAACAAGGTGAACTTTAAAAGAAAAAAAAAAAAAAGATTCAGCTAAAGAGACAATTGGTGAAGTGGAACATATGTTTGAGAACTTTTCTCATGGTAGCACAGAGAGATTGAGGTCTAGCTAGGAGTAATCCACAAAGAAGCAGGAACAAAGTCTCCAAGAACTAAGTGGCCAGGGGCTTCTCAGAATTGATGGAAAATATGAGAAACCACAATAAGCCTGAGTAAGATAATAAATAGACCCCTAAAGATATTTTGTTGAATTGAGCCATGCTGCAACCTATACTGCAGCTGCAGCAATGCCAGATCCTTTAATCCACTGTGCCAGGCCAGGGGATCGAACCCATGGTTCCACAGCAGTCTGAGCCACTGCATTTGGGTTTTTTTATTTTATTGTATTTTATTTTTGTCTTTTTGTGTTTTCTATGGCCGTATCTGTGGCACATGGAGATTCCCAGGCTAGGGCTCGAATCGAAGCTGTAGCTGCCGGCCTACGCCAGAGCCACAGCAATGTGGGATCCGAGCCGCATCTGTGACCTGCAACCTCATGGTTCCCAGTTGGATTCATTAACCACTGAGCCACGACGGGAACTCCTGCATTCAGATTCTTAAGCCACTGTGCCACAGCGGAAACTTCGCAATGAGGTTTTTTTGTTTTTTGTTTGTTTGTTTGTTTGTTTTTTTAAGGTATTACGAAGGAATTACAAGTTGACAACATGTTTTTTGATTCTAAGCCCCCCTCCCCTCACCCACAGAAAAAAAAAGGGCAGAAAACAGATAAAATAATATCTTGAAAGTGATGAGAGATCGGCATGGAATTCTGTACTTGGGTCAGTCCATCTAGTCATGAACCATGAGGGTGAAAGAAAGGAATTCTTTCAGGGCTGTAAGGACTGAGGAAGTTTATCAAGAGAAAATTCTTGTTGAAACAGTTAAGGTTGTACTTTGGGGAGACTCAGAAAGAAGGACATGAGATGCAGGAAGCAGTGACCAGCAAACAGACTGGGAACCATTCGGGTAATTACAACATCAGTGTCTGGAACTACCAAGCAACTACAAGTGGTCCAGGTGTGTGTGAGGGAGGAAGGGGTGGGGGGCACCAAGGCAGGAAGGGGGCTCCCGTCAGTGGAGGGACCCCAGACCTGACGGCTCTATGGCTCTTCCTCTGCTGGGAAGTGTCAGTATGCATGTTAGGCAAAAGTAAGGGTAAAGACATTTTATTTACAATTTTTTAAAAGAGCACTCACAGATACACTCAAAAACAGAAAAAGAAAATGTAACTTTCAACAGCGCAGAGGAAAAGATGCCCAGTAGAAATGCAAAAGAATAAAAAATAAGGGGGGATTAAGCAAAGGAAGTATTATGAAGAGGAATAATAAAACAAGGGTGTAAATTAATCCAGTCATCACAATTGATGTTGATGAACTAAACCTACCAGTTAAAAAGACAAATTGCTGAACTGATCTTAAAATAAAATTCAGCTATAGGCTATTTTTAAGACCTCCACTGAAAACATACGAACACAGAAAGGTTGCAAGTAAAGAATAGAAAATGATTCTAGGCCAATTTTAACCCCCCCCCCCCAAAGTTGGTATAACTTTTAAAATAATCAGGCAATGAAATGAAAAAAAAATCATTATTTGGGATAAAGTAGATCAATTTATAATAGAGGAAAAAATAGTAGGCACTTTATCAGAAAGATATAACAATTCTGATCTTATGTTCACCTAATGAATAAAGCACAAATTGATAGATTCCTAAGAGAAAAAGACAATTCCATGATCATGGTGGGAGATTTTTTAAACTCTCAACAGCTATTAGATAAAGCAGACAAAAATGAGTGTGGTTTGGCAAGCCTTGCTATGGTGCAGCAGGTTGAGGATCCAACTGAAGTGGCTCAGGTCACTGCAGAGGCACAGGTTTGATCCCTGGCCCAGAACAGTGGGTTAAGGATCTGGCATTGCCACAGCTCTTGGCATAGGTCGCAGTTGTGGCTCAGATTTGATCCATTGCCTGGGAACTTCCATATGCTGAGGGTGTGGCGCTCCCCCCCCCCCAAAATGAATGTGGTTCTTTAGAAGATTATTAAGGTGGAACTAAGGACACATAGAACCCTTTACTCCATCGAGTACATATGCGTTTGTAAAAATTGACCACAAGCTAGCGGAACCCACCAATATCATAATCTAAATCAGTGTTTTCAGACTGTAGGCTCCACGTGTCCTGAGCCTCAAAGTCAATTTACTTGGTTTTGAAAAACTGTTAAAATTTTTTGATGGGATGGAAAATCCCAGTGTATCACATGTGCTAATACGGAGTTATTGTTTCGTGAAAGTCTTGCTTTTTAAAGGTTTATGTAAATATTATGCAGCATGCATGTATGTTCATGTATGTCCTGGGTCATGTAAAAGAATTATCTTTCTGGATCATGGTTAAAAATCTGAAAAGCCTTGGGAGTTCCCATCATGGCGCAGTGGAAACGAATCCAACTAGGAACCATGAGGTTGTGGGTTCGATCCCTGACCTCGTTCGGTGGGTTAAGGATCTGGCTTTGCCTTGAGCTGTGGTGTAGGTCGCAGATGTGACTTGGATCCTGTGTTGCTGTGGCATAGGCCGGCAGCTGTAGCTCTTATTGGATCCCTGGCCTGTAAACCTCCATATGCCTCAGTGAGGCCCTAAAACCAAAAAAAAAAAAAAAAATCTGAAAGCCTTGGCCTGTATCACACAGAACGGATTCTCTGATGGCAGTGCTGTTGAATTAGGAATTATCAGTGATGATTAGGGAAGTTAAGGATACTGCTCCCTCATGAGTCAGAGTCATTTGGGGACTAGCAAATACTTAGAACTGAGCACTAATGGAAATACTGTGCATTGTAGCTTGGAGGATGAAGCTGCAGTAGTAATTACAGGAAAATTTATTGCCTTAAACATTTGCTGCCAGGACAGAAAAGGCCTGAAAGTTAATGTCCATGTCAAGAAGTTAGATTAGAACAGAATAAACGAATGGAAGTTGGAGAAAGGAATAATGAAAATTTATTATCTAAATTACATCACAAACCAAAAGCTGGTTCTGGAATCATTATTGAAATTGAAACAGCAGTTAAAAATCAGCTCTTTGCCAAAGGGAACCCTCATACACTGCTAGTGAGAATGTAAATTGGTGCAGTCACTGTGGAAAGCAGTATGGGGAAGTTCCTCCAAAAACTAAAAATAAAAATACCATGTGACCCAGAGGTTCTACTTCTGAGTTTACATATGAAAACAAAATTAATTTGAAAAGATATCTGTACCTCAGTGTTCATAGCAGCATTATTTCCAATAGCCAAGATATAGAAGCAGTAAGTGTCCATCAACAGATGAATGGATAAAGAAGATATATATATACATACATACATATATATACACATACATATATACATGTATATGTATACACGCACACATACACAGTGGAATACTACTCAACCATGAAAAAGAATGAAATATTGCCATTTGCGACAACTTGGATGTACCTAAAGGGTATTATGCTTTGTGAAGTGAATCAGACAGAGAAGGATAAATACTGTATGATATCACTTATATGTGGAATCTAAAAAATACAGTAAACTAGTGAATATAACAAAAAAGCAGACTCATGGATACAGAAACAAATTAGTGGTTACCAGTGGGGAGATGAAGGGAGAAGGGAATCAGAGGTACAAACTCTTAGGTGTACAATAAGCTACAAGGATATGATGTACAACATGGGGAATATAGGCAATGTTTTGCAATAACTGAAAATGGAGTAAATTTATACTTTAAAAACCTTTAAAATTCATGAATCAACATATTGTACACCTATCAACTTATATACAGCAACTGAACATCAGTTAAAAACAAAAAAAACAAAACAAAAAAAACCCAGCTCTCTTCCTCCTCCAAGAACAGATCTCGAAAAAAAACAGATCCAGACGGTTTTACAGGCAAGTTCTTCTGGACCTACAAAGAACAGAGGAAAAGGGATGATTCTTAGTTCATGAGACTCAAGTGACCTTGCTACCAATACCACGTAAGAACAGACTGAGAGTGATCTCTGACTTATGACCTCTGACTTCCCTCACTTGAGAGCACGCACACACGAATACCACATAAAAATGGGATTAAGGAGTTCCTGTTGTAGTACAGCAGAAACAAATCCGACTAGGAACCATGAGGTTGCAGGTTCGATCCCTGGCCTCGCTCAGTGGGTTAAGGATCCGGTGTTGCTGTGAGTTGTGGTGTAGGTTGCAGACGAGGCTCGGATCTGGTGTTGCTGGGGCTGTGGCATAGGCCGGCAGCTACAGCTCCAATTAGACCCCTAGCCTCCGGTGCGACCCTCAAAAGACAAAAAAGGGGGGGATTAAAAAAGAACGGACCCCACCACCCCAAATCTAGTGAGGGATTAAAAAAGGACCCCCCCATCCCATTAAGAAGTGTTTATATACCATAAGAAGTGTTTATACCATAAGAAGCGTTTATACCATCTGCAAGTTGACATTAGAACATATGTTATTTTAATTCAGCCCATTTCAGGTTAGAGAAAATGTCAAGTGATAAAGAAAAAGCATTTGCTAAGATCTGATTCCTAGTTGTTAAAAAGGAAAGGTAACTAGGAATATAAAATAGCTTAACCTGGTAAAAGGTTTCTGCCATAAGCCTATGATCAACACAGTATCTAATTGTGAAACATCAGAAGTGGAGACTCAGGGATGAGACCAGCAAGCCTGCTTCAGAGTCTGCAGCCGGCTCCGTGAGACCAGAAAAAGAGATTCGGTGATGAGGCTTAGAAAGCAGAAAGCTACTGTCTTTTTTTTTTTTTTTTTTTTTTGTCTTTTGCCATTTCTGGGGCTGCTCCCAAGGGATATGGAGGTTCCCAGGCTAGGGGTCCAATCGGAGCCGTAGCTGCCAGCCTACACCAGAGCCAGAGCAACTCAGGATCCGAGCCGCGTCTGCGACCTACACCACAGCTCACGGCAACGCTGGATCCTCAACCCACTGAGCCAGGTCAGGGATGGAACCCGAAACCTCATGGTTCCTAGTCGGATTTGTTAACCACTGAGCCATGACGGGAACTCCAGAAAGCTAGTCTTTGCTCAAGGGTGATTTTTTTTTTTTTTTAAGAGAATCACTAAACCTTGGATTTGACAAGAGTTTGGCATAATATCTGGGTAAACAATACACATGCACAATTGAATAGCTTTGCTAGTGTCTATAGCTAGAAATAGAAAAAGCAGTTTACAAAAGATATCTTTTTCTAGTACATTTAAAAATAGCAATAACCTTAAACAGCAAAAAAGATATGTAAAACTTTTATAGAGAATATCGTAAAAGCTATCAGCAAGTATAAAAGAACATTTAAATAAATGGAGTGCTACACACTCTGTTCACTGGTGGCTCCCAAGGTGCACGGTATCAGTTCTCTCCATATTCATCTGTAAATTCAGTGTGTTTCAAATAAAAATCCCAGGACAATTTTTGGAGGGGACTCATAGGCCAAAATGTGGTATTGATGCAGGGCCTAGATAAATATGCAGATGGAACAGGGGTGAGTCCAAGTGACAGAGCCACGTGTATTTCAAACCTAGTGGGGCAGAGGTGGTGGGGGAGGGGGGAGTTGGCAGTCAGGAAGTGAGGCTGGGTAATTAAAGTGATGGGGAAACGGGGACACTATTTCCTGTCATATGCCAGAGGAAATCCCAGGTGATGAAAAGCCTAACTCTGAAACGCATTCTGAAGTTTGTGGAAGAAAATAAATAATAAAGTAACGTCTCTCCCCATGGTTGGAACCCAGGTGGCTGGGAGTCAGGCGTATACGGGAGATTTTCATTCTATCAACCATTTTTGTTGTTTTGAGTTCTGACCCATAAGAATGCATTGCCAGCACAGGGGAGTAATTATTTAAAATTAAAGGGTAGCCACAGTTCTTTCCTTAAAAAAAAAAAAAAAAAAAAAAGGAAAGAGATTTTCTTTGACTCTAGAATAGTGGCTGTGAAACAAGAATGGCAGATCCTAAAGGCACACATTAGTAAATTGGACTGCATTGAAGGAAAATTAGCAGCCTCTCTCTCTCTCTCTCTATATATATATATATGTATATACACACACACACACACACACACACACATATATATAAAAACACTGTAAATTGAAAGAGAAACCACAGAGTTCAACACATCTAAAACAGCAGATGGGTTAATAGCCAAACTATGTAAAGGACAAATCACGAGAAAAAGACAGCTTTGCAGAAAATAGGCAGAGATAAGAACAGGTAACACCGTGAAAGGAACGTGAGGGGCTCTTTCCATGGAGGGCACAGTGTCACATCATTTCATTGGGACGGAGTGGGAACCCAGGGATATGGAGGGAACAGGGCCTTGGTGGCAGTGCCCTTGCAAGGAGCGGTTTAGCAGCATCTGATGGCACAGCGGGTCCAGTGGTAGGTGTGTCCTAGAGGATAAAATGTTTCCTGGTAACACCTGCAGTGGTGTCACTGTATAGCACTTAGCAGCAGTCAGCACCATCTGTATTTTGTAATGTAAGCACACACACGTGTGGGAGAAGCGGCGACACATTCTGGGTGTTGGTGGCTCTTTGGGAGGAAAGATGAGCTATCATCTATATGTGTCTGAAGTAAATGTGTAAAATGTTTAGATTTGCTCAACCTGAGTGGTAGGTAAATGGACATTCATATTTCTCTTAGTCTTTTGTACATTTGAAATTCTTCACAATATTAACTAAAATTAGGAGCTGGTGATCCTGATGCAGCCATACCTGCTAGTGTCTCTGTTTTATCGTCTTTATGTTCTGGGTTTGTGCCTCCCCGGGAAGTCACCTCAGGCCCAGGAAATGAATCTGGAGGCTTGGTCTCTGACACCTCCCCCACCCCCCAGCAGCCCTGCCTGTGGCTTCTCCCAGTGCCCACATGTGGCCCCTGTGGATCCTCTAGGCAGTGATGAGATCCAGCCTCAGGGGTACTGTTGGGAGTCATTGTGCAAAACCTACCCAAACCCCAACTGTAAAGTTGGACTGAACTACCAAGTGTATTCAGTTTGGGCCTCCCCTTCGCTTCACTTCACTGAGGTCCCCCCAAAGCCTCACTCCTGAAAGCCAATCTCAAGACCTTCGGGTGGGCCCAGGAATGTCAGCCTGCCAGCCTAGGAGTGGTCCCCCAGCCCCCGGGCGGCAGTCTGCTCCCTACCCTCCAGGGCCTTCACCTTTCCACTTTGTGCTCGGTCCTGGCAGTAGTAATAAAAGCACACAGTTCGTCGAACGTTTCCGGGGTTGACAGAACGCAGGTTCTCTGTGGTCAGCCCACACAGGATGCAGTGGTACACGCCTGGCCTTGATTCTTTGCCCATCTGGGTGTGGCCCTGTGGGAAAGCCCTGCAGAGGATTCCCAGCGGGGGGGTTTCAGAAGCGAAGTGTGAGCAGGGGTCCACCCGAGACTCATTGGCCCCCCTGGAGTCAACTCTACAGGGAGCAGGAAGGCGGCTTCCGTCTTGATAGTTTTGCTGTCTGCTGATGCATCCTGAGCCTTAACTGTTTCAGTGTGTCACTGCAAGGCTAGGGCTTTTTCATTTTCTTGTTCAAGATTTCTTTCAAAGAAGTGCTCGCTCAGGGCTCAGTGGTGGGGATGTAATTTCTTTGCAGAGCAGCCCATTCTGCAAAGTTGGGAAGACACATCCATGATGGAGTCAGATGTCTGTCTGTGCTGCAGAGGGAAGTACCCTCCTGGTTCACTTTCCTCGACCCTGTGCTTCCAACAGAGAATATTGTTTTGTATCTCGTGTTTGCGTAACGTGAGTAAGAGTCAAGGCTGACTTTTCAACTGTGGCTTTTTTGCCCAAACCACATGGCCTCAGGCTGCACAGAGCCCATGGTCCTGGGGTGGGGGGTGGGAGGCAGGCACCTGTCGTGGGTGGCTGGTGACCCTGTGGCTCCAGGGGACCAGCCCTCCAGGGTATGTTGGGACACCACCTGGGCCTTAAGAACTCTCAGTCGACTGACCCAGGCCCCTGGTGTGGTCCTGTCTCTGGAGAAGGGGTGTTTCAGAGGATTTTTGTCATCTGAATAGAACGGATGTAGTGGTTGTAATGTGCTTGTGTACGTGTCCATGTTGGCGACATTCCGAGAAGTCCTTGTGAGGACCGGGCTTGCATTTGGTGGCTGCCCACTGAGCAAGGGGGCTTGTCCCTGGTAGGTTCCAACCTTCTTGTCCCTGCCCTCCGCCCACGAGGCCTTTCCTTCCAGGCCTTTTGCACACTCAGCCGTGAGCGTGCTCCTGGAAAGGCTCACTGGGGACAGCCTTTCCTGACTGTGGACCATGCCATCAGAACCCGCCTCCCCAGGATCCAAAGCCTCCATGAGCCCACCTGGTCAGGACTTTAGGGCCACAGTGTCGACTTGGACTTGGAGCTGCAGCCCAAGCTGACAGTCTGGGAGAAGCAAGTGTCCAGCTGCAGCCGATGGAGAACATGGCCTGCGGGCACCTTCGACCCTCTTCTCGCAGGGGTTTCATAGAAAGGAACAGCGAAATCACGTATTTGTTCTGGGATGAGAGGATTTTTCTTAGAACACGGTGCTGAGACATTTAAAACAATGTCTCTTTTCATTCCCTCCTTTAAAGTGCGCTAATATTGGAGTTCCCTCAGGGCACAGAAGGTTAAGGATCTGGCGTTGTCACTGTTGTGGCTCGGGTCGCTGCTGTGGCTTAGATTCAGTCCCTGGCCCGGGAACTTCCACGTGCTACAGGTGAGGCAAAAAAAAAAAAAAAAAGCCTTAGTTCAAAATTTGGATTTCATAACTGTTCCTTCTGAGGGAAGAGGAATCTCAACTTTTAATCCAGTAAAAAGCCCAGACCCAGCCTCCAGCAGCTCTAGGGATTGGGGGTGGTCACCTCTCCTCCCATCTGTCTTTCCAGCTCAGGGGACTGGGAATATGACAATAGTATCAAAATTAGTTGATCAAAGTTGAGTATATCCAAAGAAATGAACCTCTTAGAGTCCCTTGCTGAAGTTGAACGTAGCCTGGCTGATGGATATGGACCCGGCCACCTCTGACGCTTTGGATTTTGGTCCCCAGGCATCAAGGAGGGGTGGTTCCTCCTCCTGGTTGAGATGGTCCGCTCCCTTGGGCGAGGATTGGGCCTGGTGACACTGTTCTTCTCCCACTTTGCAGCCTCTGTCTATGAAATTCCAATCTCTCATCTTATTTGGTCAGCTTCCCAAGACTGATACTTTCTGTTTACCAAAGTGCAAATTGCAGGTTCTGTGGCTGTTTGGAGCTGTCACTGGCAAAAGGCTGTCTTTCCTCCCCAAATCTTTTATCACTTTTCAGGATCGTAATGCATAATCTTTGACCCTGGGAAGTTGTGTTTATCAGGACTGGAGAAAAGGGAGGTAGCAGTAGGAAGATGCTGAGGGCCTGCGGGCAGGAATGCTTGGCAACCATGTTTGGTTTGACTCAGGTTATATTTTTAAAATCAGTCAACTTCACGTTGAGGGAAAAAAAAAAATCTGCCCTAATATGAAAAAGTGAAAACTCTCAGACAGTGATCACACTTCTGTCACAAGCAGCTGTGGCTGGTCGATACCTGCCCCTAATTGAGTGGGGTGGTTTGCCACAGTCCCCACCTCTCCCAGTTGTCTCATACCTGGCTTATGCTTGTGCTCATTTGCATTTTTGACCCCTGTGATGGGAAACATCTTGAACTGGGATCATGGCTTTCGAGTCTCTTGGGTGTTAATGTGCCCCAATTATAGAGCTGCTTTGCCATCTCTCTGAGCCTTCATATCTCCTAGGACAAATGTAATATCTTTTTTTTTTTTTTTTTTGCTTTTTAAGGCTGCACCCACAGCATATGGAAATTCCCAGTCTAGGGGTTGAATTGGAGCTGCAGCTGCCGGCCTACTCCATAGCTACAGCAATGTGGGCTCCAAGCCACATGTGTGACCAATACCGCAGCTTGCTGCAATGCCAGATCCTTAACTTACTGAGCAAGGCCGGGGATTGAACCCACATCCTCATGGATACTAGTTGGATTCTTAACCACTGAGCTGCAGTGGAAACTTGACCGATGTTTAAGAATAGCTCACTTCTGAAGGGGGCAGAGGAGAATGAGTGACATTAGAGATTGCCTGAGTTTGTTTCTTCCTTGACTTTATCAATCTGAAGAATTAGTGAAACCTTAAGTTAGGTGTTGGGGTTGGGGATAGCAATTGTCAAATGCCTCAGTTTCTATGAAAAGTAATCACTGTGTGTGTATTTGGCAGGTGACAGGAAAGCAAGCCAAGATGGATATTTACGACACTCAAACCTTGGGGGTTGTGGTTTTTGGTGGATTCATGGTGGTTTCTGCCATCGGCATCTTCCTGGTGTCAACATTCTCAATGAAGGAGACGTCGTATGAAGAAGCTCTAGCCAACCAGCGCAAGGAGATGGCGAAAACTCACCACCAGAAAGTGGAGAAGAAGAAGAAGGAGAAGACAGTAGAGAAGAAAGGAAAGACCAAGAAAAAGGAAGAGAAGCCCAACGGGAAGATACCTGACCATGAGCCAGCCCCTGATGTGACCATCCTGCGCAAAGACCCAGTGCACACACCTGCAGTGGCTGTGGCTCCAACCCCAGTCCAGTCCCCTGTGGTCATTGCGCCTGTAGCCACAGTACCAGCCATGCCCCAGGAGAAGCTGGCCTCTTCCCCTAAGGACAAAAAGAAGAAGGAAAAAAAAGTGGCAAAGGTGGAACCAGCTGTCAGTTCTGTAGTGAATTCCGTCCAGGTTCTTACCTCAAAGGCTGCCATCTTGGAAGCTGCTCCCAAGGAAGTGCCTATGGTGGTTGTGTCCCCTGTGGGTGCCAAGGGCAGTGCCCCAGCCACCAGCACTGCACAGGGCAAGAAAGCAGAGGGGTCCCAGAACCAGGGCAAAAAGATGGAGGGGAGCCCCAACCAAGGCAAGAAGGGAGAGGGGGCCTCCAACCAGGGCAAGAAAGGAGAAGGAACCCCCAACCAGGGAAAGAAGGGTGAGGGGACTCCCAACCAGGGCAAGAAGGGAGAGGGGACCCCCAACCAAGGCAAGAAGGGAGAGGGGGCGCCCAACCAGGGCAAGAAGGGAGAGGGGGGCCCCAACCAGGGCAAGAAGGCAGAGGGAACCCCCAACCAAGGCAAGAAGGCAGAGGGGGCCCCCAGCCAGGGCAAGAAGGCAGAGGGAACCCCTAACCAAGGCAAGAAGGCAGAGGGGGCCCCCAGCCAGGGCAAGAAGGCAGAGGGGGCTCAGAATCAGGGCAAAAAGTCAGAGGGAACCCCCAACCAGGGTAAGAAAGCAGAAGGGGCCCCCAACCAGAGCAAAAAGTCAGAGGGGACCCCCAACCAGAGCAAGAAAGCAGAAGGGGCCCAGAATCAGGGCAAGAAGGCAGAGGGGGCTCAGAATCAGGGCAAAAAAGAGGCAGGTACCCCAAACCAGGGCAAAAAGGTAGAGGGGAGCCCCAATCAAGGCAAAAAGGTAGAAGTGGTTCAAAACCAGAGTAAAAAGGCAGAGGGGGCCCCCAATCAGAGCAAGAAGACAGAAGGAGCCCAGAATCAGGGCAAGAAATCAGAAGGGGCCCAGAATCAGGGCAAAAAGGCAGAGGGGGCCCCCAACCAGGGCAAGAAGGCAGAAGGGGCCCCCAACCAAGGCAAGAAGGCAGAGGGGACCCAGAATCAGGGCAAGAAGGCAGAGGGGGCCCCCAGCCAGGGCAAGAAGGTAGAGGGGGCCCCCAACCAGGGCAAGAAGGCAGAAGGAGCCCAGAATCAGGGCAAGAAGGCAGAGGGGGTCCCCAACCAGGGCAAGAAGGCAGAAGGATCCCAGAATCAGGGCAAGAAGGCAGAGGGGTCCTCCAACCAGGGCAAGAAGGGAGAGGGGACCCCCAACCAGGGCAAGAAGGCAGAAGGAACCCAGAATCAGGGCAAGAAGACAGAAGGGTCCTCCAACCAGGGCAAGAAGGGAGAGGGGACCCCCAACCAGGGCAAGAAGGCAGAAGGAGCCCAGAATCAGGGCAAGAAGGCAGAGGGGTCCTCCAACCAGGGCAAGAAGGCAGAAGGAGCCCAGAATCAAGGCAAAAAGGCAGAGGGGTCCTCCAACCAGGGCAAGAAAGCAGATGGAGGCCAGAATCAGGGCAAAAAGGCAGATTCAGTTGCTAATCAGGGCACAAAGGTGGAGAATGTTGCAAACCAGGGGAAAAAAGCAGAAGGAGCCTCCAATCAAGGCAAAAAGGCAGAGGGAGCCTTGAACCAGGGCAAAAAGTCAGAAGGGTCCCCCAACCAAGGCAAAAAGGCGGATGCATCTGCCAATCAGGGTAAAAAGGCAGAGTCAGCTCCTATCCAGGGTGAAAATGCAGACATGGTCCAGAGCCAGGAGGCACCAAAGCAAGAGGCTCCTGCAAAGAAAAGATCAAGGTCAAAGAAGAAGGGTGAGCCTGGTAAGTAGCTTTGCTTTCTTTATGAACCTGGGGGGAAAAGCTGTTAAGTGACATGTGGATTCCCTTTGGGAAGCCATTTGTATCAGTCAGCTCTCGCCACAACAAGGCTGCATAACAAACATCCCAGAATTCAGGGGCTTACAGCAGCAGTCGTTTATTCATTTTTTTATGATTTTTACTTTTTCCATTATAGCTGATTTGCAGGTTCCTGTCGATTTCTGCTAATCAGCAAAGTGACCCTGTCATACGTATATATCCATATTCTTTTTCTCATATCATCCTTCATCATGTTCCCCCACAAGTGAGCAGTTAATTATTCTTGTTCATGTTTCTGTTGACTTGATTGGAGGTTGGCTGATCTGGGTTATCTCAACTGGGTGGCTCTGCTTCGTGCTGCCATTTGCCTGGTTTGTCACTGCTGCAGGTTGAATGTAGGTCTCTGCTATGTTTGTATTCTGGGGCCTAGGCGGAGGTGCCAGTGACTCCTGAGGGTAGAGGCCCTTTCATGGTTATGCATGGTTAACAGAGCCATTAAAGGGCACTTTTCAAACTAGCATCCTATGGGCCAGAGCAGGTCATGTGACTGAGCCTGAGTCAAGGGGCAGGAAGTCCACTGTCTCCAGTGGAAGAACTGCAGAGAGACTTGGGAAGAGGTGTTTGGAAGAGGTGAGGAGTTTGAAACAGTAGGTCCATCCACCCCACAGTCTAGGACAGTTATGTGTCCAGCAGTCTTTCTTAAACATCTGACTGTGTTCTGCCAGGCTGTTCTGCGTTCTTACCTGGTGCTTTAGCAGGGCTTCATTCTTTTCTATATGTTTGTTGAGTGAATAACAGTAGGATAATATTTTTAAGAAGCAATGTTATCTACACTCCCTGCCTCCCAGTTTTCCCTCTCCACTACCCCTACCCCAGTTACTTATCAGAACATTATAGAACATTAAAATTGATATTATGTATCAGATACATAAATAGATAACATAGAACATGAGTTTCCCATTATGTGTTTAGTATGGATTACTGTAGAAACGGGACCTGTGTGTTCCTGGTTCGTGTTCATCACTCATTTGATTGATACAGTGGTCTGATGTTTTCTTTCTCCCTTCCTGTCTCTCTCTCTGTCTCTTTCTTGATTTCTTTCTTAGATTAGTCATTAGTTGATTTGGAAAATGAATTGTATCTTTATGGATGAGGTATTTCAATTTCTTTTTGTTTTTTTTTTGTTATTTTTTCCTTTTTTTTTGGATGAGGTATCTTTTTGTTTGTTGTTACTCCCCCCTCCCTTTTTTTTTTTTTTGGATGAGGTAGCTTAAGGGCTCTGAAATGTTTGGACATGTGCCAGGTAGGCAGGGCCCTATGTTTGCAGCTGGGTTTCCCTCTCTTGCCCTCTGTGAAGCTATATCAGCCTTTCTCCTCCCCCACCTTTGGGGAGAGACATTTGCTCAGTCGCTACTCAGTGCCACGTGAGGGGACCCATCCTCTGTGAGTGGCCTTGGGCTCCTGCTAGGGTCAGGGACCAGTCCACCTCGACCCACAGGTCAAGTCAACCCCTCAGGTCCTTTGCAAACCCAGACACTCAGTCTCAGCCCAGCTTCGCAAGCGGAGGGAGGGCACTCTGCCCTATCTCTAAGGTGACGCTCCACGTGGCCCAGGGACAAGGGCGTTGGAGACGGAAGACGGGTGGAAATTCGAGCCAGCCTGTTTCTTGGCTCTCCACATCAGGGGTGTTCAGACTAGAGCTTCCTGTGGTCATTATTGTCATGTATGCCTTTAGACATTTGAAATAAGGTCAGAAACAGAAACAGAGGATAATAGTAAAAAGGAAGGCAGAATTGTCCTAATGTGCAGGTAGTAAAGATCGTGTTGGGGGAAGACCTAACTTATGACCCGTGTGAACCCACAGAGCAGCTGGATGGAGGGGGAGTAAGAGGACGTTGAGCAGAGAAAATAGCACAGTTCAGGATTAGAAAGAATACTGAACAGATTAAGTGGCTTTTGGAAGGCCAGGTCTGTCTGATGTGTGGACGCATTCCCAGACTATTGTAATTATAAGAGGGTGCTGGCCTGAGGCCAGCTGGTCAGGGCACAGAATGGTCCTAAGTAGTCACACCTGAGCACCACGCATTGCGGGGGTGGCAGGTGGCAGATCGGGTTGGGGGAAAGTGGTGGGGGGGGCAGGGGGCAGGCAGAGACATGGACAGCATGTTCAAGATCTGCAAGGGTCTGCTTGGCCCCCCATAAGCATCAAGGTGTGGATGAGTTAGATGTGATATAAAAAGAAATCAAACTCTAGAAAATATGACAGCCAAGATTAATACCGATCTTCCCAGGTGGTGGGAGGCAGTGTCGCCAAGATTTCGGGGAAAAAATCACAGAGGCCAGCTCGGGGCCCCGGCTGCACAGCCAGCTCGTGGTGCACGGCAGATGGCTGGCGCAGGCACGCCACGCCGTGTTTTCTTGTGGTTTGTTTCTCGTTTTCCTGGATGTGCACCGTGTGATTTTGGCCCTGTTTTACCCGTGGCTGGTGTGCAAAGCCATCATGGGCCCTCGAGGTAGGCGTAGGCCGCTGTCCCCCCGCCCCCAACTCCATGGCGATCTGAAATTCTGAAATAATCTGTTGTCAGAACCAGTGGAGGTTCCCCAGATGCAGGGCTGCTGGAGCTCTGATATGCCAATGAGTCATTGGGGATCTGGTTAAGATAAAGACTGACCCAGTGGTTCTGGGTGGGGCCTGAGGTTCTGCATTTCTAAAAAGCTCCCTGAGATGCTAGTGCTGATGGTCCCAGGCCCACATTTCGCGGATTGTAATGGCCCACAGATGTGCTGGGGTGTGGGGGAGCAGGGGAGGGAGGTGGGCTTTTTTGAACAGTTCCGCCTAGGAAGGGCAGGCCTGAGGGTGGAGTAGTGGAGTCTGAGCCTAAAAAAAAAAAAAAAAAAAATTGTGTCGGTTTGGGTGGGTGTCCCAGCTTCGGACGTGCAGTTCAGGGCTGGCTCTGCAGACCCCTGCCCAGTCAGATGTCCTGATAGGCTTTGGATCATGGGCCGTTCTGTGTCCTGGACCCTGCTCTGCTCCAGCAGCCCTGGTCCCTGCAGTGACATCCAGCCAGCCCAGCGCTTCCTCTGACGTCTCCCTAGGTTCTCAACAGAGCAGCCCCAGCCACAGGCTGTGGTAGGTGAGGGTGTGGGAAGCCATGTGAATGGATGACCCTGATTTCCCAGTGGCTTTTGGAGGGGACTCAGCCTTCCTTTCTGTTCCAGCTTGCCTGTGGAGCTCAGGGTTCCTGGGTTCCATCTGACTCGCCTTGAGCTTTTGTAGCTGTGGCTATGTTGCTGAGTAAGAGGCAGGCTACATTCTTTTCACACACTTATATGCCCCGTGTCCCCAGTTCCTGCTTTTGTCTGAAAGGCTGTGGTCAACCTGGCTGCCTGCCCTTGACCTCCTCACCCACCAGCCGGGACTCTTTGGGTCTAGGGCCCATCCACCTCCAGCTTCTTCAGGGCCATTGGCTCAAGGGGATCCTGGGCATCCACAAACGGGGGTCTGGAGGTGCGAGTCGCCTTGGTGTTGGGGGGTGTGTGTGTGAGGGGTCCTGCTGACCACCCTGCGGGGATTGGGGAGATGGTTGGGGAGGGGCTTCTGCATGGCTGGGTGGATGCAGGACCAGGAAGAGACCTTGGGGCAGGGGAGGGTCCAGGGCTCTGAGGTTTAACCTTGGGCACCAGAGAGCTAGGGTCTGGGGCTGTGCTGCAATAAGGAGCTGCTGGTCACGAGGGGCCATTTAGGTTAACATGAAGATCATCAGTGAAAGCCTCAGTCCCGTGGCCAGTGGCTTTCCTTTTGGACAGAGCAGATGACCACCTCCGTCAGTACAATAGGTTCTGCTGGACAGTGTTTTTCTAGACAGGAGCCGTTGGGAGTGAGGCAACCTCTTAGGTCACCTTGCAGGTGGCCCTGTGAGAGTGAACGTGTCTTTGCAGCTGTGTTGGCATCAGAAGGACCCCTCCCCCACTTTGTTCTGTCTGCCTGTGTCCCAAGTGGAATGGGAGTGAGCTCCTTGTTGCCCTCTATGTCACAGAAGCAATCAGTGAGATCCCAGAGACTGCACCTGGCCCACGACACGTGGCAGATCGGCCTCAGAACCCGCCCTGGCACTGGGGTCCTCCCAGGATGGGGTTGCTTCCTCAGTCACCTGGTCCTCATCTGTCACCTGGTCATCTTGGCAGGGCCCTCACTGGCGGGAGCCCCAGAGGAGAGCCAGCAGGTGTGGAGGCGGGCATAGGACATGCTTCTGCAGGCCCCAGTTGGAACTATTCCAGACCTTTTGATCTGATTGTCTTGCAAGAGCAAATCGAGGCCGTGTGACAAATTTTTACCGCTTGTCTGTGGCTGGATTTGACAGTGAACAGCCTTCCTAATCCTTTTTAAAACTTGCTGTGTAAATATGTGCTTCCAGCAAACAAAATTCAAACAGTATGGACGCGTGGAAGGTGAAAATTACAATTCTTCTTTCCACTCCGTCGCAATCACCACCCGCTTCCCAGGGGAGCCCTGGAGGTGCTGTGCTTGTCACCTTGGCACACAGATGGGGCTTGCAGTGCACAGAGGTGGAACTCATGTCCTTTGCTTGCCAGTCTGCTGGTGACATCTTTCCACGTATACCCACAGGCCTGCTACTTTCGGCTGCATTATTTCCATAGCCTGAAACTATTGTAATTTATGCAAATGACGGGTTTTTTTGGCTGCTAAAATTAATGCTGTAGTGACATATGAACATCATTGTGTAAATATGTCTGTAAGTTCCTAGAAATGCAGTTGCTAAGTGGAGAGGTAGGTGTGTTTTTAATTGGGGAAGACAGCTCTGCATTGCTCTCAATGCAGAGGCACCGGGTACCGTTGTGCAGGGCTGAACCCACACAAGCATCTCCCCGCACCTCTGCCTGGCCTCCCAGCTCCCGCAGCACCATGGAGAAGGTGGTCATTTCAGGGGCCTTGGTGAACCCCGGTGTGGAATGGGAGAAAACCCTTGCTCAGGAAACAGAAACACGGATTCTTTTCTCAGCGTCCAGAGGGGAAGGAATCCATGGAATCATAGCAAAGTTAAATTTTCCAGAACTGAAGCTTCCGCATGTTGGCGGCAGTGTCCAGGCCTCTGCTGGGTTGTCCCAGAGAGGCCACAGTGAGTGTTCATGTTTATTAGGAACACACACTTCTTGCACAGGAAACACGTGGACGTGATCATCTGGGGGCCCGGGAGGGCCATCTGCTCCAGCTCCTAAAAGTGAGTGCATGAACGTCGTGCTAGGGAAGAACCTTCTGGAAACCCCAAGTTGGGCCTGAGCCCTGGGACTTATGCTGTTGCAGGGGCTTGATTGGCCCTCCTCCTGGACTCTGTGCCTTATGCCAGACTCCATCCCCTCCACGGACACAGACCATTTACTCTGGGACCAGAGGCCATCACATCAGGGCCCAGGCAGCCCAGGGGGTGGAAAATGCCCCCAGACAGGCTCTCCTGACCCCACAATGGCTGAGTTGATGCATGCAAGTCCACATGCAAGAAAGGCCATCTGAAGGTGGAGGACTGTGGGTGAATTTTATTTTCCACTCTTCTTCATTTTCCAGTTTTTCTGTAATATGCATTCTTAATGAAGATAAACAAAAATCCCCATTACCTGTGAGTTGAAGAAACAGACCCTCATTGTACCAAAGTGGAGCGCCTGTCCTCTTGGGCCCAGGGCCCAGCCCTGACCACAGGGCCCTGAGGGTCCTCTGAGCCCAGACGGGACTCCTTGCTGCCCCCAGGGCCCGGGTTGAGGAAGGAAAACTGCCCGCTCTTCCCATCCTGTCCCAGCCCCCGGGCACCCAGCAGACTGTCAGGGCTGAGGTCAGATGAGAACTAAAGGTGGTTCTCTCATCCAAGAACCTGGCAGCCCCCTGGGGACCTGTCAGCTGTGTCATGGCCACTCCCACCACTGCCAGACCATAAGAGATGCATGAATAAAATCGACTTCTGGAAGCTCGTGGGGCAGGGCCAGGCCAGCAGGAGAGCTTCATTCGGGGGCTCTGCAGCCTAGAGGGGCTTCATCTGAAACCGGGCAGCTGGACAGTAGCAGCACCTTGCCCCTGCAGCCTGCCCGCCTGTCCTTCATGCCCCTCGGGCCTCCTGCGCCCCCGCCAGGGGTGTGGGGAGAGGCTTTTACTGTGCAGTTATCCAAGGCGGGTTTGTGTTTTTACCTGTTTGACGACAGCAGAAGCCAAAGCTCAGCTCTGTCCTCAGAGGGCGGGGCAGGACCCCGGGCCCAGGTCTCCCCGTCCTCCCAGGCCCAACCCCCAGCAGCTGCCCTTCCCACTCGAGCCGAGGCGCCAAGGGGCTGTGTTGAGATTACTTTTGATCTCTTTTGAACTCAGTTTCGCAGGGTCTGAAGATCTGAAGGAAACTGCAGGGCTTATAGGCCTTTATTCAATTTTTGTGTAAATTCTTCAAACCCAACTTTTCCTTCTTTTTTAAAGAACAAAACATCCCCTAGGGAGGTGAGTCTCATGTCGGTAGTGCCCTGTCACATTTTAGAGAAGCTGCTGGAAGACGTGAGCCCAGAGCCCTCCATTCAGTCCTCCCAAAATGTGACGCTGGGGCTCTTGCTGCTCCCAGGCAGTTGGGGCAGAAAGGCCAAGGTCATGCGTCTCGTGTCCTTTCTGCAGACAGTAGGTCAGATCTCTGTGGTCATCTCAGGCCCAGGGAAGGAACTGGCCCAGAGGCCCTCCAGGGCTTGTATTTCTTTAAGAAATACTGTGATGTGTTGTCTTTCTTTTTTCAGAGATCAAATTGATTTTGTTACAGTTTGA